>NC_084846.1:21216966-21536100 GCF_033115175.1 Lepus europaeus | reverse complement strand
GAATTGAGGTGTCCCGAGGGCACGTGCAGGTAGGGAGGTGACACTCAGTAGGAGAGGATGTGCAGGACTCGGGCGATGGGGAAAAGCAGGCAGAAGCAAGGAATGATGGGAAGGAGGCAGGCTGGGACTGGAGAAGCCTGTCCTGTGTCATGGTTGCATGTGACACGGGGAAGGTCTTGCTGGTGTTTGTGAAGTGCGGGGTGGGTGAATAAAGCAGAACATCAAGCCTGAGAGCGCAGATGAGCCGCAGGGGCCTGAGCGGGTCTCCTAGTCAGCATGTGGGGCAGGAGCTGGGCACAGTGCAAGAATGCTCAGGAGGAGAGATGACTCTGAGCTTTCGGAAAGCACTTTTGCATGTGTTGACCCAGGAGCACGTGAATGGAACTGGGCAAAGGCAAGCTGTCAAGCTAGGCTTAGCACAGCCAGGACGTAGAAAGCGGGCCAGGAAGCTAGGCGTGTGCTGTACCGTCCTGTGTGGCAGGTGGTTGCCAGGAAGAGCCTCCTGCCTTCCCAAGTGTCTCAAGGGTGGTCGTGATCTCGCCTTGGGGTGTCGCCTTCAATGAGCCTGACCTCATGGCCTCTGCTGGTTCTGAATGTTGATGTCTCAGCTCAGCACCCTGCCATGGGCCACCTACCTGCGGCAGGCCCGTGTGGGGAGCACAGTTGTCTGGGCTTCTCCATGCCAGAGCTGCACAATGGAACTACCAGGGCCGCTCCTGTCACGTGCACCTAAGGCCACTCACTAAGTCCAGGTGGGCTGCGCCTGGGTTGCACTGGGCAGGTGTGCAGGGCGGAGCATGGTGGTGACCCGTGACATGTTGCAGAAGGACTGTGGGGGGACAGGGATGTCACTGGGTGTGATGCAGGCCATTCCCAGGAACACACACAGGTCAGCCTTCTGGGGCCCCGGCTTCCTCCTCCACGGGCACCCCTCAGCCCTAGTAGAACACCTGAGGCATTCGAGGAGAAAATCCTCAGGGTGGGAACTGTTGGAGAAAGTCGCAGCCTTCCTGATCCCTGTGCTCCCTGCTGTGCTGCCCTCTTGCTTGGCCACAGGCCCATAGGGTCCCCGAGTGCGGGCTCAGGTGGGGAGGGAGTCCTCCTCTGGGATCGGCACAGCCCTGACCTGGGCGGGGCCTCCCTCTCAGGGGGTTCCTCCTCTGCCAATGGGAGTGAAGCCAGTGTCTCCCCATGGCTGAGACCAGGTGCCCGGTGGACCTGGCCAGGGACCCGGAAAGGCCAGGAGCTCGGGGAAGGAGCAGCCACTGTCCTTGGGGACATCCTCCATCATGTGTCCGTCTTCCCAGCCGAGACCCACCCATGTGGCCTGCACAGCAGGCAGTGTGGGTCACGTGGGGTCCTGGACAAGGCTCCCCCTGTCTCCTGTGCAGTGGGCACATCCCTGCTGGGATCCGTCTGTCAGTGAGCCGTATTTGAGCACAGGGCCAGAGCCTGTGACAGGTGTTGTTTGTGTGTGTCCCTGGACCGATGTTGTTCCCTCAGTTGAAGCCCCCAACCCACTGCCTGTGCCCCCCTCCTCCCGGAAGCTGGGGGCTCCCATTGTGTGCAGGGAGGTGCAGAGCATTGCATTCCCTGTTCCTGGCTTGCCTTAGCCTTCCCAGCGTTTGGTGCTGTTTGTCCAAACGGGGCCCCTTGGCTCTGCCCCTGGGGATGTGCCAGTGTCCTCTGCAGAGGATCCAGGTCCCGGGCATTGGGGCCATGGTGCAGGGAGAGTGGGGTGGGGAGGGCACGGCCTGGGGAGCTCGCACGGCGCCAATTGTGCATTCCACAGTGGGCAACCAATTAAATTTTATTGAGGTACAGGGACACTAAGGTGGAGAAAAGCAAGAGAGTGGGGAGGAGGAAGGAGAAGTACAGGATCCCGGGGGCGGGGAAGGACAGGTGTGGGGCTGGGGCTGAAGCAGAAGGGACTTGCGGAGCTGGAGCTGGAGCTGGGGCTGAGGCCGGGGCCAGGGCTGCGTCCGGTGCCCCTGCAGCGTCGTCGGCTTCAGCTGCTGCGTCCAGTCGTGGCTGCGGACCCACCATCCCCAGAGACTCTTCTCTCAGGGCCTCCCCTGAGCCCTGCTCGGCCCCCGGGGACACGGCTGTGCCCCGCGCATCCTTGTGGCGGCGCTGATGGTTGGAGGGCCAGCACTGCTCCAGCGGGGGTGTTGTTTGGAGACCAGGGCTCTGTTGCGCCCCAGCGGTGAGGTCAGGTGCCAGGCCCGGCCCTGACCTTGGGTCACGACTGACACAGGCCAAGCCGACGGGCCCTACTTCCTCCGCTGTGAGATGGGCATTTGCGGACCCCCTGGGCTCTATCTGGGCTTTGACCACCAGTGTGTGACTGAGGGGGACGTGCGGTGGTTTCTGCGTGCTGGGGAACGCCCGGTACGGGGGCTTTGGAGCGGTGGGCTCCTTTGACCACTCCCCCACCACACACAGGTCATCGGTGAAAGGGGCCTGCCACACGTGCAGGCTGCTGGCGATGCGCAGCCCGCTGTGCTGCCCCAGGCGCGAGGCTGACCTGTCCTGGACCTGGGAGACAAGAGCAGAGAATGGCAGGTAAGAGGCCCTGGATCCCTGGATCCCTCCGCAGCCAGCAGCTCTGGGCCTCAGGCTGCCTCTGCCTAGGACTTCCAGCCTCCCTCTCTTCCCAGCCTAGGAGGGGGAAGTGGCCCCTTGGCCCTGCCCATCCACCCAGGGGCCCATGGGCTTCTGGTGGGTTCCCAGTGGTGTCCTGGCCCGCAGAGACCTGTCCTGCTTCCAGGCTCACCATGGCCTTTTTCTGTTGGAAGCCCCAGGAGCGTCGCGGGTGAGGGCTGGCCCAGCGTCCCCAGCACTGGGCGAGGCGGCCACAGCAGGTTTTCTTGGGGCCTGGGCTTTGGCATCGCGGGATACAAGTCAGGAACATCTTCCTGCGAGACTCTCTGCTAGTGAGCTGGTTCAGACTCGACTCTGGAATGTTGGGGTTGTTGCCGCGCCCCCCAGGTCTCCAGGTGAGGTCACTTCCTGTGGCTCCTCCAGGGAGCCCCCTCCTCTCACACAAGATGGCTGCCGCATCCCAGCGGGCGCTGCCTGCTGCACTTCTAAGCCATGCCCTGTGCACACTGTGCCCCATAGCACCAAGAGGGGGAAGCCTGCGCCTGCCTCAGCAGGTGTGGGTGCAGCCTTTGTCAGAGCTGGGCTAGACCTGTTGGCCCGTGCTCGAGGGCTCCTCACTCTGCATGGTCATTGTCCCTGTCAGGACGCCCCAGCCTCCCGTCTGGTGCCTGGGGATCGTGTTCCAGTGAAGCTGGCGGCGCCCTCAGCTGCCCAGATGTGGACCCTGAGGAGCAATAGCTCCCATCACACCCTGAGACCGCCCGGGAGCCGCTCCCTGTGCATTGGGAGCCCTGTCCCAGCCCCTGAAGTGGGGCTCCTCCCAGCCACAGGCACCTGGAGCGTGGTTGCTCTCTGTCCAAGCCCAAGCGAGGCTGCGACCGCCCAGACTCAGTTGCCCCGTGTGCACCTGGGGCTGTCTGCTCTAGGGAGCTGATGGTCAGTGGAGACCCGAGTGCTCGTAGCTCTGGCCCGCAGCCCGGAGGAGTCGTGGGGTGGTCCTTACGGTCCTGCAGGACCTGGGGCTTTAGCAGTGCACAGTGGTTCTTGAAGCTCAGTCAGACGCCCAGGGGAGTTGGGATCAGGGCCGGCTCTCTGAGGACCAGGGTGATGACTACCGTCCCCGTGCACTTGCTGATGGTCCCCCAGGGCTGCTAGGGATCGTGCCAGCCATCTCTGGGGTCTGGGCCTGAAATGACCCTGAGGGAGGTCAGTGTGAGGAGCCAGACGGGATAGGTCCCATGTGTGAGATTGTGTTTCCATCCAGCATCCTGAGGAGACCCTAGACACCGGGGCTGTTGCGTGTTGGGTTTGGCCAGGGGCGTGGGGAGAGACCAGGAGTGGTGTTGGGCGTGGTGAAGTGATGAATGTCTGGGGAGTAGATGGACATCGTGGGGACACATGGTGTGAGTGTCCTTCCTGTTAGCTAATGGCTAATTCCCTGCTGTGGGAATGTCCTTCCCTGAAAGATGAGGGGGACAGGCTCATGTGCTGGGCTTGGTACAACACTGGCGATGTCGAGTGGTTTAGATGGCAGTGGCCTGTGCCCCTTCCCTGTGGGGAGCTCTCCTGTGCCCCATGCGGAGCCTGAAAAGATGCTCTTTGGGTGTACTCTCTAGAGCAAAGAGCTTATGTGAAAAGTTTCTGGGAGGAGTTCAGCTGCTGGTGTGCTTTGTATCCTGCTTTCTTTCTTTGTCTGAGAAGTCGAGTGAGACACAGAGAGGGAGAGACAGAGAGGCCTTCCACGTGCTGGTTCAATCCCCGAATGGCCACAGTGTCCTCCAATGGGCTCATCGGAGGCCAGGAGCCGAGAGCTCCTACCAGGTCTCCCGTGTGGGTGCAGGATTCCAAGGACTTGGGTCATCCTCACTGCTTTCCCAGGCCATCACCAGGGAGCTGGATGGAAGTGGAGCAGCCAGCACACAAGCCAGTGCCCATATGAGATGCTGGCTTGGCAGGTGGAGGCTTAACCTACTACTCTACACTGCCGACCCAGGAGTTCAGCCACTTTCATCTAAGTTTGGGCTCAGGTGTTTTGTGTAGTTGTAAAGCTTGATTTCTTTACTTCACTGGCAGAGTTACAGGAGAGAAAGGGGAAGTAGGAGAGAGAGAGAGAGAGAGAGAGGGAGGGAGGGAGGGAGGGAGACAGAGAGGGAGAACGAGAGGCAGAGAGGTCTTTGATCGAATGGTTCACTCCCCAAATGGCCACAACAGCCGGTGCTGAGCTGATCCAAAGCCAGGAGCCAGGAGCTTCTTCTGGGTCTACCACGTGGATAAGGGGTCAAGTACATGGCCCATGTTCCACTGCCTTCTCGTGTCTTAGCAGAGAGCTGAATCAGAAGTGGAGCAGCTGGGATGCAACTGGCGCCCATAGAGTATATCGCTGTCATAGGCGGATGTACAACCTACTGTGCCACAGTGCCGGCCCGGGAGGTCTCCTCTCCTCTCCTCTCCTCTCCTCTCCTCTCCTCTCCTCTCCTCTCCTCTCCTCTCCTCTCCTCTCCTCTCCTCTCCTCTCCTCTCCATGTTTGAGTTGAAAGGCAGAGTTGGAGGGAAGGACAGGGAGAGAGGTACAGAAGGACGACTCTGATGAGCTGATTTAATCTCTCAAAGGCCCCTGGCCAGTAGCCTGGAACAGCTTCTGGGCCTGGCACACAGGTGGCAGGGACCGGAGCACTTGGGTCAACGTGCGCTGTTCTGCCAGGTGTGTTAGCAGGGAGCTGGACTGAAAGCAGGGCTCCAGGACCAGACCCGGGGTTCTGATGTGGGATGCCAGCCCTGCAGGTGGGGCTTTACCCTGTGGGCCACAGCGCCAGCCCCGTGGGCCTAGGTGGTGGCAAACCTTCCAGGGGTTGCTGGGAAAGGATGTCCTGCCTCTGAGGAGCCCTGAATCAGAGAAGGGGGAATCCATGTTGTAGCAAGTGCCCGAGTCTACCTTCCCGACCTGCATCAGAGCTCAGGATCCCTGTTGTAGGTGGCTTTTTCGTGATTTAGGTGGAATTGAGGTGTCCCGAGGGCACGTGCAGGTAGGGAGGTGACACTCAGTAGGAGAGGATGTGCAGGACTCGGGCGATGGGGAAAAGCAGGCAGAAGCAAGGAATGATGGGAAGGAGGCAGGCTGGGACTGGAGAAGCCTGTCCTGTGTCATGGTTGCATGTGACACGGGGAAGGTCTTGCTGGTGTTTGTGAAGTGCGGGGTGGGTGAATAAAGCAGAACATCAAGCCTGAGAGCGCAGATGAGCCGCAGGGGCCTGAGCGGGTCTCCTAGTCAGCATGTGGGGCAGGAGCTGGGCACAGTGCAAGAATGCTCAGGAGGAGAGATGACTCTGAGCTTTCGGAAAGCACTTTTGCATGTGTTGACCCAGGAGCACGTGAATGGAACTGGGCAAAGGCAAGCTGTCAAGCTAGGCTTAGCACAGCCAGGACGTAGAAAGCGGGCCAGGAAGCTAGGCGTGTGCTGTACCGTCCTGTGTGGCAGGTGGTTGCCAGGAAGAGCCTCCTGCCTTCCCAAGTGTCTCAAGGGTGGTCGTGATCTCGCCTTGGGGTGTCGCCTTCAATGAGCCTGACCTCATGGCCTCTGCTGGTTCTGAATGTTGATGTCTCAGCTCAGCACCCTGCCATGGGCCACCTACCTGCGGCAGGCCCGTGTGGGGAGCACAGTTGTCTGGGCTTCTCCATGCCAGAGCTGCACAATGGAACTACCAGGGCCGCTCCTGTCACGTGCACCTAAGGCCACTCACTAAGTCCAGGTGGGCTGCGCCTGGGTTGCACTGGGCAGGTGTGCAGGGCGGAGCATGGTGGTGACCCGTGACATGTTGCAGAAGGACTGTGGGGGGACAGGGATGTCACTGGGTGTGATGCAGGCCATTCCCAGGAACACACACAGGTCAGCCTTCTGGGGCCCCGGCTTCCTCCTCCACGGGCACCCCTCAGCCCTAGTAGAACACCTGAGGCATTCGATGAGAAAATCCTCAGGGTGGGAACTGTTGGAGAAAGTCGCAGCCTTCCTGATCCCTGTGCTCCCTGCTGTGCTGCCCTCTTGCTTGGCCACAGGCCCATAGGGTCCCCGAGTGCGGGCTCAGGTGGGGAGGGAGTCCTCCTCTGGGATCGGCACAGCCCTGACCTGGGCGGGGCCTCCCTCTCAGGGGGTTCCTCCTCTGCCAATGGGAGTGAAGCCAGTGTCTCCCCATGGCTGAGACCAGGTGCCCGGTGGACCTGGCCAGGGACCCGGAAAGGCCAGGAGCTCGGGGAAGGAGCAGCCACTGTCCTTGGGGACATCCTCCATCATGTGTCCATCTTCCCAGCCGAGACCCACCCATGTGGCCTGCACAGCAGGCAGTGTGGGTCACGTGGGGTCCTGGACAAGGCTCCCCCTGTCTCCTGTGCAGTGGGCACATCCCTGCTGGGATCCGTCTGTCAGTGAGCCGTATTTGAGCACAGGGCCAGAGCCTGTGACAGGTGTTGTTTGTGTGTGTCCCTGGACCGATGTTGTTCCCTCAGTTGAAGCCCCCAACCCACTGCCTGTGCCCCCCTCCTCCTTGAAGCTGGGGGCTCCCATTGTGTGCAGGGAGGTGCAGAGCATTGCATTCCCTGTTCCTGGCTTGCCTTAGCCTTCCCAGCGTTTGGTGCTGTTTGTCCAAACGGGGCCCCTTGGCTCTGCCCCTGGGGATGTGCCAGTGTCCTCTGCAGAGGATCCAGGTCCCGGGCATTGGGGCCATGGTGCAGGGAGAGTGGGGTGGGGAGGGCACGGCCTGGGGAGCTCGCACGGCGCCAATTGTGCATTCCACAGTGGGCAACCAATTAAATTTTATTGAGGTACAGGGACACTAAGGTGGAGAAAAGCAAGAGAGTGGGGAGGAGGAAGGAGAAGTACAGGATCCCGGGGGCGGGGAAGGACAGGTGTGGGGCTGGGGCTGAAGCAGAAGGGACTTGCGGAGCTGGAGCTGGGGCTGAGGCCGGGGCCAGGGCTGCGTCCGGTGCCCCTGCAGCGTCGTCGGCTTCAGCTGCTGCGTCCAGTCGTGGCTGCGGACCCACCATCCCCAGAGACTCTTCTCTCAGGGCCTCCCCTGAGCCCTGCTCGGCCCCCGGGGACACGGCTGTGCCCCGCGCATCCTTGTGGCGGCGCTGATGGTTGGAGGGCCAGCACTGCTCCAGCGGGGGTGTTGTTTGGAGACCAGGGCTCTGTTGCGCCCCAGCGGTGAGGTCAGGTGCCAGGCCCGGCCCTGACCTTGGGTCACGACTGACACAGGCCAAGCCGACGGGCCCTACTTCCTCCGCTGTGAGATGGGCATTTGCGGACCCCCTGGGCTCTATCTGGGCTTTGACCACCAGTGTGTGACTGAGGGGGACGTGCGGTGGTTTCTGCGTGCTGGGGAACGCCCGGTACGGGGGCTTTGGAGCGGTGGGCTCCTTTGACCACTCCCCCACCACACACAGGTCATCGGTGAAAGGGGCCTGCCACACGTGCAGGCTGCTGGCGATGCGCAGCCCGCTGTGCTGCCCCAGGCGCGAGGCTGACCTGTCCTGGACCTGGGAGACAAGAGCAGAGAATGGCAGGTAAGAGGCCCTGGATCCCTGGATCCCTCCGCAGCCAGCAGCTCTGGGCCTCAGGCTGCCTCTGCCTAGGACTTCCAGCCTCCCTCTCTTCCCAGCCTAGGAGGGGGAAGTGGCCCCTTGGCCCTGCCCATCCACCCAGGGGCCCATGGGCTTCTGGTGGGTTCCCAGTGGTGTCCTGGCCCGCAGAGACCTGTCCTGCTTCCAGGCTCACCATGGCCTTTTTCTGTTGGAAGCCCCAGGAGCGTCGCGGGTGAGGGCTGGCCCAGCGTCCCCAGCACTGGGCGAGGCGGCCACAGCAGGTTTTCTTGGGGCCTGGGCTTTGGCATCGCGGGATACAAGTCAGGAACATCTTCCTGCGAGACTCTCTGCTAGTGAGCTGGTTCAGACTCGACTCTGGAATGTTGGGGTTGTTGCCGCGCCCCCCAGGTCTCCAGGTGAGGTCACTTCCTGTGGCTCCTCCAGGGAGCCCCCTCCTCTCACACAAGATGGCTGCCGCATCCCAGCGGGCGCTGCCTGCTGCACTTCTAAGCCATGCCCTGTGCACACTGTGCCCCATAGCACCAAGAGGGGGAAGCCTGCGCCTGCCTCAGCAGGTGTGGGTGCAGCCTTTGTCAGAGCTGGGCTAGACCTGTTGGCCCGTGCTCGAGGGCTCCTCACTCTGCATGGTCATTGTCCCTGTCAGGACGCCCCAGCCTCCCGTCTGGTGCCTGGGGATCGTGTTCCAGTGAAGCTGGCGGCGCCCTCAGCTGCCCAGATGTGGACCCTGAGGAGCAATAGCTCCCATCACACCCTGAGACCGCCCGGGAGCCGCTCCCTGTGCATTGGGAGCCCTGTCCCAGCCCCTGAAGTGGGGCTCCTCCCAGCCACAGGCACCTGGAGCGTGGTTGCTCTCTGTCCAAGCCCAAGCGAGGCTGCGACCGCCCAGACTCAGTTGCCCCGTGTGCACCTGGGGCTGTCTGCTCTAGGGAGCTGATGGTCAGTGGAGACCCGAGTGCTCGTAGCTCTGGCCCGCAGCCCGGAGGAGTCGTGGGGTGGTCCTTACGGTCCTGCAGGACCTGGGGCTTTAGCAGTGCACAGTGGTTCTTGAAGCTCAGTCAGACGCCCAGGGGAGTTGGGATCAGGGCCGGCTCTCTGAGGACCAGGGTGATGACTACCGTCCCCGTGCACTTGCTGATGGTCCCCCAGGGCTGCTAGGGATCGTGCCAGTCATCTCTGGGGTCTGGGCCTGAAATGACCCTGAGGGAGGTCAGTGTGAGGAGCCAGACGTGATAGGTCCCATGTGTGAGATTGTGTTTCCATCCAGCATCCTGAGGAGACCCTAGACACCGGGGCTGTTGCGTGTTGGGTTTGGCCAGGGGCGTGGGGAGAGACCAGGAGTGGTGTTGGGCGTGGTGAAGTGATGAATGTCTGGGGAGTAGATGGACATCGTGGGGACACATGGTGTGAGTGTCCTTCCTGTTAGCTAATGGCTAATTCCCTGCTGTGGGAATGTCCTTCCCTGAAAGATGAGGGGGACAGGCTCATGTGCTGGGCTTGGTACAACACTGGCGATGTCGAGTGGTTTAGATGGCAGTGGCCTGTGCCCCTTCCCTGTGGGGAGCTCTCCTGTGCCCCATGCGGAGCCTGAAAAGATGCTCTTTGGGTGTACTCTCTAGAGCAAAGAGCTTATGTGAAAAGTTTCTGGGAGGAGTTCAGCTGCTGGTGTGCTTTGTATCCTGCTTTCTTTCTTTGTCTGAGAAGTCGAGTGAGACACAGAGAGGGAGAGACAGAGAGGCCTTCCACGTGCTGGTTCAATCCCCGAATGGCCACAGTGTCCTCCAATGGGCTCATCGGAGGCCAGGAGCCGAGAGCTCCTACCAGGTCTCCCGTGTGGGTGCAGGATTCCAAGGACTTGGGTCATCCTCACTGCTTTCCCAGGCCATCACCAGGGAGCTGGATGGAAGTGGAGCAGCCAGCACACAAGCCAGTGCCCATATGAGATGCTGGCTTGGCAGGTGGAGGCTTAACCTACTACTCTACACTGCCGAGCCAGGAGTTCAGCCACTTTCATCTAAGTTTGGGCTCAGGTGTTTTGTGTAGTTGTAAAGCTTGATTTCTTTACTTCACTGGCAGAGTTACAGGAGAGAAAGGGGAAGTAGGAGAGAGAGAGAGAGAGAGAGAGGGAGGGAGGGAGGGAGGGAGACAGAGAGGGAGAACGAGAGGCAGAGAGGTCTTTGATCGAATGGTTCACTCCCCAAATGGCCACAACAGCCGGTGCTGAGCTGATCCAAAGCCAGGAGCCAGGAGCTTCTTCTGGGTCTACCACGTGGATAAGGGGTCAAGTACATGGCCCATGTTCCACTGCCTTCTCGTGTCTTAGCAGAGAGCTGAATCAGAAGTGGAGCAGCTGGGATGCAACTGGCGCCCATAGAGTATATCGCTGTCATAGGCGGATGTACAACCTACTGTGCCACAGTGCCGGCCCGGGAGGTCTCCTCTCCTCTCCTCTCCTCTCCTCTCCTCTCCTCTCCTCTCCTCTCCTCTCCTCTCCTCTCCTCTCCATGTTTGAGTTGAAAGGCAGAGTTGGAGGGAAGGACAGGGAGAGAGGTACAGAAGGACGACTCTGATGAGCTGATTTAATCTCTCAAAGGCCCCTGGCCAGTAGCCTGGAACAGCTTCTGGGCCTGGCACACAGGTGGCAGGGACCGGAGCACTTGGGTCAACGTGCGCTGTTCTGCCAGGTGTGTTAGCAGGGAGCTGGACTGAAAGCAGGGCTCCAGGACCAGACCCGGGGTTCTGATGTGGGATGCCAGCCCTGCAGGTGGGGCTTTACCCTGTGGGCCACAGCGCCAGCCCCGTGGGCCTAGGTGGTGGCAAACCTTCCAGGGGTTGCTGGGAAAGGATGTCCTGCCTCTGAGGAGCCCTGAATCAGAGAAGGGGGAATCCATGTTGTAGCAAGTGCCCGAGTCTACCTTCCCGACCTGCATCAGAGCTCAGGATCCCTGTTGTAGGTGGCTTTTTCGTGATTTAGGTGGAATTGAGGTGTCCCGAGGGCACGTGCAGGTAGGGAGGTGACACTCAGTAGGAGAGGATGTGCAGGACTCGGGCGATGGGGAAAAGCAGGCAGAAGCAAGGAATGATGGGAAGGAGGCAGGCTGGGACTGGAGAAGCCTGTCCTGTGTCATGGTTGCATGTGACACGGGGAAGGTCTTGCTGGTGTTTGTGAAGTGCGGGGTGGGTGAATAAAGCAGAACATCAAGCCTGAGAGCGCAGATGAGCCGCAGGGGCCTGAGCGGGTCTCCTAGTCAGCATGTGGGGCAGGAGCTGGGCACAGTGCAAGAATGCTCAGGAGGAGAGATGACTCTGAGCTTTCGGAAAGCACTTTTGCATGTGTTGACCCAGGAGCACGTGAATGGAACTGGGCAAAGGCAAGCTGTCAAGCTAGGCTTAGCACAGCCAGGACGTAGAAAGCGGGCCAGGAAGCTAGGCGTGTGCTGTACCGTCCTGTGTGGCAGGTGGTTGCCAGGAAGAGCCTCCTGCCTTCCCAAGTGTCTCAAGGGTGGTCGTGATCTCGCCTTGGGGTGTCGCCTTCAATGAGCCTGACCTCATGGCCTCTGCTGGTTCTGAATGTTGATGTCTCAGCTCAGCACCCTGCCATGGGCCACCTACCTGCGGCAGGCCCGTGTGGGGAGCACAGTTGTCTGGGCTTCTCCATGCCAGAGCTGCACAATGGAACTACCAGGGCCGCTCCTGTCACGTGCACCTAAGGCCACTCACTAAGTCCAGGTGGGCTGCGCCTGGGTTGCACTGGGCAGGTGTGCAGGGCGGAGCATGGTGGTGACCCGTGACATGTTGCAGAAGGACTGTGGGGGGACAGGGATGTCACTGGGTGTGATGCAGGCCATTCCCAGGAACACACACAGGTCAGCCTTCTGGGGCCCCGGCTTCCTCCTCCACGGGCACCCCTCAGCCCTAGTAGAACACCTGAGGCATTCGATGAGAAAATCCTCAGGGTGGGAACTGTTGGAGAAAGTCGCAGCCTTCCTGATCCCTGTGCTCCCTGCTGTGCTGCCCTCTTGCTTGGCCACAGGCCCATAGGGTCCCCGAGTGCGGGCTCAGGTGGGGAGGGAGTCCTCCTCTGGGATCGGCACAGCCCTGACCTGGGCGGGGCCTCCCTCTCAGGGGGTTCCTCCTCTGCCAATGGGAGTGAAGCCAGTGTCTCCCCATGGCTGAGACCAGGTGCCCGGTGGACCTGGCCAGGGACCCGGAAAGGCCAGGAGCTCGGGGAAGGAGCAGCCACTGTCCTTGGGGACATCCTCCATCATGTGTCCGTCTTCCCAGCCGAGACCCACCCATGTGGCCTGCACAGCAGGCAGTGTGGGTCACGTGGGGTCCTGGACAAGGCTCCCCCTGTCTCCTGTGCAGTGGGCACATCCCTGCTGGGATCCGTCTGTCAGTGAGCCGTATTTGAGCACAGGGCCAGAGCCTGTGACAGGTGTTGTTTGTGTGTGTCCCTGGACCGATGTTGTTCCCTCAGTTGAAGCCCCCAACCCACTGCCTGTGCCCCCCTCCTCCCGGAAGCTGGGGGCTCCCATTGTGTGCAGGGAGGTGCAGAGCATTGCATTCCCTGTTCCTGGCTTGCCTTAGCCTTCCCAGCGTTTGGTGCTGTTTGTCCAAACGGGGCCCCTTGGCTCTGCCCCTGGGGATGTGCCAGTGTCCTCTGCAGAGGATCCAGGTCCCGGGCATTGGGGCCATGGTGCAGGGAGAGTGGGGTGGGGAGGGCACGGCCTGGGGAGCTCGCACGGCGCCAATTGTGCATTCCACAGTGGGCAACCAATTAAATTTTATTGAGGTACAGGGACACTAAGGTGGAGAAAAGCAAGAGAGTGGGGAGGAGGAAGGAGAAGTACAGGATCCCGGGGGCGGGGAAGGACAGGTGTGGGGCTGGGGCTGAAGCAGAAGGGACTTGCGGAGCTGGAGCTGGGGCTGAGGCCGGGGCCAGGGCTGCGTCCGGTGCCCCTGCAGCGTCGTCGGCTTCAGCTGCTGCGTCCAGTCGTGGCTGCGGACCCACCATCCCCAGAGACTCTTCTCTCAGGGCCTCCCCTGAGCCCTGCTCGGCCCCCGGGGACACGGCTGTGCCCCGCGCATCCTTGTGGCGGCGCTGATGGTTGGAGGGCCAGCACTGCTCCAGCGGGGGTGTTGTTTGGAGACCAGGGCTCTGTTGCGCCCCAGCGGTGAGGTCAGGTGCCAGGCCCGGCCCTGACCTTGGGTCACGACTGACACAGGCCAAGCCGACGGGCCCTACTTCCTCCGCTGTGAGATGGGCATTTGCGGACCCCCTGGGCTCTATCTGGGCTTTGACCACCAGTGTGTGACTGAGGGGGACGTGCGGTGGTTTCTGCGTGCTGGGGAACGCCCGGTACGGGGGCTTTGGAGCGGTGGGCTCCTTTGACCACTCCCCCACCACACACAGGTCATCGGTGAAAGGGGCCTGCCACACGTGCAGGCTGCTGGCGATGCGCAGCCCGCTGTGCTGCCCCAGGCGCGAGGCTGACCTGTCCTGGACCTGGGAGACAAGAGCAGAGAATGGCAGGTAAGAGGCCCTGGATCCCTGGATCCCTCCGCAGCCAGCAGCTCTGGGCCTCAGGCTGCCTCTGCCTAGGACTTCCAGCCTCCCTCTCTTCCCAGCCTAGGAGGGGGAAGTGGCCCCTTGGCCCTGCCCATCCACCCAGGGGCCCATGGGCTTCTGGTGGGTTCCCAGTGGTGTCCTGGCCCGCAGAGACCTGTCCTGCTTCCAGGCTCACCATGGCCTTTTTCTGTTGGAAGCCCCAGGAGCGTCGCGGGTGAGGGCTGGCCCAGCGTCCCCAGCACTGGGCGAGGCGGCCACAGCAGGTTTTCTTGGGGCCTGGGCTTTGGCATCGCGGGATACAAGTCAGGAACATCTTCCTGCGAGACTCTCTGCTAGTGAGCTGGTTCAGACTCGACTCTGGAATGTTGGGGTTGTTGCCGCGCCCCCCAGGTCTCCAGGTGAGGTCACTTCCTGTGGCTCCTCCAGGGAGCCCCCTCCTCTCACACAAGATGGCTGCCGCATCCCAGCGGGCGCTGCCTGCTGCACTTCTAAGCCATGCCCTGTGCACACTGTGCCCCATAGCACCAAGAGGGGGAAGCCTGCGCCTGCCTCAGCAGGTGTGGGTGCAGCCTTTGTCAGAGCTGGGCTAGACCTGTTGGCCCGTGCTCGAGGGCTCCTCACTCTGCATGGTCATTGTCCCTGTCAGGACGCCCCAGCCTCCCGTCTGGTGCCTGGGGATCGTGTTCCAGTGAAGCTGGCGGCGCCCTCAGCTGCCCAGATGTGGACCCTGAGGAGCAATAGCTCCCATCACACCCTGACACCGCCCGGGAGCCGCTCCCTGTGCATTGGGAGCCCTGTCCCAGCCCCTGAAGTGGGGCTCCTCCCAGCCACAGGCACCTGGAGCGTGGTTGCTCTCTGTCCAAGCCCAAGCGAGGCTGCGACCGCCCAGACTCAGTTGCCCCGTGTGCACCTGGGGCTGTCTGCTCTAGGGAGCTGATGGTCAGTGGAGACCCGAGTGCTCGTAGCTCTGGCCCGCAGCCCGGAGGAGTCGTGGGGTGGTCCTTACGGTCCTGCAGGACCTGGGGCTTTAGCAGTGCACAGTGGTTCTTGAAGCTCAGTCAGACGCCCAGGGGAGTTGGGATCAGGGCCGGCTCTCTGAGGACCAGGGTGATGACTACCGTCCCCGTGCACTTGCTGATGGTCCCCCAGGGCTGCTAGGGATCGTGCCAGTCATCTCTGGGGTCTGGGCCTGAAATGACCCTGAGGGAGGTCAGTGTGAGGAGCCAGACGGGATAGGTCCCATGTGTGAGATTGTGTTTCCATCCAGCATCCTGAGGAGACCCTAGACACCGGGGCTGTTGCGTGTTGGGTTTGGCCAGGGGCGTGGGGAGAGACCAGGAGTGGTGTTGGGCGTGGTGAAGTGATGAATGTCTGGGGAGTAGATGGACATCGTGGGGACACATGGTGTGAGTGTCCTTCCTGTTAGCTAATGGCTAATTCCCTGCTGTGGGAATGTCCTTCCCTGAAAGATGAGGGGGACAGGCTCATGTGCTGGGCTTGGTACAACACTGGCGATGTCGAGTGGTTTAGATGGCAGTGGCCTGTGCCCCTTCCCTGTGGGGAGCTCTCCTGTGCCCCATGCGGAGCCTGAAAAGATGCTCTTTGGGTGTACTCTCTAGAGCAAAGAGCTTATGTGAAAAGTTTCTGGGAGGAGTTCAGCTGCTGGTGTGCTTTGTATCCTGCTTTCTTTCTTTGTCTGAGAAGTCGAGTGAGACACAGAGAGGGAGAGACAGAGAGGCCTTCCACGTGCTGGTTCAATCCCCGAATGGCCACAGTGTCCTCCAATGGGCTCATCGGAGGCCAGGAGCCGAGAGCTCCTACCAGGTCTCCCGTGTGGGTGCAGGATTCCAAGGACTTGGGTCATCCTCACTGCTTTCCCAGGCCATCACCAGGGAGCTGGATGGAAGTGGAGCAGCCAGCACACAAGCCAGTGCCCATATGAGATGCTGGCTTGGCAGGTGGAGGCTTAACCTACTACTCTACACTGCCGAGCCAGGAGTTCAGCCACTTTCATCTAAGTTTGGGCTCAGGTGTTTTGTGTAGTTGTAAAGCTTGATTTCTTTACTTCACTGGCAGAGTTACAGGAGAGAAAGGGGAAGTAGGAGAGAGAGAGAGAGAGAGAGAGAGAGAGAGAGAGAGGGAGGGAGTGAGGGAGGGAGACAGAGAGGGAGAAAGAGAGGCAGAGAGGTCTTTGATCGAATGGTTCACTCCCCAAATGGCCACAACAGCCGGTGCTGAGCTGATCCAAAGCCAGGAGCCAGGAGCTTCTTCTGGGTCTACCACGTGGATAAGGGGTCAAGTACATGGCCCATGTTCCACTGCCTTCTCGTGTCTTAGCAGAGAGCTGAATCAGAAGTGGAGCAGCTGGGATGCAACTGGCGCCCATAGAGTATATCGCTGTCATAGGCGAATGTACAACCTACTGTGCCACAGTGCCGGCCCGGGAGGTCTCCTCTCCTCTCCTCTCCTCTCCTCTCCTCTCCTCTCCTCTCCTCTCCTCTCCTCTCCTCTCCTCTCCTCTCCTCTCCTCTCCTCTCCTCTCCTCTCCTCTCCTCTCCTCTCCTCTCCTCTCCTCTCCTCTCCTCTCCATGTTTGAGTTGAAAGGCAGAGTTGGAGGGAAGGACAGGGAGAGAGGTACAGAAGGACGACTCTGATGAGCTGATTTAATCTCTGAAAGGCCCCTGGCCAGTAGCCTGGAACAGCTTCTGGGCCTGGCACACAGGTGGCAGGGACCGGAGCACTTGGGTCAACGTGCGCTGTTCTGCCAGGTGTGTTAGCAGGGAGCTGGACTGAAAGCAGGGCTGCAGGACCAGACCCGGGGTTCTGATGTGGGATGCCAGCCCTGCAGGTGGGGCTTTACCCTGTGGGCCACAGCGCCAGCCCCGTGGGCCTAGGTGGTGGCAAACCTTCCAGGGGTTGCTGGGAAAGGATGTCCTGCCTCTGAGGACCCCTGAATCAGAGAAGGGGGAATCCATGTTGTAGCAAGTGCCCGAGTCTACCTTCCCGACCTGCATCAGAGCTCAGGATCCCTGTTGTAGGTGGCTTTTTCGTGATTTAGGTGGAATTGAGGTGTCCCGAGGGCACGTGCAGGTAGGGAGGTGACACTCAGTAGGAGAGGATGTGCAGGACTCGGGCGATGGGGAAAAGCAGGCAGAAGCAAGGAATGATGGGAAGGAGGCAGGCTGGGACTGGAGAAGCCTGTCCTGTGTCATGGTTGCATGTGACACGGGGAAGGTCTTGCTGGTGTTTGTGAAGTGCGGGGTGGGTGAATAAAGCAGAACATCAAGCCTGAGAGCGCAGATGAGCCGCAGGGGCCTGAGCGGGTCTCCTAGTCAGCATGTGGGGCAGGAGCTGGGCACAGTGCAAGAATGCTCAGGAGGAGAGATGACTCTGAGCTTTCGGAAAGCACTTTTGCATGTGTTGACCCAGGAGCACGTGAATGGAACTGGGCAAAGGCAAGCTGTCAAGCTAGGCTTAGCACAGCCAGGACGTAGAAAGCGGGCCAGGAAGCTAGGCGTGTGCTGTACCGTCCTGTGTGGCAGGTGGTTGCCAGGAAGAGCCTCCTGCCTTCCCAAGTGTCTCAAGGGTGGTCGTGATCTCGCCTTGGGGTGTCGCCTTCAATGAGCCTGACCTCATGGCCTCTGCTGGTTCTGAATGTTGATGTCTCAGCTCAGCACCCTGCCATGGGCCACCTACCTGCGGCAGGCCCGTGTGGGGAGCACAGTTGTCTGGGCTTCTCCATGCCAGAGCTGCACAATGGAACTACCAGGGCCGCTCCTGTCACGTGCACCTAAGGCCACTCACTAAGTCCAGGTGGGCTGCGCCTGGGTTGCACTGGGCAGGTGTGCAGGGCGGAGCATGGTGGTGACCCGTGACATGTTGCAGAAGGACTGTGGGGGGACAGGGATGTCACTGGGTGTGATGCAGGCCATTCCCAGGAACACACACAGGTCAGCCTTCCGGGGCCCCGGCTTCCTCCTCCACGGGCACCCCTCAGCCCTAGTAGAACACCTGAGGCATTCGAGGAGAAAATCCTCAGGGTGGGAACTGTTGGAGAAAGTCGCAGCCTTCCTGATCCCTGTGCTCCCTGCTGTGCTGCCCTCTTGCTTGGCCACAGGCCCATAGGGTCCCCGAGTGCGGGCTCAGGTGGGGAGGGGAGTCCTCCTCTGGGATCGGCACAGCCCTGACCTGGGCGGGGCCTCCCTCTCAGGGGGTTCCTCCTCTGCCAATGGGAGTGAAGCCAGTGTCTCCCCATGGCTGAGACCAGGTGCCCGGTGGACCTGGCCAGGGACCCGGAAAGGCCAGGAGCTCGGGGAAGGAGCAGCCACTGTCCTTGGGGACATCCTCCATCATGTGTCCGTCTTCCCAGCCGAGACCCACCCATGTGGCCTGCACAGCAGGCAGTGTGGGTCACGTGGGGTCCTGGACAAGGCTCCCCCTGTCTCCTGTGCAGTGGGCACATCCCTGCTGGGATCCGTCTGTCAGTGAGCCGTATTTGAGCACAGGGCCAGAGCCTGTGACAGGTGTTGTTTGTGTGTGTCCCTGGACCGATGTTGTTCCCTCAGTTGAAGCCCCCAACCCACTCCCTGTGCCCCCCTCCTCCCGGAAGCTGGGGGCTCCCATTGTGTGCAGGGAGGTGCAGAGCATTGCATTCCCTGTTCCTGGCTTGCCTTAGCCTTCCCAGCGTTTGGTGCTGTTTGTCCAAACGGGGCCCCTTGGCTCTGCCCCTGGGGATGTGCCAGTGTCCTCTGCAGAGGATCCAGGTCCCGGGCATTGGGGCCATGGTGCAGGGAGAGTGGGGTGGGGAGGGCACGGCCTGGGGAGCTCGCACGGCGCCAATTGTGCATTCCACAGTGGGCAACCAATTAAATTTTATTGAGGTACAGGGACACTAAGGTGGAGAAAAGCAAGAGAGTGGGGAGGAGGAAGGAGAAGTACAGGATCCCGGGGGCGGGAAGGACAGGTGTGGGGCTGGGGCTGAAGCAGAAGGGACTTGCGGAGCTGGAGCTGGGGCTGAGGCCGGG
This sequence comes from Lepus europaeus, assembly GCF_033115175.1. Lineage (NCBI taxonomy): Eukaryota > Metazoa > Chordata > Mammalia > Lagomorpha > Leporidae > Lepus > Lepus europaeus. The sequence goes on along the minus strand of NC_084846.1, from coordinate 21,517,311 downwards.
GCCAGGGAAGCGTCCGGTGCCCCTGCAGCGTCGTCGGCTTCAGCTGCTGCGTCCAGTCGTGGCTGCGGACCCACCATCCCCAGAGACTCTTCTCTCAGGGCCTCCCCTGAGCCCTGCTCGGCCCCCGGGGACACGGCTGTGCCCCGCGCATCCTTGTGGCGGCGCTGATGGTTGGAGGGCCAGCACTGCTCCAGCGGGGGTGTTGTTTGGAGACCAGGGCTCTGTTGCGCCCCAGCGGTGAGGTCAGGTGCCAGGCCCGGCCCTGACCTTGGGTCACGACTGACACAGGCCAAGCCGACGGGCCCTACTTCCTCCGCTGTGAGATGGGCATTTGCGGACCCCCTGGGCTCTATCTGGGCTTTGACCACCAGTGTGTGACTGAGGGGGACGTGCGGTGGTTTCTGCGTGCTGGGGAACGCCCGGTACGGGGGCTTTGGAGCGGTGGGCTCCTTTGACCACTCCCCCACCACACACAGGTCATCGGTGAAAGGGGCCTGCCACACGTGCAGGCTGCTGGCGATGCGCAGCCCGCTGTGCTGCCCCAGGCGCGAGGCTGACCTGTCCTGGACCTGGGAGACAAGAGCAGAGAATGGCAGGTAAGAGGCCCTGGATCCCTGGATCCCTCCGCAGCCAGCAGCTCTGGGCCTCAGGCTGCCTCTGCCTAGGACTTCCAGCCTCCCTCTCTTCCCAGCCTAGGAGGGGGAAGTGGCCCCTTGGCCCTGCCCATCCACCCAGGGGCCCATGGGCTTCTGGTGGGTTCCCAGTGGTGTCCTGGCCCGCAGAGACCTGTCCTGCTTCCAGGCTCACCATGGCCTTTTTCTGTTGGAAGCCCCAGGAGCGTCGCGGGTGAGGGCTGGCCCAGCGTCCCCAGCACTGGGCGAGGCGGCCACAGCAGGTTTTCTTGGGGCCTGGGCTTTGGCATCGCGGGATACAAGTCAGGAACATCTTCCTGCGAGACTCTCTGCTAGTGAGCTGGTTCAGACTCGACTCTGGAATGTTGGGGTTGTTGCCGCGCCCCCCAGGTCTCCAGGTGAGGTCACTTCCTGTGGCTCCTCCAGGGAGCCCCCTCCTCTCACACAAGATGGCTGCCGCAGCCCAGCGGGCGCTGCCTGCTGCACTTCTAAGCCATGCCCTGTGCACACTGTGCCCTATAGCGCCAACAGGGGGAAGCCTGCGCCTGCCTCAGCAGGTGTGGGTGCAGCCTTTGTCAGAGCTGGGCTAGACCTGTTGGCCCGTGCTCGATGGCTTCTCACTCTGCATGGTCATTGTCCCTGTCAGGACGCCCCAGCCTCCCGTCTGGTGCCTGGGGATCGTGTTCCAGTGAAGCTGGCGGCGCCCTCAGCTGCCCAGATGTGGACCCTGAGGAGCAATAGCTCCCATCACACCCTGACACCGCCCGGGAGCCGCTCCCTGTGCATTGGGAGCCCTGTCCCAGCCCCTGAAGTGGGGCTCCTCCCAGCCACAGGCACCTGGAGCGTGGTTGCTCTCTGTCCAAGCCCAAGCGAGGCTGCGACCGCCCAGACTCAGTTGCCCCGTGTGCACCTGGGGCTGTCTGCTCTAGGGAGCTGATGGTCAGTGGAGACGCGAGTGCTCGTAGCTCTGGCCCGCAGCCCGGAGGAGTCGTGGGGTGGTCCTTACGGTCCTGCAGGACCTGGGGCTTTAGCAGTGCACAGTGGTTCTTGAAGCTCAGTCAGACGCCCAGGGGAGTTGGGATCAGGGCCGGCTCTCTGAGGACCAGGGTGATGACTACCGTCCCCGTGCACTTGCTGATGGTCCCCCAGGGCTGCTAGGGATCGTGCCAGCCATCTCTGGGGTCTGGGCCTGAAATGACCCTGAGGGAGGTCAGTGTGAGGAGCCAGACGGGATAGGTCCCATGTGTGAGATTGTGTTTCCATCCAGCATCCTGAGGAGACCCTAGACACCGGGGCTGTTGCGTGTTGGGTTTGGCCAGGGGCGTGGGGAGAGACCAGGAGTGGTGTTGGGCGTGGTGAAGTGATGAATGTCTGGGGAGTAGATGGACATCGTGGGGACACATGGTGTGAGTGTCCTTCCTGTTAGCTAATGGCTAATTCCCTGCTGTGGGAATGTCCTTCCCTGAAAGATGAGGGGGACAGGCTCATGTGCTGGGCTTGGTACAACACTGGCGATGTCGAGTGGTTTAGATGGCAGTGGCCTGTGCCCCTTCCCTGTGGGGAGCTCTCCTGTGCCCCATGCGGAGCCTGAAAAGATGCTCTTTGGGTGTACTCTCTAGAGCAAAGAGCTTATGTGAAAAGTTTCTGGGAGGAGTTCAGCTGCTGGTGTGCTTTGTATCCTGCTTTCTTTCTTTGTCTGAGAAGTCGAGTGAGACACAGAGAGGGAGAGACAGAGAGGCCTTCCACGTGCTGGTTCAATCCCCGAATGGCCACAGTGTCCTCCAATGGGCTCATCGGAGGCCAGGAGCCGAGAGCTCCTACCAGGTCTCCCGTGTGGGTGCAGGATTCCAAGGACTTGGGTCATCCTCACTGCTTTCCCAGGCCATCACCAGGGAGCTGGATGGAAGTGGAGCAGCCAGCACACAAGCCAGTGCCCATATGAGATGCTGGCTTGGCAGGTGGAGGCTTAACCTACTACTCTACACTGCCGAGCCAGGAGTTCAGCCACTTTCATCTAAGTTTGGGCTCAGGTGTTTTGTGTAGTTGTAAAGCTTGATTTCTTTACTTCACTGGCAGAGTTACAGGAGAGAAAGGGGAAGTAGGAGAGAGAGAGAGAGAGAGAGAGAGAGAGAGAGAGAGAGAGGGAGGGAGTGAGGGAGGGAGACAGAGAGGGAGAAAGAGAGGCAGAGAGGTCTTTGATCGAATGGTTCACTCCCCAAATGGCCACAACAGCCGGTGCTGAGCTGATCCAAAGCCAGGAGCCAGGAGCTTCTTCTGGGTCTACCACGTGGATAAGGGGTCAAGTACATGGCCCATGTTCCACTGCCTTCTCGTGTCTTAGCAGAGAGCTGAATCAGAAGTGGAGCAGCTGGGATGCAACTGGCGCCCATAGAGTATATCGCTGTCATAGGCGAATGTACAACCTACTGTGCCACAGTGCCGGCCCGGGAGGTCTCCTCTCCTCTCCTCTCCTCTCCTCTCCTCTCCTCTCCTCTCCTCTCCTCTCCTCTCCTCTCCTCTCCTCTCCTCTCCTCTCCTCTCCTCTCCATGTTTGAGTTGAAAGGCAGAGTTGGAGGGAAGGACAGGGAGAGAGGTACAGAAGGACGACTCTGATGAGCTGATTTAATCTCTCAAAGGCCCCTGGCCAGTAGCCTGGAACAGCTTCTGGGCCTGGCACACAGGTGGCAGGGACCGGAGCACTTGGGTCAACGTGCGCTGTTCTGCCAGGTGTGTTAGCAGGGAGCTGGACTGAAAGCAGGGCTGCAGGACCAGACCCGGGGTTCTGATGTGGGATGCCAGCCCTGCAGGTGGGGCTTTACCCTGTGGGCCACAGCGCCAGCCCCGTGGGCCTAGGTGGTGGCAAACCTTCCAGGGGTTGCTGGGAAAGGATGTCCTGCCTCTGAGGACCCCTGAATCAGAGAAGGGGGAATCCATGTTGTAGCAAGTGCCCGAGTCTACCTTCCCGACCTGCATCAGAGCTCAGGATCCCTGTTGTAGGTGGCTTTTTCGTGATTTAGGTGGAATTGAGGTGTCCCGAGGGCACGTGCAGGTAGGGAGGTGACACTCAGTAGGAGAGGATGTGCAGGACTCGGGCGATGGGGAAAAGCAGGCAGAAGCAAGGAATGATGGGAAGGAGGCAGGCTGGGACTGGAGAAGCCTGTCCTGTGTCATGGTTGCATGTGACACGGGGAAGGTCTTGCTGGTGTTTGTGAAGTGCGGGGTGGGTGAATAAAGCAGAACATCAAGCCTGAGAGCGCAGATGAGCCGCAGGGGCCTGAGCGGGTCTCCTAGTCAGCATGTGGGGCAGGAGCTGGGCACAGTGCAAGAATGCTCAGGAGGAGAGATGACTCTGAGCTTTCGGAAAGCACTTTTGCATGTGTTGACCCAGGAGCACGTGAATGGAACTGGGCAAAGGCAAGCTGTCAAGCTAGGCTTAGCACAGCCAGGACGTAGAAAGTGGGCCAGGAAGCTAGGCGTGTGCTGTACCGTCCTGTGTGGCAGGTGGTTGCCAGGAAGAGCCTCCTGCCTTCCCAAGTGTCTCAAGGGTGGTCGTGATCTCGCCTTGGGGTGTCGCCTTCAATGAGCCTGACCTCATGGCCTCTGCTGGTTCTGAATGTTGATGTCTCAGCTCAGCACCCTGCCATGGGCCACCTACCTGCGGCAGGCCCGTGTGGGGAGCACAGTTGTCTGGGCTTCTCCATGCCAGAGCTGCACAATGGAACTACCAGGGCCGCTCCTGTCACGTGCACCTAAGGCCACTCACTAAGTCCAGGTGGGCTGCGCCTGGGTTGCACTGGGCAGGTGTGCAGGGCGGAGCATGGTGGTGACCCGTGACATGTTGCAGAAGGACTGTGGGGGGACAGGGATGTCACTGGGTGTGATGCAGGCCATTCCCAGGAACACACACAGGTCAGCCTTCTGGGGCCCCGGCTTCCTCCTCCACGGGCACCCCTCAGCCCTAGTAGAACACCTGAGGCATTCGAGGAGAAAATCCTCAGGGTGGGAACTGTTGGAGAAAGTCGCAGCCTTCCTGATCCCTGTGCTCCCTGCTGTGCTGCCCTCTTGCTTGGCCACAGGCCCATAGGGTCCCCGAGTGCGGGCTCAGGTGGGGAGGGGAGTCCTCCTCTGGGATCGGCACAGCCCTGACCTGGGTGGGGCCTCCCTCTCAGGGGGTTCCTCCTCTGCCAATGGGAGTGAAGCCAGTGTCTCCCCATGGCTGAGACCAGGTGCCCGGTGGACCTGGCCAGGGACCCGGAAAGGCCAGGAGCTCGGGGAAGGAGCAGCCACTGTCCTTGGGGACATCCTCCATCATGTGTCCGTCTTCCCAGCCGAGACCCACCCATGTGGCCTGCACAGCAGGCAGTGTGGGTCACGTGGGGTCCTGGACAAGGCTCCCCCTGTCTCCTGTGCAGTGGGCACATCCCTGCTGGGATCCGTCTGTCAGTGAGCCGTATTTGAGCACAGGGCCAGAGCCTGTGACAGGTGTTATTTGTGTGTGTCCCTGGACCGATGTTGTTCCCTCAGTTGAAGCCCCCAACCCACTGCCTGTGCCCCCCTCCTCCCGGAAGCTGGGGGCTCCCATTGTGTGCAGGGAGGTGCAGAGCATTGCATTCCCTGTTCCTGGCTTGCCTTAGCCTTCCCAGCGTTTGGTGCTGTTTGTCCAAACGGGGCCCCTTGGCTCTGCCCCTGGGGATGTGCCAGTGTCCTCTGCAGAGGATCCAGGTCCCGGGCATTGGGGCCATGGTGCAGGGAGAGTGGGGTGGGGAGGGCACGGCCTGGGGAGCTCGCACGGCGCCAATTGTGCATTCCACAGTGGGCAACCAATTAAATTTTATTGAGGTACAGGGACACTAAGGTGGAGAAAAGCAAGAGAGTGGGGAGGAGGAAGGAGAAGTACAGGATCCCGGGGGCGGGGAAGGACAGGTGTGGGGCTGGGGCTGAAGCAGAAGGGACTTGCGGAGCTGGAGCTGGAGCTGGGGCTGAGGCCGGGGCCAGGGCTGCGTCCGGTGCCCCTGCAGCGTCGTCGGCTTCAGCTGCTGCGTCCAGTCGTGGCTGCGGACCCACCATCCCCAGAGACTCTTCTCTCAGGGCCTCCCCTGAGCCCTGCTCGGCCCCCGGGGACACGGCTGTGCCCCGCGCATCCTTGTGGCGGCGCTGATGGTTGGAGGGCCAGCACTGCTCCAGCGGGGGTGTTGTTTGGAGACCAGGGCTCTGTTGCGCCCCAGCGGTGAGGTCAGGTGCCAGGCCCGGCCCTGACCTTGGGTCACGACTGACACAGGCCAAGCCGACGGGCCCTACTTCCTCCGCTGTGAGATGGGCATTTGCGGACCCCCTGGGCTCTATCTGGGCTTTGACCACCAGTGTGTGACTGAGGGGGACGTGCGGTGGTTTCTGCGTGCTGGGGAACGCCCGGTACGGGGGCTTTGGAGCGGTGGGCTCCTTTGACCACTCCCCCACCACACACAGGTCATCGGTGAAAGGGGCCTGCCACACGTGCAGGCTGCTGGCGATGCGCAGCCCGCTGTGCTGCCCCAGGCGCGAGGCTGACCTGTCCTGGACCTGGGAGACAAGAGCAGAGAATGGCAGGTAAGAGGCCCTGGATCCCTGGATCCCTCCGCAGCCAGCAGCTCTGGGCCTCAGGCTGCCTCTGCCTAGGACTTCCAGCCTCCCTCTCTTCCCAGCCTAGGAGGGGGAAGTGGCCCCTTGGCCCTGCCCATCCACCCAGGGGCCCATGGGCTTCTGGTGGGTTCCCAGTGGTGTCCTGGCCCGCAGAGACCTGTCCTGCTTCCAGGCTCACCATGGCCTTTTTCTGTTGGAAGCCCCAGGAGCGTCGCGGGTGAGGGCTGGCCCAGCGTCCCCAGCACTGGGCGAGGCGGCCACAGCAGGTTTTCTTGGGGCCTGGGCTTTGGCATCGCGGGATACAAGTCAGGAACATCTTCCTGCGAGACTCTCTGCTAGTGAGCTGGTTCAGACTCGACTCTGGAATGTTGGGGTTGTTGCCGCGCCCCCCAGGTCTCCAGGTGAGGTCACTTCCTGTGGCTCCTCCAGGGAGCCCCCTCCTCTCACACAAGATGGCTGCCGCAGCCCAGCGGGCGCTGCCTGCTGCACTTCTAAGCCATGCCCTGTGCACACTGTGCCCTATAGCGCCAACAGGGGGAAGCCTGCGCCTGCCTCAGCAGGTGTGGGTGCAGCCTTTGTCAGAGCTGGGCTAGACCTGTTGGCCCGTGCTCGAGGGCTCCTCACTCTGCATGGTCATTGTCCCTGTCAGGACGCCCCAGCCTCCCGTCTGGTGCCTGGGGATCGTGTTCCAGTGAAGCTGGCGGTGCCCTCAGCTGCCCAGATGTGGACCCTGAGGAGCAATAGCTCCCATCACACCCTGACACCGCCCGGGAGCCGCTCCCTGTGCATTGGGAGCCCTGTCCCAGCCCCTGAAGTGGGGCTCCTCCCAGCCACAGGCACCTGGAGCGTGGTTGCTCTCTGTCCAAGCCCAAGCGAGGCTGCGACCGCCCAGACTCAGTTGCCCCGTGTGCACCTGGGGCTGTCTGCTCTAGGGAGCTGATGGTCAGTGGAGACGCGAGTGCTCGTAGCTCTGGCCCGCAGCCCGGAGGAGTCGTGGGGTGGTCCTTACGGTCCTGCAGGACCTGGGGCTTTAGCAGTGCACAGTGGTTCTTGAAGCTCAGTCAGACGCCCAGGGGAGTTGGGATCAGGGCCGGCTCTCTGAGGACCAGGGTGATGACTACCGTCCCCGTGCACTTGCTGATGGTCCCCCAGGGCAGCTAGGGATCGTGCCAGCCATCTCTGGGGTCTGGGCCTGAAATGACCCTGAGGGAGGTCAGTGTGAGGAGCCAGACGGGATAGGTCCCATGTGTGAGATTGTGTTTCCATCCAGCATCCTGAGGAGACCCTAGACACCGGGGCTGTTGCGTGTTGGGTTTGGCCAGGGGCGTGGGGAGAGACCAGGAGTGGTGTTGGGCGTGGTGAAGTGATGAATGTCTGGGGAGTAGATGGACATCGTGGGGACACATGGTGTGAGTGTCCTTCCTGTTAGCTAATGGCTAATTCCCTGCTGTGGGAATGTCCTTCCCTGAAAGATGAGGGGGACAGGCTCATGTGCTGGGCTTGGTACAGCACTGGCGATGTCAAGTGGTTTAGATGGCAGTGGCCCGTGCCCCTTCCCTGTGGGGAGCTCTCCTGTGCCCCATGCGGAGCCTAAAAAGATGCTCTTTGGGTGTACTCTCTAGAGCAAAGAGCTTATGTGAAAAGTTTCTGGGAGGAGTTCAGCTGCTGGTGTGCTTTGTATCCTGCTTTCTTTCTTTGTCTGAGAAGTCGAGTGAGACACAGAGAGGGAGAGACAGAGTGGTCTTCCACGTCCTGGTTTAATCCCCGAATGGCCACAGTGTCCTCCAATGGGCTCATCGGAGGCCAGGAGCCGAGAGCTCCTACCAGGTCTCCCGTGTGGGTGCAGGATTCCAAGGACTTGGGTCATCCTCACTGCTTTCCCAGGCCATCACCAGGGAGCTGGATGGAAGTGGAGCAGCCAGCACACAAGCCAGTGCCCATATGAGATGCTGGCTTGGCAGGTGGAGGCTTAACCTACTACTCTACACTGCCGAGCCAGGAGTTCAGCCACTTTCATCTAAGTTTGGGCTCAGGTGTTTTGTGTAGTTGTAAAGCTTGATTTCTTTACTTCACTGGCAGAGTTACAGGAGAGAAAGGGGAAGTAGGAGAGAGAGAGAGAGAGAGAGGGAGGGAGGGAGGGAGACAGAGAGGGAGAAAGAGAGGCAGAGAGGTCTTTGATCGAATGGTTCACTCCCCAAATGGCCACAACAGCCGGTGCTGAGCTGATCCAAAGCCAGGAGCCAGGAGCTTCTTCTGGGTCTACCACGTGGATAAGGGGTCAAGTACATGGCCCATGTTCCACTGCCTTCTCGTGTCTTAGCAGAGAGCTGAATCAGAAGTGGAGCAGCTGGGATGCAACTGGCGCCCATAGAGTATATCGCTGTCATAGGCGGATGTACAACCTACTGTGCCACAGTGCCGGCCCGGGAGGTCTCCTCTCCTCTCCTCTCCTCTCCTCTCCTCTCCTCTCCTCTCCTCTCCTCTCCTCTCCTCTCCTCTCCTCTCCTCTCCTCTCCTCTCCTCTCCTCTCCTCTCCTCTCCTCTCCATGTTTGAGTTGAAAGGCAGAGTTGGAGGGAAGGACAGGGAGAGAGGTACAGAAGGACGACTCTGATGAGCTGATTTAATCTCTCAAAGGCCCCTGGCCAGTAGCCTGGAACAGCTTCTGGGCCTGGCACACAGGTGGCAGGGACCGGAGCACTTGGGTCAACGTGCGCTGTTCTGCCAGGTGTGTTAGCAGGGAGCTGGACTGAAAGCAGGGCTCCAGGACCAGACCCGGGGTTCTGATGTGGGATGCCAGCCCTGCAGGTGGGGCTTTACCCTGTGGGCCACAGCGCCAGCCCCGTGGGCCTAGGTGGTGGCAAACCTTCCAGGGGTTGCTGGGAAAGGATGTCCTGCCTCTGAGGACCCCTGAATCAGAGAAGGGGGAATCCATGTTGTAGCAAGTGCCCGAGTCTACCTTCCCGACCTGCATCAGAGCTCAGGATCCCTGTTGTAGGTGGCTTTTTCGTGATTTAGGTGGAATTGAGGTGTCCCGAGGGCACGTGCAGGTAGGGAGGTGACACTCAGTAGGAGAGGATGTGCAGGACTCGGGCGATGGGGAAAAGCAGGCAGAAGCAAGGAATGATGGGAAGGAGGCAGGCTGGGACTGGAGAAGCCTGTCCTGTGTCATGGTTGCATGTGACACGGGGAAGGTCTTGCTGGTGTTTGTGAAGTGCGGGGTGGGTGAATAAAGCAGAACATCAAGCCTGAGAGCGCAGATGAGCCGCAGGGGCCTGAGCGGGTCTCCTAGTCAGCATGTGGGGCAGGAGCTGGGCACAGTGCAAGAATGCTCAGGAGGAGAGATGACTCTGAGCTTTCGGAAAGCACTTTTGCATGTGTTGACCAGGAGAACGTGAATGGAACTGGGCAAAGGCAAGCTGTCAAGCTAGGCTTAGCACAGCCAGGACGTAGAAAGTGGGCCAGGAAGCTAGGCGTGTGCTGTACCGTCCTGTGTGGCAGGTGGTTGCCAGGAAGAGCCTCCTGCCTTCCCAAGTGTCTCAAGGGTGGTCGTGATCTCGCCTTGGGGTGTCGCCTTCAATGAGCCTGACCTCATGGCCTCTGCTGGTTCTGAATGTTGATGTCTCAGCTCAGCACCCTGCCATGGGCCACCTACCTGCGGCAGGCCCGTGTGGGGAGCACAGTTGTCTGGGCTTCTCCATGCCAGAGCTGCACAATGGAACTACCAGGGCCGCTCCTGTCACGTGCACCTAAGGCCACTCACTAAGTCCAGGTGGGCTGCGCCTGGGTTGCACTGGGCAGGTGTGCAGGGCGGAGCATGGTGGTGACCCGTGACATGTTGCAGAAGGACTGTGGGGGGACAGGGATGTCACTGGGTGTGATGCAGGCCATTCCCAGGAACACACACAGGTCAGCCTTCCGGGGCCCCGGCTTCCTCCTCCACGGGCACCCCTCAGCCCTAGTAGAACACCTGAGGCATTCGATGAGAAAATCCTCAGGGTGGGAACTGTTGGAGAAAGTCCCAGCCTTCCTGATCCCTGTGCTCCCTGCTGTGCTGCCCTCTTGCTTGGCCACAGGCCCATAGGGTCCCCGAGTGCGGGCTCAGGTGGGGAGGGGAGTCCTCCTCTGGGATCGGCACAGCCCTGACCTGGGCGGGGCCTCCCTCTCAGGGGGTTCCTCCTCTGCCAATGGGAGTGAAGCCAGTGTCTCCCCATGGCTGAGACCAGGTGCCCGGTGGACCTGGCCAGGGACCCGGAAAGGCCAGGAGCTTGGGGAAGGAGCAGCCACTGTCCTTGGGGACATTCTCCATCATGTGTCCGTCTTCCCAGCCGAGACCCACCCATGTGGCCTGCACAGCAGGCAGTGTGGGTCACGTGGGGTCCTGGACAAGGCTCCCCCTGTCTCCTGTGCAGTGGGCACATCCCTGCTGGGATCCGTCTGTCAGTGAGCCGTATTTGAGCACAGGGCCAGAGCCTGTGACAGGTGTTGTTTGTGTGTGTCCCTGGACCGATGTTGTTCCCTCAGTTGAAGCCCCCAACCCACTGCCTGTGCCCCCCTCCTCCCGGAAGCTGGGGGCTCCCATTGTGTGCAGGGAGGTGCAGAGCATTGCATTCCCTGTTCCTGGCTTCCCTTGGCCTTCCCAGCGTTTGGTGCTGTTTGTCCAAACGGGGCCCCTTGGCTCTGCCCCTGGGGATGTGCCAGTGTCCTCTGCAGAGGATCCAGGTCCCGGGCATTGGGGCCATGGTGCAGGGAGAGTGGGGTGGGGAGGGCACGGCCTGGGGAGCTCGCACGGCGCCAATTGTGCATTCCACAGTGGGCAACCAATTAAATTTTATTGAGGTACAGGGACACTAAGGTGGAGAAAAGCAAGAGAGTGGGGAGGAGGAAGGAGAAGTACAGGATCCCGGGGGCGGGGAAGGACAGGTGTGGGGCTGGGGCTGAAGCAGAAGGGACTTGCGGAGCTGGGGCTGAGGCCGGGGCCAGGGCTGCGTCCGGTGCCCCTGCAGCGTCGTCGGCATCAGCTGCTGCGTCCAGTCGTGGCTGCGGACCCACCATCCCCAGAGACTCTTCTCTCAGGGCCTCCCCTGAGCCCTGCTCGGCCCCCGGGGACACGGCTGTGCCCCGCTCATCCTTGTGGCGGCGCTGATGGTTGGAGGGCCAGCACTGCTCCAGCGGGGGTGTTGTTTGGAGACCAGGGCTCTGTTGCGCCCCAGCGGTGAGGTCAGGTGCCAGGCCCGGCCCTGACCTTGGGTCACGACTGACACAGGCCAAGCCGACGGGCCCTACTTCCTCCGCTGTGAGATGGGCATTTGCGGACCCCCTGGGCTCTATCTGGGCTTTGACCACCAGTGTGTGACTGAGGGGGACGTGCGGTGGTTTCTGCGTGCTGGGGAACGCCCGGTACGGGGGCTTTGGAGCGGTGGGCTCCTTTGACCACTCCCCCACCACACACAGGTCATCGGTGAAAGGGGCCTGCCACACGTGCAGGCTGCTGGCGATGCGCAGCCCGCTGTGCTGCCCCAGGCGCGAGGCTGACCTGTCCTGGACCTGGGAGACAAGAGCAGAGAATGGCAGGTAAGAGGCCCTGGATCCCTGGATCCCTCCGCAGCCAGCAGCTCTGGGCCTCAGGCTGCCTCTGCCTAGGACTTCCAGCCTAGGAGGGGGAAGTGGCCCCTTGGCCCTGCCCATCCACCCAGGGGCCCATGGGCTTCTGGTGGGTTCCCAGTGGTGTCCTGGCCCGCAGAGACCTGTCCTGCTTCCAGGCTCACCATGGCCTTTTTCTGTTGGAAGCACCAGGAGCGTCGTGGGTGAGGGCTGGCCCAGCGTCCCCAGCACTGGGCGAGGCGGCCACAGCAGGTTTTCTTGGGGCCTGGGCTTTGGCATCGCGGGATACAAGTCAGGAACATCTTCCTGCGAGACTCTCTGCTAGTGAGCTGGTTCAGACTCGACTCTGGAATGTTGGGGTTGTTGCCGCGCCCCCCAGGTCTCCAGGTGAGGTCACTTCCTGTGGCTCCTCCAGGGAGCCCCCTCCTCTCACACAAGATGGCTGCCGCAGCCCAGCGGGCGCTGCCTGCTGCACTTCTAAGCCATGCCCTGTGCACACTGTGCCCCATAGCACCAAGAGGGGGAAGCCTGCGCCTGCCTCAGCAGGTGTGGGTGCAGCCTTTGTCAGAGCTGGGCTAGACCTGTTGGCCCGTGCTCGAGGGCTCCTCACTCTGCATGGGTATTGTCCCTGTCAGGACGCCCCAGCCTCCCGTCTGGAGCCTGGGGATCGTGTTCCAGTGAAGCTGGCGGCGCCCTCAGCTGCCCAGATGTGGACCCTGAGGAGCAATAGCTCCCATCACACCCTGAGACCGCCCGGGAGCCGCTCCCTGTGCATTGGGAGCCCTGTCCCAGCCCCTGAAGTGGGGCTCCTCCCAGCCACAGGCACCTGGAGCGTGGTTGCTCTCTGTCCAAGCCCAAGCGAGGCTGCGACCGCCCAGACTCAGTTGCCCCGTGTGCACCTGGGGCTGTCTGCTCTAGGGAGCTGATGGTCAGTGGAGACGCGAGTGCTCGTAGCTCTGGCCCGCAGCCCGGAGGAGTCGTGGGGTGGTCCTTACGGTCCTGCAGGACCTGGGGCTTTAGCAGTGCACAGTGGTTCTTGAAGCTCAGTCAGACGCCCAGGGGAGTTGGGATCAGGGCCGGCTCTCTGAGGACCAGGGTGATGACTACCGTCCCCGTGCACTTGCTGATGGTCCCCCAGGGCTGCTAGGGATCGTGCCAGCCATCTCTGGGGTCTGGGCCTGAAATGACCCTGAGGGAGGTCAGTGTGAGGAGCCAGACGGGATAGGTCCCATGTGTGAGATTGTGTTTCCATCCAGCATCCTGAGGAGACCCTAGACACCGGGGCTGTTGCGTGTTGGGTTTGGCCAGGGGCGTGGGGAGAGACCAGGAGTGGTGTTGGGCGTGGTGAAGTGATGAATGTCTGGGGAGTAGATGGACATCGTGGGGACACATGGTGTGAGTGTCCTTCCTGTTAGCTAATGGCTAATTCCCTGCTGTGGGAATGTCCTTCCCTGAAAGATGAGGGGGACAGGCTCATGTGCTGGGCTTGGTACAGCACTGGCGATGTCGAGTGGTTTAGATGGCAGTGGCCCGTGCCCCTTCCCTGTGGGGAGCTCTCCTGTGCCCCATGCGGAGCCTGAAAAGATGCTCTTTGGGTGTACTCTCTAGAGCAAAGAGCTTATGTGAAAAGTTTCTGGGAGGAGTTCAGCTGCTGGTGTGCTTTGTATCCTGCTTTCTTTCTTTCTTTGTCTGAGAAGTCGAGTGAGACACAGAGAGGGAGAGACAGAGAGGTCTTCCACGTGCTGGTTCAATCCCCGAATGGCCACAGTGTCCTCCAATGGGCTCATCGGAGGCCAGGAGCCGAGAGCTCCTACCAGGTCTCCCGTGTGGGTGCAGGATTCCAAGGACTTGGGTCATCCTCACTGCTTTCCCAGGCCATCACCAGGGAGCTGGATGGAAGTGGAGCAGCCAGCACACAAGCCAGTGCCCATATGAGATGCTGGCTTGGCAGGTGGAGGCTTAACCTACTACTCTACACTGCCGAGCCAGGAGTTCAGCCACTTTCATCTAAGTTTGGGCTCAGGTGTTTTGTGTAGTTGTAAAGCTTGATTTCTTTACTTCACTGGCAGAGTTACAGGAGAGAAAGGGGAAGTAGGAGAGAGAGAGAGAGAGGGAGGGAGGGAGGGAGACAGAGAGGGAGAAAGAGAGGCAGAGAGGTCTTTGATCGAATGGTTCAGTCCCCAAATGGCCACAACAGCCGGTGCTGAGCTGATCCAAAGCCAGGAGCCAGGAGCTTCTTCTGGGTCTACCAGGTGGATAAGGGGTCAAGTACATGGCCCATGTTCCACTGCCTTCTCGTGTCTTAGCAGAGAGCTGAATCAGAAGTGGAGCAGCTGGGACGCAACTGGCGCCCATAGAGTATATCGCTGTCATAGGCGGATGTACAACCTACTGTGCCACAGTGCCGGCCCGGGAGGTCTCCTCTCCTCTCCTCTCCTCTCCTCTCCTCTCCTCTCCTCTCCTCTCCTCTCCTCTCCTCTCCTCTCCATGTTTGAGTTGAAAGGCAGAGTTGGAGGGAAGGACAGGGAGAGAGGTACAGAAGGACGACTCTGATGAGCTGATTTAATCTCTGAAAGGCCCCTGGCCAGTAGCCTGGAACAGCTTCTGGGCCTGGCACACAGGTGGCAGGGACCGGAGCACTTGGGTCAACGTGCGCTGTTCTGCCAGGTGTGTTAGCAGGGAGCTGGACTGAAAGCAGGGCTCCAGGACCAGACCCGGGGTTCTGATGTGGGATGCCAGCCCTGCAGGTGGGGCTTTACCCTGTGGGCCACAGCGCCAGCCCCGTGGGCCTAGGTGGTGGCAAACCTTCCAGGGGTTCCTGGGAAAGGATGTCCTGCCTCTGAGGACCCCTGAATCAGAGAAGGGGGAATCCATGTTGTAGCAAGTACCCGAGTCTACCTTCCCGACCTGCATCAGAGCTCAGGATCCCTGTTGTAGGTGGCTTTTTCGTGATTTAGGTGGAATTGAGGTGTCCCGAGGGCACGTGCAGGTAGGGAGGTGACACTCAGTAGGAGAGGATGTGCAGGACTCGGGCGATGGGGAAAAGCAGGCAGAAGCAAGGAATGATGGGAAGGAGGCAGGCTGGGACTGGAGAAGCCTGTCCTGTGTCATGGTTGGCATGTGACACGGGGAAGGTCTTGCTGGTGTTTGTGAAGTGCGGGGTGGGTGAATAAAGCAGAACATCAAGCCTGAGAGCGCAGATGAGCCGCAGGGGCCTGAGCGGGTCTCCTAGTCAGCATGTGGGGCAGGAGCTGGGCACAGTGCAAGAATGCTCAGGAGGAGAGATGACTCTGAGCTTTCAGAAAGCACTTTTGCATGTGTTGACCCAGGAGCACGTGAATGGAACTGGGCAAAGGCAAGCTGTCAAGCTAGGCTTAGCACAGCCAGGACGTAGAAAGTGGGCCAGGAAGCTAGGCGTGTGCTGTACCGTCCTGTGTGGCAGGTGGTTGCCAGGAAGAGCCTCCTGCCTTCCCAAGTGTCTCAAGGGTGGTCATGATCTCGCCTTGGGGTGTCGCCTTCAATGAGCCTGACCTCATGGCCTCTGCTGGTTCTGAATGTTGATGTCTCAGCTCAGCACCCTGCCATGGGCCACCTACCTGCGGCAGGCCCGTGTGGGGAGCACAGTTGTCTGGGCTTCTCCATGCCAGAGCTGCACAATGGAACTACCAGGGCCGCTCCTGTCACGTGCACCTAAGGCCACTCACTAAGTCCAGGTGGGCTGCGCCTGGGTTGCACTGGGCAGGTGTGCAGGGCGGAGCATGGTGGTGACCCGTGACATGTTGCAGAAGGACTGTGGGGGGACAGGGATGTCACTGGGTGTGATGCAGGCCATTCCCAGGAACACACACAGGTCAGCCTTCCGGGGCCCCGGCTTCCTCCTCCACGGGCACCCCTCAGCCCTAGTAGAACACCTGAGGCATTCGAGGAGAAAATCCTCAGGGTGGGAACTGTTGGAGAAAGTCCCAGCCTTCCTGATCCCTGTGCTCCCTGCTGTGCTGCCCTCTTGCTTGGCCACAGGCCCATAGGGTCCCCGAGTGCGGGCTCAGGTGGGGAGGGGAGTCCTCCTCTGGGATCGGCACAGCCCTGACCTGGGCGGGGCCTCCCTCTCAGGGGGTTCCTCCTCTGCCAATGGGAGTGAAGCCAGTGTCTCCCCATGGCTGAGACCAGGTGCCCGGTGGACCTGGCCAGGGACCCGGAAAGGCCAGGAGCTCGGGGAAGGAGCAGCCACTGTCCTTGGGGACATCCTCCATCATGTGTCCGTCTTCCCAGCCGAGACCCACCCATGTGGCCTGCACAGCAGGCAGTGTGGGTCACGTGGGGTCCTGGACAAGGCTCCCCCTGTCTCCTGTGCAGTGGGCACATCCCTGCTGGGATCCGTCTGTCAGTGAGCCGTATTTGAGCACAGGGCCAGAGCCTGTGACAGGTGTTGTTTGTGTGTGTCCCTGGACCGATGTTGTTCCCTCAGTTGAAGCCCCCAACCCACTCCCTGTGCCCCCCTCCTCCCGGAAGCTGGGGGCTCCCATTGTGTGCAGGGAGGTGCAGAGCATTGCATTCCCTGTTCCTGGCTTCCCTTGGCCTTCGCAGCGTTTCGTGCTGTTTGTCCAAACGGGGCCCCTTGGCTCTGCCCCTGGGGATGTGCCAGTGTCCTCTGCAGAGGATCCAGGTCCCGGCCATTGGGGCCATGGTGCAGGGAGAGTGGGGTGGGGAGGGCACGGCCTGGGGAGCTCGCACGGCGCCAATTGTGCATTCCACAGTGGGCAACCAATTAAATTTTATTGAGGTACAGGGACACTAAGGTGGAGAAAAGCAAGAGAGTGGGGAGGAGGAAGGAGAAGTACAGGATCCCGGGGGCGGGGAAGGACAGGTGTGGGGCTGGGGCTGAAGCAGAAGGGACTTGCGGAGCTGGGGCTGAGGCCGGGGCCAGGGCTGCGTCCGGTGCCCCTGCAGCGTCGTCGGCTTCAGCTGCTGCGTCCAGTCGTGGCTGCGGACCCACCATCCCCAGAGACTCTTCTCTCAGGGCCTCCCCTGAGCCCTGCTCGGCCCCCGGGGACACGGCTGTGCCCCGCGCATCCTTGTGGCGGCGCTGATGGTTGGAGGGCCAGCACTGCTCCAGCGGGGGTGTTGTTTGGAGACCAGGGCTCTGTTGCGCCCCAGCGGTGAGGTCAGGTGCCAGGCCCGGCCCTGACCTTGGGTCACGACTGACACAGGCCAAGCCGACGGGCCCTACTTCCTCCGCTGTGAGATGGGCATTTGCGGACCCCCTGGGCTCTATCTGGGCTTTGACCACCAGTGTGTGACTGAGGGGGACGTGCGGTGGTTTCTGCGTGCTGGGGAACGCCCGGTACGGGGGCTTTGGAGCGGTGGGCTCCTTTGACCACTCCCCCACCACACACAGGTCATCGGTGAAAGGGGCCTGCCACACGTGCAGGCTGCTGGCGATGCGCAGCCCGCTGTGCTGCCCCAGGCGCGAGGCTGACCTGTCCTGGACCTGGGAGACAAGAGCAGAGAATGGCAGGTAAGAGGCCCTGGATCCCTGGATCCCTCCGCAGCCAGCAGCTCTGGGCCTCAGGCTGCCTCTGCCTAGGACTTCCAGCCTCCCTCTCTTCCCAGCCTAGGAGGGGGAAGTGGCCCCTTGGCCCTGCCCATCCACCCAGGGGCCCATGGGCTTCTGGTGGGTTCCCAGTGGTGTCCTGGCCCGCAGAGACCTGTCCTGCTTCCAGGCTCACCATGGCCTTTTTCTGTTGGAAGCCCCAGGAGCGTCGCGGGTGAGGGCTGGCCCAGCGTCCCCAGCACTGGGCGAGGCGGCCACAGCAGGTTTTCTTGGGGCCTGGGCTTTGGCATCGCGGGATACAAGTCAGGAACATCTTCCTGCGAGACTCTCTGCTAGTGAGCTGGTTCAGACTCGACTCTGGAATGTTGGGGTTGTTGCCGCGCCCCCCAGGTCTCCAGGTGAGGTCACTTCCTGTGGCTCCTCCAGGGAGCCCCCTCCTCTCACACAAGATGGCTGCCGCAGCCCAGCGGGCGCTGCCTGCTGCACTTCTAAGCCATGCCCTGTGCACACTGTGCCCCATAGCACCAAGAGGGGGAAGCCTGCGCCTGCCTCAGCAGGTGTGGGTCCAGCCTTTGTTAGAGCTGGGCTAGACCTGTTGGCCCGTGCTCGAGGGCTCCTCACTCTGCATGGGTATTGTCCCTGTCAGGACGCCCCAGCCTCCCGTCTGGTGCCTGGGGATCGTGTTCCAGTGAAGCTGGCGCCCTCAGCTGCCCAGATGTGGACCCTGAGGAGCAATAGCTCCCATCACACCCTGAGACCGCCCGGGAGCCGCTCCCTGTGCATTGGGAGCCCTGTCCCAGCCCCTGAAGTGGGGCTCCTCCCAGCCACAGGCACCTGGAGCGTGGTTGCTCTCTGTCCAAGCCCAAGCGAGGCTGTGACCGCCCAGACTCAGTTGCCCCGTGTGCACCTGGGGCTGTCTGCTCTAGAGAGCTGATGGTCAGTGGAGACGCGAGTGCTCGTAGCTCTGGCCCGCAGCCCGGAGGAGTCGTGGGGTGGTCCTTACGGTCCTGCAGGACCTGGGGCTTTAGCAGTGCACAGTGGTTCTTGAAGCTCAGTCAGACGCCCAGGGGAGTTGGGATCAGGGCCGGCTCTCTGAGGACCAGGGTGATGACTACCGTCCCCGTGCACTTGCTGATGGTCCCCCAGGGCTGCTAGGGATCGTGCCAGCCATCTCTGGGGTCTGGGCCTGAAATGACCCTGAGGGAGGTCAGTGTGAGGAGCCAGACGGGATAGGTCCCATGTGTGAGATTGTGTTTCCATCCAGCATCCTGAGGAGACCCTAGACACCGGGGCTGTTGCGTGTTGGGTTTGTCCAGGGGCGTGGGGAGAGACCAGGAGTGGTGTTGGGCGTGGTGAAGTGATGAATGTCTGGGGAGTAGATGGACATCGTGGGGACACATGGTGTGAGTGTCCTTCCTGTTAGCTAATGGCTAATTCCCTGCTGTGGGAATGTCCTTCCCTGAAAGATGAGGGGGACAGGCTCATGTGCTGGGCTTGGTACAGCACTGGCGATGTCGAGTGGTTTAGATGGCAGTGGCCCGTGCCCCTTCCCTGTGGGGAGCTCTCCTGTGCCCCATGCGGAGCCTGAAAAGATGCTCTTTGGGTGTACTCTCTAGAGCAAAGAGCTTATGTGAAAAGTTTCTGGGAGGAGTTCAGCTGCTGGTGTGCTTTGTATCCTGCTTTCTTTCTTTCTTTGTCTGAGAAGTCGAGTGAGACACAGAGAGGGAGAGACAGAGAGGTCTTCCACGTGCTGGTTCAATCCCCGAATGGCCACAGTGTCCTCCAATGGGCTCATCAGAGGCCAGGAGCCGAGAGCTCCTACCAGGTCTCCCGTGTGGGTGCAGGATTCCAAGGACTTGGGTCATCCTCACTGCTTTCCCAGGCCATCACCAGGGAGCTGGATGGAAGTGGAGCAGCCAGCACACAAGCCAGTGCCCATATGAGATGCTGGCTTGGCAGGTGGAGGCTTAACCTACTACTCTACACTGCCGACCCAGGAGTTCAGCCACTTTCATCTAAGTTTGGGCTCAGGTGTTTTGTGTAGTTGTAAAGCTTGATTTCTTTACTTCACTGGCAGAGTTACAGGAGAGAAAGCGGAAGTAAGAGAGAGAGAGAGAGAGAGGGAGGGAGGGAGGCAGGGAGGGAGGGAGACAGAGAGGGAGAAAGAGAGGCAGAGAGGTCTTTGATCGAATGGTTCACTCCCCAAATGGCCACAACAGCCGGTGCTGAGCTGATCCAAAGCCAGGAGCCAGGAGCTTCTTCTGGGTCTACCAGGTGGATAAGGGGTCAAGTACATGGCCCATGTTCCACTGCCTTCTCGTGTCTTAGCAGAGAGCTGAATCAGAAGTGGAGCAGCTGGGATGCAACTGGCGCCCATAGAGTATATCGCTGTCATAGGCGGATGTACAACCTACTGTGCCACAGTGCCGGCCCGGGAGGTCTCCTCTCCTCTCCTCTCCTCTCCTCTCCTCTCCTCTCCTCTCCTCTCCTCTCCTCTCCATGTTTGAGTTGAAAGGCAGAGTTGGAGGGAAGGACAGGGAGAGAGGTACAGAAGGACGACTCTGATGTGCTGATTTAATCTCTCAAAGGCCCCTGGCCAGTAGCCTGGAACAGCTTCTGGGCCTGGCACACAGGTGGCAGGGACCGGAGCACTTGGGTCAACGTGCGCTGTTCTGCCAGGTGTGTTAGCAGGGAGCTGGACTGAAAGCAGGGCTGCAGGACCAGACCCGGGGTTCTGATGTGGGATGCCAGCCCTGCAGGTGGGGCTTTACCCTGTGGGCCACAGCGCCAGCCCCGTGGGCCTAGGTGGTGGCAAACCTTCCAGGGGTTCCTGGGAAAGGATGTCCTGCCTCTGAGGAGCCCTGAATCAGAGAAGGGGGAATCCATGTTGTAGCAAGTGCCCGAGTCTACCTTCCCGACCTGCATCAGAGCTCAGGATCCCTGTTGTAGGTGGCTTTTTCGTGATTTAGGTGGAATTGAGGTGTCCCGAGGGCACGTGCAGGTAGGGAGGTGACACTCAGTAGGAGAGGATGTGCAGGACTCGGGCGATGGGGAAAAGCAGGCAGAAGCAAGGAATGATGGGAAGGAGGCAGGCTGGGACTGGAGAAGCCTGTCCTGTGTCATGGTTGGTATGTGACACGGGGAAGGTCTTGCTGGTGTTTGTGAAGTGCGGGGTGGGTGAATAAAGCAGAACATCAAGCCTGAGAGCGCAGATGAGCCGCAGGGGCCTGAGCGGGTCTCCTAGTCAGCATGTGGGGCAGGAGCTGGGCACAGTGCAAGAATGCTCAGGAGGAGAGATGACTCTGAGCTTTCGGAAAGCACTTTTGCATGTGTTGACCAGGAGAACGTGAATGGAACTGGGCAAAGGCAAGCTGTCAAGCTAGGCTTAGCACAGCCAGGACGTAGAAAGCGGGCCAGGAAGCTAGGCGTGTGCTGTACCGTCCTGTGTGGCAGGTGGTTGCCAGGAAGAGCCTCCTGCCTTCCCAAGTGTCTCAAGGGTGGTCGTGATCTCGCCTTGGGGTGTCGCCTTCAATGAGCCTGACCTCATGGCCTCTGCTGGTTCTGAATGTTGATGTCTCAGCTCAGCACCCTGCCATGGGCCACCTACCTGCGGCAGGCCCGTGTGGGGAGCACAGTTGTCTGGGCTTCTCCATGCCAGAGCTGCACAATGGAACTACCAGGGCCGCTCCTGTCACGTGCACCTAAGGCCACTCACTAAGTCCAGGTGGGCTGCGCCTGGGTTGCACTGGGCAGGTGTGCAGGGCGGAGCATGGTGGTGACCCGTGACATGTTGCAGAAGGACTGTGGGGGGACAGGGATGTCACTGGGTGTGATGCAGGCCATTCCCAGGAACACACACAGGTCAGCCTTCCGGGGCCCCGGCTTCCTCCTCCACGGGCACCCCTCAGCCCTAGTAGAACACCTGAGGCATTCGATGAGAAAATCCTCAGGGTGGGAACTGTTGGAGAAAGTCCCAGCCTTCCTGATCCCTGTGCTCCCTGCTGTGCTGCCCTCTTGCTTGGCCACAGGCCCATAGGGTCCCCGAGTGCGGGCTCAGGTGGGGAGGGGAGTCCTCCTCTGGGATCGGCACAGCCCTGACCTGGGCGGGGCCTCCCTCTCAGGGGGTTCCTCCTCTGCCAATGGGAGTGAAGCCAGTGTCTCCCCATGGCTGAGACCAGGTGCCCGGTGGACCTGGCCAGGGACCCGGAAAGGCCAGGAGCTTGGGGAAGGAGCAGCCACTGTCCTTGGGGACATTCTCCATCATGTGTCCGTCTTCCCAGCCGAGACCCACCCATGTGGCCTGCACAGCAGGCAGTGTGGGTCACGTGGGGTCCTGGACAAGGCTCCCCCTGTCTCCTGTGCAGTGGGCACATCCCTGCTGGGATCCGTCTGTCAGTGAGCCGTATTTGAGCACAGGGCCAGAGCCTGTGACAGGTGTTGTTTGTGTGTGTCCCTGGACCGATGTTGTTCCCTCAGTTGAAGCCCCCAACCCACTGCCTGTGCCCCCCTCCTCCCGGAAGCTGGGGGCTCCCATTGTGTGCAGGGAGGTGCAGAGCATTGCATTCCCTGTTCCTGGCTTCCCTTGGCCTTCCCAGCGTTTGGTGCTGTTTGTCCAAACGGGGCCCCTTGGCTCTGCCCCTGGGGATGTGCCAGTGTCCTCTGCAGAGGATCCAGGTCCCGGGCATTGGGGCCATGGTGCAGGGAGAGTGGGGTGGGGAGGGCACGGCCTGGGGAGCTCGCACGGCGCCAATTGTGCATTCCACAGTGGGCAACCAATTAAATTTTATTGAGGTACAGGGACACTAAGGTGGAGAAAAGCAAGAGAGTGGGGAGGAGGAAGGAGAAGTACAGGATCCCGGGGGCGGGGAAGGACAGGTGTGGGGCTGGGGCTGAAGCAGAAGGGACTTGCGGAGCTGGGGCTGAGGCCGGGGCCAGGGCTGCGTCCGGTGCCCCTGCAGCGTCGTCGGCATCAGCTGCTGCGTCCAGTCGTGGCTGCGGACCCACCATCCCCAGAGACTCTTCTCTCAGGGCCTCCCCTGAGCCCTGCTCGGCCCCCGGGGACACGGCTGTGCCCCGCTCATCCTTGTGGCGGCGCTGATGGTTGGAGGGCCAGCACTGCTCCAGCGGGGGTGTTGTTTGGAGACCAGGGCTCTGTTGCGCCCCAGCGGTGAGGTCAGGTGCCAGGCCCGGCCCTGACCTTGGGTCACGACTGACACAGGCCAAGCCGACGGGCCCTACTTCCTCCGCTGTGAGATGGGCATTTGCGGACCCCCTGGGCTCTATCTGGGCTTTGACCACCAGTGTGTGACTGAGGGGGACGTGCGGTGGTTTCTGCGTGCTGGGGAACGCCCGGTACGGGGGCTTTGGAGCGGTGGGCTCCTTTGACCACTCCCCCACCACACACAGGTCATCGGTGAAAGGGGCCTGCCACACGTGCAGGCTGCTGGCGATGCGCAGCCCGCTGTGCTGCCCCAGGCGCGAGGCTGACCTGTCCTGGACCTGGGAGACAAGAGCAGAGAATGGCAGGTAAGAGGCCCTGGATCCTGGATCCCTGGATCCCTCCGCAGCCAGCAGCTCTGGGCCTCAGGCTGCCTCTGCCTAGGACTTCCAGCCTCCCTCTCTTCCCAGCCTAGGAGGGGGAAGTGGCCCCTTGGCCCTGCCCATCCACCCAGGGGCCCATGGGCTTCTGGTGGGTTCCCAGTGGTGTCAAGGCCCGCAGAGGCCTGTCCTGCTTCCAGGCTCACCATGGCCTTTTTCTGTTGGAAGCACCAGGAGCATCGCGGGTGAGGGCTGGCCCAGCGTCCCCAGCACTGGGCGAGGCGGCCACAGCAGGTTTTCTTGGGGCCTGGGCTTTGGCATCGCGGGATACAAGTCAGGAACATCTTCCTGCGAGACTCTCTGCTAGTGAGCTGGTTCAGACTCGACTCTGGAATGTTGGGGTTGTTGCCGCGCCCCCCAGGTCTCCAGGTGAGGTCACTTCCTGTGGCTCCTCCAGGGAGCCCCCTCCTCTCACACAAGATGGCTGCCGAAGCCCAGCAGGCGCTGCCTGCTGCACTTCTAAGCCATGCCCTGTGCACACTGTGCCCCATAGCACCAAGAGGGGGAAGCCTGCGCCTGCCTCAGTAGGTGTGGGTCCAGCCTTTGTCAGAGCTGGGCTAGACCTGTTGGCCCGTGCTCGAGGGCTCCTCACTCTGCATGGGTATTGTCCCTGTCAGGACGCCCCAGCCTCCCGTCTGGTGCCTGGGGATCGTGTTCCAGTGAAGCTGGCCCCCTCAGCTGCCCAGATGTGGACCCTGAGGAGCAATAGCTCCCATCACACCCTGAGACCGCCCGGGAGCCGCTCCCTGTGCATTGGGAGCCCTGTCCCAGCCCCTGAAGTGGGGCTCCTCCCAGCCACAGGCACCTGGAGCGTGGTTGCTCTCTGTCCAAGCCCAAGCGAGGCTGTGACCGCCCAGACTCAGTTGCCCCGTGTGCACCTGGGGCTGTCTGCTCTAGGGAGCTGATGGTCAGTGGAGACGCGAGTGCTCGTAGCTCTGGCCCGCAGCCCGGAGGAGTCGTGGGGTGGTCCTTACGGTCCTGCAGGACCTGGGGCTTTAGCAGTGCACAGTGGTTCTTGAAGCTCAGTCAGACGCCCAGGGGAGTTGGGATCAGGGCCGGCTCTCTGAGGACCAGGGTGATGACTACCGTCCCCGTGCACTTGCTGATGGTCCCCCAGGGCTGCTAGGGATCGTACCAGCCATCTCTGGGGTCTGGGCCTGAAATGACCCTGAGGGAGGTCAGTGTGAGGAGCCAGACTGGATAGGTCCCATGTGTGAGATTGTGTTTCCATCCAGCATCCTGAGGAGACCCTAGACACCGGGGCTGTTGCGTGTTGGGTTTGTCCAGGGGCGTGGGGAGAGACCAGGAGTGGTGTTGGGCGTGGTGAAGTGATGAATGTCTGGGGAGTAGATGGACATCGTGGGGACACATGGTGTGAGTGTCCTTCCTGTTAGCTAATGGCTAATTCCCTGCTGTGGGAATGTCCTTCCCTGAAAGATGAGGGGGACAGGCTCATGTGCTGGGCTTGGTACAGCACTGGCGATGTCGAGTGGTTTAGATGGCAGTGGCCCGTGCCCCTTCCCTGTGGGGAGCTCTCCTGTGCCCCATGCGGAGCCTGAAAAGATGCTCTTTGGGTGTACTCTCTAGAGCAAAGAGCTTATGTGAAAAGTTTCTGGGAGGAGTTCAGCTGCTGGTGTGCTTTGTATCCTGCTTTCTTTCTTTGTCTGAGAAGTCGAGTGAGACACAGAGAGGGAGAGACAGAGAGGCCTTCCACGTGCTGGTTCAATCCCCGAATGGCCACAGTGTCCTCCAATGGGCTCATCGGAGGCCAGGAGCCGAGAGCTCCTACCAGGTCTCCCGTGTGGGTGCAGGATTCCAAGGACTTGGGTCATCCTCACTGCTTTCCCAGGCCATCACCAGGGAGCTGGATGGAAGTGGAGCAGCCAGCACACAAGCCAGTGCCCATATGAGATGCTGGCTTGGCAGGTGGAGGCTTAACCTACTACTCTACACTGCCGACCCAGGAGTTCAGCCACTTTCATCTAAGTTTGGGCTCAGGTGTTTTGTGTAGTTGTAAAGCTTGATTTCTTTACTTCACTGGCAGAGTTACAGGAGAGAAAGGGGAAGTAAGAGAGAGAGAGAGAGAGAGGGAGGGAGGGAGGCAGGGAGGGAGGGAGACAGAGAGGGAGAAAGAGAGGCAGAGAGGTCTTTGATCGAATGGTTCACTCCCCAAATGGCCACAACAGCCGGTGCTGAGCTGATCCAAAGCCAGGAGCCAGGAGCTTCTTCTGGGTCTACCAGGTGGATAAGGGGTCAAGTACATGGCCCATGTTCCACTGCCTTCTCGTGTCTTAGCAGAGAGCTGAATCAGAAGTGGAGCAGCTGGGATGCAACTGGCGCCCATAGAGTATATCGCTGTCATAGGCGGATGTACAACCTACTGTGCCACAGTGCCGGCCCGGGAGGTCTCCTCTCCTCTCCTCTCCTCTCCTCTCCTCTCCTCTCCTCTCCTCTCCTCTCCTCTCCTCTCCTCTCCTCTCCTCTCCTCTCCTCTCCTCTCTTCTCCTCTCCATGTTTGAGTTGAAAGGCAGAGTTGGAGGGAAGGACAGGGAGAGAGGTACAGAAGGACGACTCTGATGAGCTGATTTAATCTCTCAAAGGCCCCTGGCCAGTAGCCTGGAACAGCTTCTGGGCCTGGCACACAGGTGGCAGGGACCGGAGCACTTGGGTCAACGTGCGCTGTTCTGCCAGGTGTGTTAGCAGGGAGCTGGACTGAAAGCAGGGCTCCAGGACCAGACCCGGGGTTCTGATGTGGGATGCCAGCCCTGCAGGTGGGGCTTTACCCTGTGGGCCACAGCGCCAGCCCCGTGGGCCTAGGTGGTGGCAAACCTTCCAGGGGTTGCTGGGAAAGGATGTCCTGCCTCTGAGGACCCCTGAATCAGAGAAGGGGGAATCCATGTTGTAGCAAGTGCCCGAGTCTACCTTCCCGACCTGCATCAGAGCTCAGGATCCCTGTTGTAGGTGGCTTTTTCGTGATTTAGGTGGAATTGAGGTGTCCCGAGGGCACGTGCAGGTAGGGAGGTGACACTCAGTAGGAGAGGATGTGCAGGACTCGGGCGATGGGGAAAAGCAGGCAGAAGCAAGGAATGATGGGAAGGAGGCAGGCTGGGACTGGAGAAGCCTGTCCTGTGTCATGGTTGGCATGTGACACGGGGAAGGTCTTGCTGGTGTTTGTGAAGTGCGGGGTGGGTGAATAAAGCAGAACATCAAGCCTGAGAGCGCAGATGAGCCGCAGGGGCCTGAGCGGGTCTCCTAGTCAGCATGTGGGGCAGGAGCTGGGCACAGTGCAAGAATGCTCAGGAGGAGAGATGACTCTGAGCTTTCGGAAAGCACTTTTGCATGTGTTGACCCAGGAGCACGTGAATGGAACTGGGCAAAGGCAAGCTGTCAAGCTAGGCTTAGCACAGCCAGGACGTAGAAAGCGGGCCAGGAAGCTAGGCGTGTGCTGTACCGTCCTGTGTGGCAGGTGGTTGCCAGGAAGAGCCTCCTGCCTTCCCAAGTGTCTCAAGGGTGGTCGTGATCTCGCCTTGGGGTGTCGCCTTCAATGAGCCTGACCTCATGGCCTCTGCTGGTTCTGAATGTTGATGTCTCAGCTCAGCACCCTGCCATGGGCCACCTACCTGCGGCAGGCCCGTGTGGGGAGCACAGTTGTCTGGGCTTCTCCATGCCAGAGCTGCACAATGGAACTACCAGGGCCGCTCCTGTCACGTGCACCTAAGGCCACTCACTAAGTCCAGGTGGACTGCGCCTGGGTTGCACTGGGCAGGTGTGCAGGGCGGAGCATGGTGGTGACCCGTGACATGTTGCAGAAGGACTGTGGGGGGACAGGGATGTCACTGGGTGTGATGCAGGCCATTCCCAGGGACACACACAGGTCAGCCTTCTGGGGCCCCGGCTTCCTCCTCCACGGGCACCCCTCAGCCCTAGTAGAACACCTGAGGCATTCGAGGAGAAAATCCTCAGGGTGGGAACTGTTGGAGAAAGTCCCAGCCTTCCTGATCCCTGTGCTCCCTGCTGTGCTGCCCTCTTGCTTGGCCACAGGCCCATAGGGTCCCCGAGTGCGGGCTCAGGTGGGGAGGGGAGTCCTCCTCTGGGATCGGCACAGCCCTGACCTGGGCGGGGCCTCCCTCTCAGGGGGTTCCTCCTCTGCCAATGGGAGTGAAGCCAGTGTCTCCCCATGGCTGAGACCAGGTGCCCGGTGGACCTGGCCAGGGACCCGGAAAGGCCAGGAGCTCGGGGAAGGAGCAGCCACTGTCCTTGGGGACATCCTCCATCATGTGTCCGTCTTCCCAGCCGAGACCCACCCATGTGGCCTGCACAGCAGGCAGTGTGGGTCACGTGGGGTCCTGGACAAGGCTCCCCCTGTCTCCTGTGCAGTGGGCACATCCCTGCTGGGATCCGTCTGTCAGTGAGCCGTATTTGAGCACAGAGCCAGAGCCTGTGACAGGTGTTGTTTGTGTGTGTCCCTGGACCGATGTTGTTCCCTCAGTTGAAGCCCCCAACCCACTGCCTGTGCCCCCCTCCTCCCGGAAGCTGGGGGCTCCCATTGTGTGCAGGGAGGTGCAGAGCATTGCATTCCCTGTTCCTGGCTTCCCTTGGCCTTCGCAGCGTTTCGTGCTGTTTGTCCAAACGGGGCCCCTTGGCTCTGCCCCTGGGGATGTGCCAGTGTCCTCTGCAGAGGATCCAGGTCCCGGGCATTGGGGCCATGGTGCAGGGAGAGTGGGGTGGGAAGGGCACGGCCTGGGGAGCTCGCACGGCGCCAATTGTGCATTCCACAGTGGGCAACCAATTAAATTTTATTGAGGTACAGGGACACTAAGGTGGAGAAAAGCAAGAGAGTGGGGAGGAGGAAGGAGAAGTACAGGATCCCGGGGGCGGGGAAGGACAGGTGTGGGGCTGGGGCTGAAGCAGAAGGGACTTGCGGAGCTGGAGCTGGGGCTGAGGCCGGGGCCAGGGCTGCGTCCGGTGCCCCTGCAGCGTCGTCGGCTTCAGCTGCTGCATCCAGTCGTGGCTGCGGACCCACCATCCCCAGAGACTCTTCTCTCAGGGCCTCCCCTGAGCCCTGCTCGGCTCCCGGGGACACGGCTGTGCCCCGTGCATCCTTGTGGCGGCGCTGATGGTTGGAGGGCCAGCACTGCTCCAGCGGGGGTGTTGTTTGGAGACCAGGGCTCTGTTGCACCCCAGCGGTGAGGTCAGGTGCCAGGCCCGACCCTGACCTTGGGTCACGACTGACACAGGCCAAGCCGACGGGCCCTACTTCCTCCGCTGTGAGATGGGCATTTGCGGACCCCCTGGGCTCTATCTGGGCTTTGACCACCAGTGTGTGACTGAGGGGGACGTGCGGTGGTTTCTGCGTGCTGGGGAACGCCCGGTACGGGGGCTTTGGAGCGGTGGGCTCCTTTGACCACTCCCGCACCACACAGGTCATCGGTGAAAGGGGCCTGCCACACGTGCAGGCTGCTGGCGATGCGCAGCCCGCTGTGCTGCCCCAGGCGCGAGGCTGACCTGTCCTGGACCTGGGAGACAAGAGCAGAGAATGGCAGGTAAGAGGCCCTGGATCCCTGGATCCCTGGATCCCTCCGCAGCCAGCAGCTCTGGGCCTCAGGCTGCCTCTGCCTAGGACTTGCAGCCTCCCTCTCTTCCCAGCCTAGGAGGGGGAAGTGGCCCCTTGGCCCTGCCCATCCACCCAGGGGCCCATGGGCTTCTGGTGGGTTCCCAGTGGTGTCCTGGCCCGCAGAGACCTGTCCTGCTTCCAGGCTCACCATGGCCTTTTTCTGTTGGAAGCCCCAGGAGCGTCGCGGGTGAGGGCTGGCCCAGCATCCCCAGCACTGGGCGAGGCGGCCACAGCAGGTTTTCTTGGGGCCTGGGCTTTGGCATCGCGGGATACAAGTCAGGAACATCTTCCTGCGAGACTCTCTGCTAGTGAGCTGGTTCAGACTCGACTCTGGAATGTTGGGGTTGTTGCCGCGCCCCCCAGGTCTCCAGGTGAGGTCACTTCCTGTGGCTCCTCCAGGGAGCCCCCTCCTCTCACACAAGATGGCTGCCGCATCCCAGCGGGCGCTGCCTGCTGCACTTCTAAGCCATGCCCTGTGCACACTGTGCCCCATAGCACCAAGAGGGGGAAGCCTGCGCCTGCCTCAGCAGGTGTGGGTGCAGCCTTTGTCAGAGCTGGGCTAGACCTGTTGGCCCGTGCTCGAGGGCTCCTCACTCTGCATGGTCATTGTCCCTGTCAGGACGCCCCAGCCTCCCGTCTGGTGCCTGGGGATCGTGTTCCAGTGAAGCTGGCGGTGCCCTCAGCTGCCCAGATGTGGACCCTGAGGAGCAATAGCTCCCATCACACCCTGAGACCGCCCGGGAGCCGCTCCCTGTGCATTGGGAGCCCTGTCCCAGCCCCTGAAGTGGGGCTCCTCCCAGCCACAGGCACCTGGAGCGTGGTTGCTCTCTGTCCAAGCCCAAGCGAGGCTGTGACCGCCCAGACTCAGTTGCCCCGTGTGCACCTGGGGCTGTCTGCTCTAGGGAGCTGATGGTCAGTGGAGAACTGAGTGCTCGTAGCTCTGGCCCGCAGCCCGGAGGAGTCGTGAGATGCAACCACCCAGACTCAGTGGCCTCATTTGTAGCTCTGTGTAGCTGATGATGGCTAACGACTTGAGTGCCTGTCCTGCAGCTCTCATATGCATGCTGAAGGAGACCCTGGTGTGTCCCTGAGATGTATATATTGGAAGACAAGAGGCTGAGAGAGACAGATCTCACATTACCCTTTCACTCCCCACATGCCTGAATTCTTTGGGTCTCCACACCTGTCTCTTCATGCAGGTTGTGTTTATCATTGATGTAGGTAGGTATATAGGGTACCCACCCCTTGGAAAATGACAGTTACCTTCTGCCTCTATAGATTTGCTACTCTGGAAGTTTCATACAATAAGGAACGTGCTCACTCCCTTCTCTCCCCTTAGCACGTTGTGCCAAGGTCAATCCCTGTTGTAGCATGTGGCAGTGAGTGCCCATCCCTTATTTGTGGCTGAGTACCATTCTACCACATATATTATCTACACCATGATTTGTGTAGCCATCCATCAGTTGATGGATTGTTTTCAGTCTTGGGCTGTTAAAACAACGCTTCCATGAACTGTGGTGTAGAAGCTTTTGTATGAACCTGCATTATCAGTTATCTTGAGTATCCATCTAGGAATGAACTGGCTGGGTTCAGCCCTTCCAAGACCTGCAAATAAACAATGCTCTCAAGTAGCTGGACTGTTGGGTATTCCCACCGGCAATGCATGAAGGTTCCAGTTTCTGCACATGTTTGCCAGTGCTTCTTATTGTGTGTGTGTGTGTGTGTGTGTTCTGTTATAGCCATACTAGAGATGAAGCAGTGTCTCATCGCAATTTTGATGGACATTGCCCTGGTGACTGTGGATGTTGAACTCTTTTCATATGCTTCTTGGTCATTTGCATAGTATCTTTGGAGAAATGTCTATTCAGACCTTTGCCCAATGAAAAAGTATGTGGTCTTTTTATTGTAACACTCTAAGAATTTAAAATATGCATTCTAAATACTAGATCCTTATCAGAGATAGGCTTTGTGAGCATTTTCTCCCCTTCTATTTGTTGTCTTTTTAGTTTCTTGAAAGTGTCCTTTGTAGCAGACAATTTTTAAGTTTTGATGAAGTCCACTGCACGTGTTTTACTTCTCCTCTTGTGATTGTGGTGTCACATCTATGAATCTGTTGCCAAGTTCAAAGGCACAAGGATTTATACCACTATTGTTTTTCTTCCCCATGAGTTTTATACCTCCGGCTCTCACATTTGGGTCTTAACCTTTGATCTGTTTTCAGTTAACATTTGCAGATGATGTTAGATAAGGGTCCAAACTCCTACTTTGGATGTACTTATCTCAGCACCATTTATTGAAACCCCTCCCCTATTAATTTATCTTGGCACCCTTATCAAAAGTCATTTAGCCACAGATGTCTATATTTATATTGGAGCTCTGAATTCTGTTCCATTGATCCCTATGTCTGCACTGATGCCAGGTCTAATGGTAATGACCATTGTAATTTACTACAAGGTAAGTTTAGAAATCAGAAAGTGTGAGATCTCCAGTGTGAGGGGAGGGGAGAGGGAAGAGGAGGGGGGGGAGGGGAGTAGAGAAGAGAAGAGAAAGGGAAGGGAGGGGAGGGGAAAAGAAAAGGAAAAGTAGGGGAAGAGAGGGAAAAGGAAAGAAGAAAGAAGAGAAAAGAAATGAAAAGAAAAAAGAAGGAGAGGGGAGGGGAGGGGAAAAGGAAAGGAGAGGAGAGGAGAGGAAAGGAGAGGAAAGGAGAAAAAGAAAAGAGCGCCTTTGGGGTGTTCCAGGTGGCTGTGGGCCACAGGCAGCCTGCCAGCGTGTCCCGTGTGGGGACCTGTGGGCTTTTGCCGATGCACTGGAGGGTGTTAATGATGATGCGGCACCGCCCTCTAGTGGGCAGCCCTGGAAAAGCCGCCTGCGTGCTGCTGTGCCTGCTGAGCTCCTTTTATTTATTCCCATCACTTCCCCTTTCTTGGGCAGTTCACGGAGATCTGGGGTTTCCTTCGGAGGCACGGTGCCCTCTCCCGGCCCACAAGGCCTGGGATTGGTGCGGTGTGTCGCAGGCTGCAGGCGCAGCCCTCAGGGCTCACACATGGGTGCTGGGGTCAGCATTCAGTACAGTTTTTCCTCAACCAGTAGAACACTTTTTTTATTATTTTTTTCTTTAAGATTTATCTATTTGAAAGGGTTAAAAACAGAGAGGGAGAGACGGAGACAGAGAGATCTTCCATCTGCTGGTTCACTCCCCATGTGGCCACAACCACCAGGACTGAGTTAGGCAGAAGCCAAGAGCCAGGAGTGTCAAACACATCATACAAGGTGGAGTCCAGACACTTGGGCCATTGTCTGCTGCTTTTCCCAGGCTCATTAGCAAGGAGCTGGAGCAGAAGTGGAGCAGCCAGGTATCCAGTTGGTGCCCATATGGAATGCAGCTGTTGCATGCTGTAGCTCTCCCCAGTACACCACAGAGCCACAGTACCCCACATGATAGGACTTGATGCACTAGTTGTATAAGTAGTGTTTGCATTTAATAAAACGATGTCATCAATACATAGATCAATATGCAATGTGCGAACCATAAGGATTATTCTGGTCCAAGTAGGATGCTCCTAAAATGAGAAGCGGTGCTGGCAATAGCACTAACAGCCTGTGCCCATTGGACCATCCCTGGGCTCCTTTCTCTACTCAGTAAGCATTTCTGAAGTTGTTTCATGTGTCAGGGAGTGCCTGAGGTCCTGCACACATCGTCACCCCCCACCTCTTGGTGTGCTTCCTGTCTGTCTCAGCATCATGCTGATGCCGGGTGCTCAGGCAGCCACAGCAGGTGGTTGAGCACAGCAGCTGCACCTGCACACGGAGTCAGCAGAAGCCAGGCCATGAGGTACATTGTCCTCTTCCCGTTTCTCACACGTCTTGAGCTCTGGAGTCTCTCAGCCTTGAGCTGTCTTATATCTTGACATATGTGCTCACAATAATACAATGGGGTATGTTGGCTCTCAGACAGGTCTTAAGCAGAAAGGGCTCCCTAGTGTGCTGTGACCTTTCTCTTCTTTTGGCGATGAAAACATTGGGCCAAGGACCTGAAGAGGAGTTTTTCCCAAATCAAAAGCGAGAGTTGTTTATCGAACACAGAGGAGTTGTGTAACCTGCCTGTGTCACCATCCTGTGCTATTTCTCTATCTCCCTTGCTCCTCTCTTTCTCACCTCTTTTTAAAGTAGCTAACCAAAATGTTTTCTTTTACACACTTTATTTGAGAGAGAGAGAGAGAGAGAGAGAGCTCTCATCTGGTTCACTCTCCAGATTCAGGTTGGGAATTCAGTCCAGGTCCCTGATGTGGTTAACAGGATCCCAATCTATTGAGCCACTGCCACTGCCTCCTATCAGGAAGCTGCAGTCAGGAGCCAGAGCCAGGACTAAGACCTTGACACACTGACATGGAATGTGGGCACCTTAACCACTGTCTTAACTACTGAATTAAATGCCCAGAAGATTTTTTATATTTATGTAAAGCTCATAACTGACCAAGGTGTGCCCTGCCTGATATACCTCTGTTGCTTTCACTCCATTACCCTCAGAATCAATTGGAAACTGCTTTGAAAGCCTGTGAGACAGCTCTCAATGTGGCACCTGCTCCACTGTGGCCAGAGCTGCTTTTTGGGTACAGGAGCTTCTGCTGACTTCTTTTTTGAAAGATTTATTTATTTATTTGAAAGAGTTACATAGAGGAGGATAGGCAGAGAAAGAGAGAGAGAGATCTTCCATCCGCTGGCTCACTCCCCAATTGGCTGCAATGGTCAGAGCTGTGCCAATCTAAAGTCAGGAGCCTGGAACTTTTTCTGGGTCTTCAATGCAGGTACAAGGACTTGGGCCATCTTCTATTGCTTTTCCAGGCCATAGCAGAGAGCTGGATCGGAAGAGGAGCAGCTGGGACTCAAACTGGTGCCCATATGGGATGTCGGCACTGCAGGCCATGGCTTCACTGGCTACACCACAGCACTGGCCCCTCTCCTGACTCTTAAGGTGCTGTGTACCTCGCTCACAGGGCTCACTTCTTGCTTTTCAAGAACTGCCCACACACAGCATCACCCCTAGCATCTTCTTTGTATTGTAATTGACTTCCTGTGCTCTCCTTGGAATATCACAGGCACTCAGAAAGTGTGTTAATGAATGCATTAATGCCAGCAAATGGCACATTGGGTGGGGACATGCAGGGTGGGCAGAGACAAGGGTGGGACCCCCATCAGGATGACTACCTGCTTGGATAACCAGTTGGTAGAGACCTACAAACAGAATTTGGAGGAAAACAATTGGTATTCCTGAAACTGCATTGCATCTTTAGCGTGGGAAATGTCCGGACTTTGGTGACATTCTTGCTTCAGAGTTGAGAGCTTCACACGAGATCTAACATGATGTTACGGAGGGTGGGTGCTGATGGCATGGAGGTCATGATCTCTTTTCACACTCAGGGCACCTAAAGCTGGCCACCCAGCCAAGGGAAAGTATTTGTATCACATTTTAGACAGAGTTTAAGTTTCTGGATTTAAAAAAATCAGTTTCTGACATCGCAGGGCAGGGGGAGGATTCAGTGATTCTGGGATGAAGGTGGAAGGCTCTGGAGCTTGTGAAGACAGGCAGTACTTGTCCATTCACCGGGGGAGGGTGTTTGCTCTGCCGGTTACCCATGAGCACTCGGGGTCAAAGTCCCAGTGGAGAAGAGGGGGCGGTCCCCCTAGCCGGTCACCTTCATGCAGCTCCGCCCAATACACTGAGGCCCCGGTGATCAGCGCCTTCTTCCAGAACATTCTTTGGTTTCCAGGTGTGACCCTCCTGTGAGATTTATGGAGCCTTGTCCTTAACTGTGCTTCTGATTCTTGAATAAAAAGAAAAGGAAGAGGTGTGAGATAGGAGATCAGCAGGAGGCATCCAGCAAGTGCTGCACCCATCAGAGCCAGAGCCAGAGCTGGCACTGCTCACTCCAGAGAATAGGGCCCCTTTGTGGGCAGGAGGAGAACAGGCCTAGACAGCCAGCTCAGTTCAGTTTGCTGCTGTGTTACCAGCTTGCATGTCTGCATCTTCTGCAGGTGGACAGAGATGTCCCACTGGTAGGATCATTTCAGGCGACTTCCATGGCTGCCCTTGTCTCCAACGAGGGGCCCCAGGGATACCCATCATTGTCATTGCCACTGGGTTCAGGTGAGGCAGGGCCCCAGGCAGCAGCAGAAGCAGCCGCAGTGTGTGATAGTGCTGGCCTCCAGGTGCCTGGAGCCTTGTTCTAGACAATACTTCTTTTTAGGCTAAGGAGTGGCAGGCTGCCCACACCACTTTATTCCCAGGACCCAACGCAGCCTTCCATTAGTGTTACTACACATTAATAAACCTAGGCAGTGCAACCCACTTACAAAGAACGCAGCCTTCCATTAGTGTTACTACACATTAATAAACCTAGGCAGTGCAACCCACTTACAAAGAATGACCTGTTTATGAAAGAAACCTTTTGAAAGACAAAGTATTTCTCCCTGGGGGCCAAAACTTAGGTGGGGAAAAAAAACAAAGGGCTCTTTGAAAGCCTTAAAACCTGAAGGAGGATGGATTCTGACTTTGTAACTACTGGGGCCTGCCTTGCTCCAGGGAGTTGTAAATATTCTTTGAAGGCCCAGGTGGAGCCCTTCCAACTTTGGACCATGATGCTGTTGGAACTCCTTAAGGGAGAGTGATGTCAGCCCCAGGAGTTGCAGACTGAGCAGCCAAGGCCACAGAAATCTTAGCGACCTGTCCAGTGCCACCAGGTGGAGTCCGGACTGGAGCAGACTGGAGACAGATGCTCCTGGGACACTGGACCTCAGCACCAGCTGTCTGCTTTTTCTCCCATTAGATCCTTCTTTTCTCATTCCTTTTTGGCTTCCCTCTTAAGCTTCATTGATTCTCTGCTCCTGCCCATGAGTTGGGACCAGCATGTGTTGGTCTAGGGGGCAAAGGATCTACGGCTCTTTAACCAGCTTGGGGAGCTTATGTTATTCCTTGGAATAGTGAGATAGTATTAGCTAAACTCATCTTGAATGCAACAATATTATTTCATCCCCAAATAGCTTTTGTCTTTGTAGAAATAATATTCTCAAGTATAAAGTTTTACATTTTGGGTGGGTGTTGTGTTGTGGTGTGGTGGGTTAAGCTTCCCCTTGGGACACTCATATTGGAGTGTGTGGGAGCAAGTTCCATCTCCACTTCTGATCCAGCCATTACTGGTTAATGGCAGGGTTCTTGTCTTCACACAAGAAAGAATTCAGGCATGAGACAGAGTAGTGGAAAGTAAAGTAACAAAGTTTAATAGGGAAAGGACATCCATGAAGACGGATGGGCACCTCTCCAGACAGGACCTGAGAGAGAGTGCCCAGTCACTCGGACTTGGGGGAGGAGCAAGGTTACATGGTTGAGTGGAGAGATTACACCTGGGCAGGCAGGCAGGCAACTCAGCAGAGAGGCAGAGAGCTAAGCGCGCCTTCTGGTTGAGGCCGGGGGTTTTTAAGGAGATGGGTCTTTGTCTTCACACATCTCCTCCTGAAACAAAGGATTTTATGGATGTAAATATTAAGAAGCTCCTATCTGATACCTTCCCCTGAAGGTATCAGACAGGAGGAAGCCTAGCTGGCACCGTCCTAACCCAGGGATCCGGAGCAGGTCCAGAGCAGGGTATCTGAAATGCAGATATTGGGCTGCATCTGGGAGATTGTCAGAAGATTGTGGAAGATTGTCAGGCAGAAGGGGTGGGGACCCCCACCTGGCAGGTTATCCGGTAGAAGGGGCAGGGCAGGATGCGAACACTGGGCTGCCCCTGAAACGTTATCGGGATGACTTTGAGATGCAGATGCATATGTTGGACATAGATGTCTTTTTTTTAGGCCTTTATGTCACACACACATAAGCTCATATCTGACTTCCCACCTAACACAGCTTCCTGCTAATGCACCTGGGAGGTAGCAGACAATGGCTGAATCTCTTGGGTCCCCGGCCACGCAGGTGGGGAGATCTGGATGGAATTTTATACTCTTTGGCCTGGTTCAGTCCTGGCTGTGTGGGCATTTGGGGGAATGAAGCAACAGAGGGAAGATCTCCCTCTGTCCATCTTGCTGTCTCTGTCACTCTGCCTTTTAAATAAATAAATAAAAATTAAAAATATTTTTTTAAAAAAATTTTCAGTGTTTGGCATTTTTCTAAACCAAACACTGGATATTTCTAAAGAAAAGTGACAGGCATCCATCTCAAGCTGCTCTCTCAACTGTCAACTATCCATTTATTCACTTGTTCATTGATATTTTTATTTGACAATCATTTGCTTTGAAGTTATGTTGAGTATAGCTTTGGGCTTCATAGTGAATATTGTGAAGGAGATTACAAAACTTTCTTTTTCCTTAGATGAAAAAAAGTTAAATATTTAATATTTTAAAAAATTTAAAATTTCTTAATATTAAGACAACTTAAATCTTTAGGGTTAATATAAGTGTCTTTCAGCAATTGAATCTGGTTGATTTTTCCAATGGAAGCATCTCAAATTGGTCTCATGAAAACAAATATCACTTGGAGTGACCAGCTATTACTCATGTGTAGTTGAATATTGTCTTCACACACATGGAAATGTGTTCTCTTGTGCATATCTATGTAGAAAACCTTCCTCAGTTCAGCCAGGCTCCCAGTTGTCCTGGGAGGATTCTTTCTAGAAATGTCTCGAGTAAGAAAGGGTCGATGTTCAGCCTTCACCAGGCTATGCGATAGACTGGAATCAACATCAGAGGCAATGGTTGTGAAAGCTAAAGCTTTCTATTTGAAAAAAAAAAAAAAAACAACTTATGAACGAATTTCTGAATGATTTTGCGAACAAATGAAAAACCAAACCTAAAAACATGTGTTCATAAAAATAACCTGTATAAAAAAAATGTACCTTCCAGCATTATCTTCACCAAAAGTTGGAGACAGCCCAACCATCACTATGGGATGGGTAGATAAACAAAATGTGGCACATTCATAGAACGGGATGGTATTTACCAATAAAAAGGAGTTAGGTACTAACACGTACAACCACATGGGCGAACCTAGAAGCCTTTATGCTCAATGAGAGAAGCCAGACACACAAGGCCGCAGACTCTGTCATTCCATATATGAAATGCACAGAATAGGTTAATCAATGGACAAGAAGCAGACTTTTAGAGAGACTAGGCAGTGATTGCTAATGGTAAGGGGTTTCTTTCAGGGTGATGGAAAGATCCTAGAATCAGTAGAGATGGTTACACAATGTTATGAATATGCTAGAAAAATCCATTGGGTTGTATCATTTAAAATGGTGATTTTTTATGTCATATGAATTATAATAATAAAGACAACAAAACGCAACAGCAGCAGTGACAACAACAAACTTGAAATGAGAGCACATGAAGTGTCAGGTGAGGGACCTCAGTGGCCTCCTTCATAAGACCTAGCCTGGGGCTCCCCAAACACAGGGTTATGAATGCATCGCAGTGGTGCTTCTAATCATTGATCTCTCCCACACTTGGGGTGCTTAGGGCCCCTGGTACCTGATGTAGCTGGGAGCAGGCTTGTCTAGGGGACCTCAGAGGGCAGACCTAGCAAAGTGAGGCCCCCAGCTTCCCAGGTGATGAGCACAGTCAGCCACATCAGCATTCAGGCTCCTCTGCCAATGTGCCGGGCACTGCCAGTGGGAGTTCTGCTACCCAGACATCTGCAGCAGCCAGGGGTGGGCACAGCCACTCCCACTGCTGACAGGTGGCTGATGGCCTGGGAGTGTGGGACCAGGACTGGATTCAGGGTGGGTAGGGGCTCCTCAGGGCACCGGTCTGCATGGCAGTCCCTAATTGCTTTCTTCATAGGGCTGACACTTCTGTTGCATTTTGGCCGAAGGGCTATTTTGACAGCATTCAAGGATCTCGTAGGATGATTCTTCTAATAACACATGAGCCTTTTGGAAATTAGAGCCTCATGTGTTCCTGTAAAGTTCTATGAAATTCAACATCAGTATGCATCATTTTGACAAAGTTTACTCTGTTATGCTCTAGAGAAAGGAAGAACTGTAACAAAATATGAAAAATGTACAGCTCTACCAAAATGACCAATTTTTGTGCATGCCCCAATGTCAAAAAGGATGTGAGGAAGGAACATTCCAGACTTTTGGGCCCCCATTCAGTCTTCTTTTCTGCAAAATAAATGTAATAATTCATAAGTAAACCAGGCTAATGTTCAAGGAGGCCTTTCTTCTCCTCGCCATGCCCTAAAACAACCAGCAGGTTCTTTTTATGCCTTATAAATAAAAGGTTCAGAATTTCAAGGCACAGACATCTGGTGGCAGTCTTCTTCAACAAAGTCCCTTTCATTATGTGTACAAGACAACATGAATGAATACTGGACATCGTCCTGCTGCTTTCTCACGCTTCCGTAGGTGGAGCTGTCCGTTCTTTGTTTCACAAGCTGGAGCTGTGCACATCTTCTGTCCACCCCCCAAAGCTTGGAAGGCTGCCACACAGCCACCCACAGTCCAGTTCCAGGTACACATAGCTGGTTCCCTGGATCCCTTCCAGGCAGGGTGACTGCCTCCCTCCTTTGTACTCAAGCCAACCTGCAGCGACAGATACTGATGTAAAGGCACTGCTTTCTTGTCTGGGACTCCTCAGAGCCAAGAGCAGGTGAAACTGTCACGGCACAGGGAAAACAGACCACAGCCTGTGCGTACTTCTCACCCCTCCCTTTGTTTTATGATTATCAGTGATCACTTGGGAATGGAATGGCCCAGGACTCAAGATATTGGGCATTTGCTGATGTAAGATCCAGCCTTTTGCAGACAAAGAGAAAATTGTTACATGGCCAAAGGAGAGGGAGCCTTGGCCTTGAGGGCACACACAGACAAGGAAGGTTTCGGTAGCAGATGCTCTTGCCCAGGACAACACTATGGGGCATTGTGAGGTTAAAAATGTGGCTGTTATGTGTTGGACAGGGAGGGAAGAGACCTGCCCTTCCCTGTGTGTCCTCTCTTTCCCGGGTGGAAGCCAGAGGGGAGGGGTGGTTAAACCACAACCAGGAACCCGTGGTCCCATCTAAAAATGGTTTCCTTGTCTGTGGGCTAGTGGAGCAAGTGGCTTCTGGCGTGAAAAGGAAGTTACAGTTATCACAGTGCAGGATCAGTGGACATAGAACATCCATCTTGCAGTGTGCAACATGTGGACCCTCATGTAGATGTAGCCAGAAGCAGCCACTGTCATGGTGGTGCCAACGCCAGGAGTAAGTCTAGAAGTGACTTTCTGGGTCGTGTTCTTAGACTGGTCTCTGTAACCTCATCATTTTTGGAAGCTGACATTACTCTCAGGGGTGCCATGGCAGGAGCTTGGGTGTGGGGAATTTTTTGATGGAGTCCAATAAGAATTTCCCAAAATGAAAGTTTCCCAGCTTCAGGTCCAGGGTTTACTCTTAACACGTGGTCCTTCATAGGACGGAATTCTTGTTATTGTTGTTCCAACTTAGCCAGGAGCTGTTTGTTATCACCATTTCATCATGATGCAAAATTATTTAAACAATTATTTGAGAAGCAGAGAGGCAGACAGAGAGCAAGAGTCCTTGTTTGCTGGTTCCCTCCCATATGCGTGCAACAGCAACACCATTTTATTCTGGTGCAAAAATTTTTGAAAACCATGTGTAGTATTTTAAAAATAACCACTTGGGTGACAGGAACTGAACTACTGGAGTCATCACCACTACCTCCCAGGGCGCCACCCATCAGCTGGAAGCGGAAATCAGGAGTTGGAGCTGGATTATCAAAGGCAGGTCTTCTGATGAGAGACACAGGCCTGTTGCTCAAAATCCAAGGAAAAGTTCTTGGGGGTAATCAGCCAGGAAACCTTTGCCTTGTGTCTGCCAGCTCTCAGCTGGTGGCGATGTTTGGAACTTGATATTTAACACTGCATTGCTTGAGTACAGCCTGTACCCACACCTGGGCATGTGGGTAGTGTGGGGGGCTGCCGAGTGAATCTCCACTTCTTACCATCCCGTTTGGTTGATTATGAGAAACCAACGCTCACAAGAGCATGATGAGTGAACGGTGATGCAGCCATGTGAGCCAGGTGTGCTGGCACGGAGCAGTGACATGAGAAAGTAGCAGGGTGGACAGCCTCCCACCAACTACAAGTGATGGTCACGGTGGGACAAAGGTCCAGCGTCAAGGAAGTAGCGTCCACGTCTGATTGCTTGCACACTCCCTATTTTCTGGTTTCTCCAGTCCCTCCCATGAAGGGACCTCCTAGTGCTGGTTACTGCTGGCCTGATGCTGACTCACATGAGCAGCAAGCTTTCCTGCCAGGTGTTGTTCCAGTGTCAGCCCCTCATCCGTGTGAGTCAGATCTGATGGGTAAAGCTAATTACAATGGTTGTCTTCTCTGCACAGTGACTCACAGAGCGTCAGCCAGATGACCCATTTCCAGCTAATAGATGGTGAGGGTTCATCTGCTGGGGGGCTTTTTTCCACTTTGAGGAAGAGATGCGCAAGTGGAAAATGGCCCATGCCCTTGGATCCTTGGTGTGTGAGGATGTGGTGCTTGGAGCTGAGACAGCTTTCTTGGTACTGCAGACACATCTTAGCCAATACAGAGAGGTCAGCAGAGTGGAGGAATGAGAGGGAACGTGGGCCCTGCTAATGCTGTTGTTGAATTAACCACTCCTGGAGCTGCCCCTACCAGGACTTTTGTTGTATGAGAGAATCAATACCCTTCTGTCTAGAATTTGTTAGAAAGCGTTTATTACTGCTGTTCTCTCCTTTGTTTCCCTTCAGAAGGAAAAAGGATTGATGTGATGTTAAGTCCAGAGATCGTCCAGCCCTAACAGTGATCAGGTTTGTCTGAAGTCTGGGAGGAAGGATCGGGGTAAGGCAGAGGGATCCGTACCATGGATTCTCAGGGAAGAGCCCATCTCAAGTCACAGAGCACAGTAAAATCCGGAAAAGCCAGCCATTGAAGACAGTGGCTGGGAATCGCGGAACAGGACAAGACAGGAAAATTGGGATGCATCATTTGCTTGCCTGCAGCCAGAGCTCATGGTATGCATTTAGTGCAG
Organism: Lepus europaeus; assembly: GCF_033115175.1. Taxonomy (NCBI): domain Eukaryota; kingdom Metazoa; phylum Chordata; class Mammalia; order Lagomorpha; family Leporidae; genus Lepus; species Lepus europaeus. The sequence continues at coordinate 21,475,644 of NC_084846.1, read as the reverse complement.
GGTCTTCTCTGTTGCCAAGCAGAGCTGGTAGATCGGAATGGAGTATGAAAGCCTGTTGGTGGGCGAGCATTGACTACTAAGCACAGATGGTGGATTAGCAAAGGATACTAGAACATGGATGCTGGCTTAGCAAAGGGTAACAGAACATGGATGGTGGATCGGCAGTGGGTACTAGAACATGGATGCTGGATCAGCAGTGGGTACTAGAACATGGATGCTGGATTGGCAGCGGGTACTAGAACATAGATGGTGGATCGGCAGTGGGTACTAGAACATGGATGGTGGATCAGCAGTGGGTACTGGAGCACAGATGGTAGATTATTACAGAGCAGTGGAGGGCCAGCAGCCTTGGCCATCACCCTCTTGCAGGCTCCTAGGCCTTGCCTGCTGTTCCACATGCTCTCTCTATCCTAACACAACTCCACTTCTTTTTCTTCCAGTTTTCCTTTAACTGATGATCTTCTTAATCCACATTTTAGTTTGCAGTTTTTACTGCCTAGTAGTGCAATTCCCCAAACTTTCTGAATATCTCGATTCTTGGGAAACAGGTTTAAGTCACAAAATATAGTGAATACATATTAAGAGTGCAGTTTTCTAGCATTTTTGAGTCAACATTGCCATCTAGTGGTCAAATTGGTGCTAAACTTGTGACTTGAAATTGATTCCATGTCAAGGATCTTCCAGTAGTAGAACAAGAGACCTTAATGACGGTTCACTTACTATATATATATATATATATATATATATATATATATATGAGGCAGAGAGATACAGAGAAAACCCATTTGCTGGTTCACTCCCCACAGGCATACAGGGAAACCTGAGCTGGGTGCTCAAGCTGGATCTCTTAGGATGGCAGGGACCCAACCATTGAGCTATCACTGCTGCCCGCCAGGGTCTGCAATAGCAGGAGGTTTCAGCCACGAACTGGAGCTGGAGCCATGGCTGAAACCCAGGAACTCCAAAATGGGACGTGATTTTATGCCCACCTCCATCCCCCGTGCGCCAACGCATTTTCCACTTCTGTCTGCTTCAACCACCGCTGTCCTGTTGTCGATTTCGCAGCCTTGCCTTGCGTTTAACAGAGTTCGTGCTGCTGGGTTGCACCTGAGCCAGGTTGTGATGGTTGGGAGGAGCGGGGAGGAGCCTGGCCGCGGTTTGCATGGTACGGTGCGTGGAGTCCACGGCCTCGGGAACCGGCCTCCCGCCCCCTGCCGGAGCTCGGGGGCATTGCAGCGTCCTCACTGAAGGGGGACCGCCAGTCCACCTCACTCAGCTACTGACGCCAGGTAAACTGAGGCAGCCACGCCCTCCGCTGCCTCTCTGGCTCTTTTCAGTGACTCCAGAGGGGATGAGGAGGGAGTCACGCCAGCAATGGAGGAAGGCCTTTCAGGCCGTGAAAGGGGACATTAGGCCCTGGACAAGACTGCCATCCCTTGGGTGGCCCAGTCCAGGGTCTGTAGGCCAGAGCTGGGAGAGGCGAGGGAGGAAGGGGTGCTGCCACCAGCAGCGTCCTGATCGTAGCCACAGTGGCTGTTCCCCTGCCTGCCGAAGCCACAGGAGCTTAAGGAAGTTAGGATAAACAGAGGAGGTGATGGTATGTAGAGCTTCCCTGGTGAGCAATGCAGGAAGGAGAGATTTTTGAGGACTCCCACAAAACCCGGGAGTCAGGCCTGGAGAGGTTCCCCCCTGGAGCCTCGGGGGGCTGAGGGGCCCTCTGTGGCAGCAGCGTACTTGTTAAGTGAGACCAGGCACAACTACCGTGTCGTGATGATGAAGATTTCTCTAACCTGTGTGGATCTCCTTACTAAGGCTCCGCCCTCTGATCAAGTCTTCACGAGTTCTCATCATTTCCAGGAAGCACAGCATGTGTGCTGTTAGTGCTGCCCGCAGTGGGGGAGATGGGCACTCCACGGGGCTGAGGAACTTGCCCCAGCTGGGAAGGAAGACTTGGAATTCCACCCCAGGTCGACCTGGCTTCCAGCTGCTCGCTTGCACATGAGCCACACTGCCTCCATGGAAGCCGTGTCCTGTCTGTGCAGAAACAGGGGACTCTAAAACAGGTGAGCCTTCCGGGAACACACTGTGTGCCCTGGTTTTGAAGACTGGGTAGGAGTTCAGAGGAAGCCAGGAGGGGAGCAGAAAGAAGGCAAGTCCTTGCCCAGGAAATGGCAGATGGAAGATTTCCGGTTCAAAAGATCTTTGAGTAGCTGATGTGGCTGGAGCCCAGAGTTCAAGGAGAAGGTGAAATGAAATGGAGTGAGAAAGCAGATGAACTCGGCCTGTGGCGAAGGGGCCTGAGAAGGCAGAAGCACCCATGTTTCTCCGTGTGCAAGGTGCGCTCCCTTGGCAGTGTGGCCGCTGAGCTCTGAACAGGGGTGCAAGCTGGCTTTGGAAGCACCAGCACATTTTGGTAGACTCTCTTAGGGATTTGGCTATCCCTGTGTCCATAGAATGTAGTCTGTGCACAGGTTAGGCACTGCTAAAACAGGAAACTAGGACAGTTGGGTATAAAAGACCTGCTTGGTGATACTGACTCTTTGTGAAACCAACAGTGAGTGTGTCTGAAGCAGGGTGTTGATAGATGGGACAGGGCAAGGCACTCTGCTCAGTGAAATGACATTCTTGGAAATGCATGTTTGAATGCTCTAGGACCATGGTTTGCAAAGTGGGCTAGGCAGTTAGTGGCCTTTCCGAAAGTCTCTGGCATGGCACAGATGGATGGAAAAGGCATTTACTCAAATGTTAGAGGAATATCCCTGTACTTTCCTTGAAAGTAGAATTCTGCAGTAGAATGCCAAGCACACAGTAGTTCCAGTGCAAAGAGAACCTTAAACATTGCAGTCCTAACAGCTGTGTGTCTATGGCCTCTCCTCCCAAGTACTGGCCCTTTCCACCTCTCCCCTGCTAAAAATTGCAGTCCTAACAGCTGTGCGTCTATGGCCTCTCCTCCCAAGTACTGGCCCTTTCCACCTCTCCCCTGCTGTGAGCCCTAAGAGTTCACTCTCCTCTGCCATTTGGCCATACAACTGTGGGGAAGCAAGAAATGGAAAACTGGTCCCTGAGAGGCATTCATTCAATTGCCAAACATCCTCTGAGCATCTCAGTGGTCTTGGGCATTGTGCTGGCCAGTGGGTGTTGAACGTTGATGAGCTTGACCTCAAGGAAGCTCCAATTTGGCTCACCTCCATGGAGATCTGTTGCAGTGTCTTCTGCTTTGTTTCTCAATGCTTCTCAGCTGTGCCCTGTGTACAGCTGCAGCTGTGAGGTGTGAGAGAGGCTGATACGGGGTCTGGGCTCTGCCCCTTACGACCATTGTGCCCTAGTCTACATCTAGCAAGTGGAAAGAATCATATTGACTTGGTAGAGTCAGTGGAATGATATTTGCTTACATTTACAGAAGCCTCACTCTGATCCAGGTACTATGCTAAGAATTCCAGGTCACCAATGGCACAATCTTCACAAGGTACTCTGAGAAATCATCATCCCCATGTTGCTTATTTATGTATTGATCGATTGATTGATTTAGGAGAGAATGAGGGGAGAGGGAGGAGAAGAGAAAGAGAGATCCTGGTCACCAGCCCACCCCCCAAATGCAGGAACTCAATCCAGGTCTCCCATGAGACTGGCAGGGACCCAGTCCTTTGAGCCATCCCAGGGTCCCTGCGTTAGCAGGAAGCTGCGGTCAGGGTCCTGGTCCTGGAATTGAACCCAGGTATGTCTGTGTAGGATGCAGGTGTCCTGCTTTGATGAAGCCTGCCTCTCTTGTCCCTGTTTCACAGAGGAGGAAGCTGAGGCAGGGACGTGAAGACATTGTGCACGTCACAGTGGGTAGCCGGGTGTGTGTGGCAGTCTGGCTTCAGAGCCACGTGCTAGCCTCTTGGGTCCACGTGTTGCCCAGCACAGCTGTCGACTCAGTCTAGGTGACTTGGGCTGCAGAGCCCAGAGAAAAATGAAAATATCAGGCTTGTTGCTCAAAATCCAAGGAAAAGCTTCCCCTTGGAGGTGATCAACCAGGAAATGTTTGCCTGTCTGCCAGCTCTCTCTCAGCGGCTGGTGATGTTTTGAACTTGATATTTAACACAGCCTGTACGCGGGTGGTGTGGGAGCTGCCGAGTGAATCCCTGCTTCTCACCGTCGTGTCCCAAGTCTCCTGCCAGGGCCACCACCAAGGCTGGTGCACCCTTGATTGTGGATCAGGGTAGGTGAGAAGGTGGCTTCACAGTACCCTGCCCACCCTGGCTACCAGGGCCATGTCTCCCCATGAAGCACGAGCCACCTGCCTCCTGCTCTCAGGTATCTGTAGGGCTGAGCACCACCTGTGCCTCACTCTGTCTGTGGACTTGACTCTGCCAGGAGGGCGGCAACTATAACTAGGCTGGGAGTGAGGACAGGGAACCCGGACTGGGTCCAGAGTATCAGGTTTGGGGCAGCAGTGTGCGAAGCCATCCCGAGGAGGTGCCCGAAAGGACTATGCATGAACACAGACTCACCTTCCTGTGCAGGTGCAAAGCTGACCTGAGGATGAAGTTCAAATCTGTAAGAACCATATGCCCAGGGCAGGGAAGGGCCCTTGAAGCCTGCTGTGAATGGAGGGATGAATCCTTTTCCTTCTCTTCCATAGGCACAAGGGGATCTTGGGGAGGACGTACCTCAGCTTCTAACAGGTGTTGAGATTTCCCTCACTGTTCTTGCATACCTAAAGCAAAGCAGGCACTTTGGACCAAGACGGTTTGTACCAGATGTGGTTCTTTGATGTCTGTGGTGAGGAGCAATAGCCACAAAATGCCCCTGGAAGGACCACCCATGAGGATGGTTTCCCTTGAGGACTTAAACCTCCTATGACCACAGGGTGGACCTGGCCAAATGCTAGGAACATGGCCTGGGTTTCCACTGACAGAGACCACATTTACATTTGATATGGAGATAACAATACTTTCCACATGCGTCCAAAGGAACCCAAATCCTCCATCATGTGGGACAGGATCAGGACTCAGAATCAATCGAGTGGGGACAGCAGATGCAGTGGATGAAGGAAGCTGGGGTCACTGAGTTCTCCTGGCCATCCTCTTGCAAGGCTTCTATCAAAGAATTAAATCAGTTTCAGCAACCACTGGCAGGGACCCTGGGGATTGGGTTGTTAAGGGCAATGAGATGCAGTACCACTGTCTGTCTGTGGGCTCTCCACATAAAGTCGCATAAACTGCGTGATTTTTCTGGGCAACCTTAAGCTGTCCACAGGAGTGTGGTGTACGGTGTAGATGGTATTCATTGACTCTAGGGTCTTTAGATTCCTTATGGTGAGTGGACTCAGGAAGGCAAGGATCATGCCTAACCTCATGTTCCATGAAGTACTTAAAAGGTTATTTCCTTTGTGAGGCAGAGAAGCAAAGAGAAAGACTTGAGTGCCCATTTACTGGTCCATTCTCCGATGCCTGTGATAACAAGAGTTGAAGGAAGAGCCAGGATTTCAAGCCAGGTCTCCCAAACAGGTGGCAGGAACCCAGCATCTTGAACCATCCCCACTGCCTCCCAGAGCTGGGAGTTGAGCCCATCCACTCCGATGTGGGAGGCAGGCATCTTAAAGTATGGGCTGGACCACCATTAATGCAGTACTTTTAAAACTGGGATATGTTGAAATCACCAGGATGCCAAGTAGATTTATGCTTTGAGGTGCTGAGTGCCACTAGTAATGGTAATTTCATAGGAAATCAGGGGTGGGAGTTTCTGGGATTTAGGAGAGAGAATGGTCTACACTAAACCACCAGGTTTTCTTCGGTGGGGAAAAAAGGGGGAGCAGAGCGGGGTGATTCTCTTCTGCTTTTGGAGGTGGGGGGTCTAGCATGCTGGAGGAGGGTCAGTGCTTGGTCTGCATGAGTCTTGCACACTCCTGCTTTGATTCTCAATGCATTTCCTTATTCCTTATGTTTCCTCTCCCTGGCTGTCATCTGGATGACTTACCTGACATTCACTTGAATTGTCTGTTGTCTGTCGCTCTCCAGTCGCTCCCCAGTCACTGATAGCTTCATAGCAGCAGGGACTATGTGTTTTTGCCTCTCCTGCGCTGCCAGCACACTGACCACAGCAGGTGGCAGTAGCCAACATTTTAGCTTTTGAATGTCTGCCAAGCACCTGACAGTGTTCCAAAGCACTTGACATTTATGTTACTTGATCTTCACAACAACCTTTGGTGATAAGTAATTTTTTGAATCCTCATTTTACTAATGAGAAACTGAAGCTTATAAAAATGAAAGCAGATTTCCCAAAAGTCACAGAACTGGAACATGGGAGAGCTGTGATACAAAGCCAGGTCCAGTTGTGCCATCATTTGTACCTCGCCACTACCGCCTGGTCAGATTGTTCCTGGGGGCAGAAACCCCACCTGTCTTGGTTCTCGCTGTTCCCTCTGCCCCTCAAGTACCTAGTACTCAATATTTTTTGAGTCGATTTATCATCAGCCTTAGGGACAATGCTCCTGGCAGAAGCAAGGTAGTAGCCATCAAGGATGGCGACAGGCAGAGGCAGGCAGGAAGTGGGACCTGTTCTTCCCAAGGATAATACACCTATCATCATCTCTCTGCACTCTCTCATCTACAGGTGCGCTGCCTGGGGGAGGGCTGCCCTGGATTCACAGAGGTTGGCTCTAGCAGAGGCTTCTAGGACAGATGTGCTGATCTATCTGATAGCTAATGCCTTTGATGTGCAGCTGAGTCAGTGGTGGGGATGGAGCCAGCCCATGCCCCCTCAGCCATCAGCATCCTGGATCTCATCACAGCCCCAACACATGGTTTGACTCAAGAGCCAGGAGGACTCCATTGACTATTTATTCATTGTTGTTTGTATGCAGCTCTCTCTGGGGACCAGTCAGTGACTTATTCTTCTGTTGTCCTATAGAAATACTCCAAGCTGTGGTGTGTGTGTGTGTGTGTGTGTCTGTCTGTCTGTCTACCTGTTCAATTACGATTGCCAGGCCAAGAAAGCACTGGAATCAGCCTTCAAAACTTAATCTAAGACATCCAGTTTCCTTTGTTCTCTCTCATTGCCACCCAACTTTTAAGTTGTAAGAATCCAAAAGCAGGTTAGAAAAAGAACACTGTGTGTGTGCATGTGTGCATGTGTGGAGCAGGAGTTGGAGGTACAGCACCAGAGCAGGTTTCAAATGTCAAAATGCCAAGGTGTTGCTGCAGTTGGGACTGTTAAGCTTTGCAACCCATTAACGCACACAGTGGGGGATCATTGACCCTTGCACACATGGAGGTCTCTTAACAATGCCCCTAGTGGGACACAAAGACTGGCTCAGGAATGAGTTTGCTCCCCACAGTTGAGGGAAATGCATAGAATAAAAGAGACCTTCATCTGTGGGCACCTGAGAAGCAGGCTCCTGCCTCTCTTCCCAGGGAGTTGGTTGTAGGATCTAGGTGTGATACAAGCCCTTGAAATTGAACAAAGACATAGAATTGCTGCTTAACAATCAAGTTTGGATGAATATAGAGGATGCCTTGGGCCTTCTTCATGCTTCCACGCAGCAAGGGAGGTGGGGAGTAATGTAAATCCCACTTGGCCGCTGAATATCCCTATTTTGTTATCTTTATTCCCTTAAGGTGAGATTGTGAGCCTTTATTTCAATATACATAAAATGGAAATGTCCTTCATATTTTTTAGTTTCTAAGTGTTTTTGTCCTACAAATTACTTTTGTATTTTTAATTCTAAAGTTCTGTGATCCAACGTGGGAAGTGGGATACACAGAAGACTGATAGAATGGTAAATGCTCTAAACAGCTCTCTGGCCTCAGAATCAGCCCCTAAGGTATTCAGATCTGGCTAAAAAGCCCATGAGAGTTTTTCAGGCATGAAAGCCAAGACACTGTGGCAAAAAAATGACCTAAATGAAAGATCTCTGTGAGTGAGAACCTAGTGGAAAGAATGGGCCATCAAAGAAGGAGATACCTTTCTCTGAAGGGAGGAGAGAACTTCCACTTTGATTATGGCGTTGTCTTAATAAGGTTGGCGTTTCTGAACTCAAGAGGCTTCCATAGCCTTGGCAGCTTATGGCAAGCGCTCGGGTGATTACTGACTTCATAAATAAGAGTGTCAATTGTTAGATCAACAATGGGAGTCACTGTGCACTTACTCCCCATGTAGGATCTCTGTCCTTAATGTTTGTACTGTGAGAATTAATGGTAAAACTAGTTTTCAAACAGTACTTTAAACTTTGTGTGTCTGTGTGGGTGCAAACTGTTGAAATCTTTACTTAGTATAGAGTTGATCTTCTGTATATAAAAGTAATTAAAAATGAATCTTAATGAAGAATGGGATGGGAGAGGGAGTGGGAGATGGGATGGTTTGTGGTGGGAGGGTGGTTATGGGGGGAAAACTGCTGTAATCCAGAGTTGTACTTTTGAAATTTATATTTACTAAATAAAAGTTTTCTAAAAAAAAATTCTAAAGTTCTGGTCCCTTGGTGGTTCTGCTTTCTTTGTTATCTTTTGCTGTGTAACTTAGCACTTGAAACAATCACCATTTTAGTGTCTGTGAGTGCCGAGTTCGGATTAGCTGGATCCTTTGGTTCAGGTCTCCCCTACGGCTGCAGATACTTCCAAACCTACTCATGTGGAAGCCAGTTCCTTGTGGGCTGTGGGCTGAGGGCTGTGGTTTAGTTACTGGCCATATGGGCCTGTCCTTAGGGCAGCTCACTGTAGGAAAACCAGCACAGTCTTTCAGAACCAAATATCAGAAGTGCTATACCCATAGTCTTGCCATTTTCTCTTTGTTAGGAAAAAAGTCATTTTAAAGTGTAGCACACACTCAAGGGATTATACAAGGATGTGAATACCAGGAGGTAAGGATCATTACAAGTCATTTTAAAAACTGTCCAACATGCTTGGCAAGAGATGGTGCTGGAACAGTGACAGTGGAAGTGATTACAAGTGGTGATAAAACATACAAAAGAATCTTGGAACTATAATCATTCAAATCCATGATCACTTCTATTATAGGAGACTTCAGACACCTTGTATAATAACTCTGGGTTTCATTTTTTGACTGTCAATAGAACGTCTGATTACCACCACTCTAAAAGTAGCTGAAATATAAAGAATTTAAGTAGGCAAAGTTTCCATAGCTCGTTAGTGATGGTGATAGGCTAAAAACTATTCAGACCTTGGAATTCTGATTCTACTGCCCATTGCTCTTAATCCCTGAAGCACACCAGAAAGGCTAACATTGCTAAAAGTATTCTAAAAATATGCAGCATGCTGTGCAGGTACAAGTGTGGCATAGTCACCAGTTTGGACACAAGAATATAGTTGGTTTAGTTTTGAGAAGATGATGTTGATGTTGGTTTTCCTGTGTTGGAAAACTGAGCCGTGCTGGCAAAATATGGAACCCGTCTGTCTCTCCATGTTTCTCCCTTGGGGTGGAAGCAGAGACAAATTCCTACCATAGCCTATTTCTACATAGAAGGACAGCTCCTCAGAGTAAAGCCAAATGGATTTTGACTTAGAGCTTAATAACTGGGGCTGGAGAAGAAAGGATGGCTTGGGAACAGATGGAGACTTTGACTCACCAGGAGCTGGTTCTGATTTTAACCAAGAAGCTGCATGGCTCTGACAAGGCCAGGGTGGCCTCACAGGACACTGCAGCGGAATCGGGCCTGGATCTAAATGAAATGTACCACGAGTTGGGGAGTCCAGGATGGAAGCCCTGGCATTGGGCAGTGTGTGCCGAAGCAGGTGAGTTGGTAAAGTCACGCTATTAGAATGGTGCTTAGCTACTGGAATCAGTAGCAGCCGTTCTAATATGAATAGAAAGTTCCAGCTTTCTTGTGAGTGGTTTTTGCTTGGTAGCTCTGTTTCCCTCCTTTGATTTTGTGTAAGACCAGATCAACATTCCACAGCTGTTTCTCAGTGCCATATACCTGAGTGTTGCTTTTTTTTGTAGTGTGGCAGCCTTCATTTTAGTTAATGTTTCGACCATTTATATTGAAAGTAAATGGAAGTATGACCGGTTTTAAACAGACCATTTTTCTTCTTTTTTTTGGATTGTACCAAGGATTCTTTTACCCCCATTTCTGCCTTCTTGTGGATTCATTGAACATTTTTAAGCATCTGTCTCCACCTTTGGCTCACTAAGTATTCCTCTGTTTCATATTTTTAGTAATTATTCTAGTATTAACAATATGCATTTTAAACTCACCCCAGTCAACTTTCAAATAATATTATACAGATTCACATGCAATACACAAATCTTTCAACAATAGGCTTTTATCTCTCCCATCCTTCATGTCATTATTATAAATTTTATCACTGCATATATCAAGGACCTCATAATACATTGTTATTATTTCTGTTTACCTAGTCAATTATCTTTAAATAAATTAAACAGTGAGAAACAGGAGTTCATACTTACTCACATGTTTACTCTCATTCATTTGTGTGTATTCAGATTTCCATCTGGTATGATCTTCCTTCAGCCTGAATAGCATCCTTTAGCTTTTCTCATTGTGCAACTTCGATGTTGATGAATTTTCTTAGATTTAATGTTTCCCCCAAAAATCCTTTATTTTGATTTCATTTTTTTAAAAGAAAATTTCACCAGGTGTAAAATTCTAGGTTGACATTGCATATTTCTTATTATTAAAAAACATGTCACAAATTTATCATCTTACCCATTTTTAAGTCTATAGATAGTTCATTTAAAATTTTTATTTGTTTGGAAGGGGCAGTGAAAGAGACAGAGAGAGGGAGAGAGAGAGAGAGAAGCTAACTGGTGTTCACATGGGATGCCAGCATCACAGAGGGCAGCCTAACCTGCTGCACCACAATGCTGGCCTCTCTAGTTTTTACTTCTATGAATTTCACTACCTTATGTATCTCATGTGAGCATTTCTTACAGTATTTGTCCTTCTGTGACTGATTATTTCACTTAGCATAATGCCACTCAAGGTTCATTTGTAGCATGTGATAGGATTTCTGTCCCTTTTAGGGCTGTATAGTATGCACATACCACATTTCACTTATCCATTCATCCATTGATCAGTATTTGGGTTGCTTTTATCTCTTGCTTATTGTGCTTGGTGTTCCTATTAACACAGGTGCACATGTATCTTTTTGAGACCCATCTTCCAATTATTTGGTACACGTACTCAGAATTACTGACTCTGGCAGTAGTTCTTTCTCATACCATTCCATGGCAATGGCACCACGTGACAACTTAACCAGCAGTTCACCAGGTTACCAGTGTCTCCACATCCCTGCTAATGCTAGGTGTTTCCTGGTTTGGTTTTCTCCTAATGGAGTTCAGGTAATAGCTCACTGTGGTATTGATTTGCATTTCCCCATTGATCAATGATGTTGAACATCTTTTTTTATAAGCATGTTGGCCATTTGTATACCATATTGGTTGGAGAGATGGATGTTCGAGTTCTTTGCCAATTTTTAAATAGAGTTTTTGATTTTTTGTTGTTGTTGACTTGTGGTTATTCTTTATATTAATCCCTTCCATGATTTGCAAAGTTTTGAGCTTTTAAATTTTATTTGAAAGAGACAGACACATATCTTCCATCCTCTGGTTCACTCCTCATATACCCTCACATCTGGGGAACTGGATAAACTTGCGGACAGGAGACTGGAACTCAGTCTGGGTCACCCCCATGGGTTGCAGGGACTCAAGCATTTGGGCCATCAATTACTGTCTCCAGGGTGCACAGTTTGTGTCCTTTGATGAACAAAAGTTTTTAAATTTGATGTGGTCCTGTTTATCTATTTTTGCTTATGTTGCCTGTGAACGCTTATTCTTTTTTATGTTTTTCTGTATTTTACATGTCTTCCTTTCCTCAGTCTGTTTTTTTTTTTTTAATTTGACAAGTAGAGTTATAGACAGTGAGAGGGAGAGACAGAAAGGTCTTCCTTCCATTGATTCACTCCCCAAATGGCTGCTTCAGCTGGCACTGCGCCGATCTGAAGTTAGGAAACAGGTGCTTCCTCCTGGTCTCCCATGTGGGTGCAGGGACCCAAGCACCTGGGCCATCCTCCACTGCCCTCCTGGGTCACAGCAGATAGCTGGACTGGAAGAGGAGCAACCGGGACTAGAACCTGGAGCCCATATGGGATGCTGGCGCTGCAGGCGGAGGATTAACCTAGTGTGCCATGACACTGGCCCCGCCTCAGTCTGTTTTTAAATATTTTCTCTATTACTGGATTTAAACAATTTGATTATGTTGTTGTTTAGTATAGTTTCCTTTGTATTTTTTCTGCGTTGGGTTTGAAAAGCTTCTTATGTGTGTTTATAATTACCATTGACTGTAGAATATTTTCAGCCATTATTTCTTCAAATATTTTCCCATCCTCTTCCTTTATTATATTTATATTAAAGTTTATACTGTTGTGGCACAGACCCCTGAAGTTCTGTTAAATTTTTTTTCATCAGTTTTTCTCTCTGTCTTATTTTGAATAATTTCCACGGTGGTCTTTGAATTCACTGATTTTTTTTTTCTTCTTCAGTTTCTAGTACACTGTTTAGTAAATTAGTGATATTTTAATTTTTAATATCTAGTGATATTTTAATTTTGGGTATATTTTATCACCGTTCCTGTTGATTAATTTTTTTGTTATGGTCCATAGCTTCTTCTCATATATAGTCATTTGTGGATCAGGTGTAGAACAGGCACATGTGTTTAAATCTTAAAAAAAAAGTTTTTAAGGGAAGATGTGGAATGGTCTTTGTAGTAATTTAAAATATATTTATTTATTTGTTTGTTTGAAAGGGAGAGAGATACCCTCCATCTGCTCATTCACTCCCCAGATAGTCACCATAGTCAGGGCTGGGCCAGGCCAAAGCCAGGGTCCAGAACTCCACCTGACTCTCCCACGTAGGTGGCAGGGAGCTAAGTACTTGTGCCATTACCTGCTGTGTTCCCAGGAGCATTAGCAGGAAGCCAAATTGGAAGGTGAGCAGTTGGGACTTGAACCAGCCCTTTGATACAGGATGCACACAGCAGTGGCTTAACTCTCTGTGCCATAGCACCAGCCCTAGAGTAGTCATTATGCTAGGGCTATATCAACTCACTTCTTAGGTGGGCTCTTCTGTGGTTTCCATTGACTGTGCCATGTATTCATCCGACCAGCAGCTCCATGGCCATGCCTGGGGGGAACTCAAACTTTGCTTGGCCCAGTGTGAGTGCTAGGAATTGTCTGGCTTCCAACTCCTCCATCCATTCTCTTTTCTCAGAAGCGATCTTTGCTGTACTGTTCTCTGCTTCTTGCTCAGTCACACTCTGCAAGTGCGTACTAATATTCAGTCATAGATCCTAGGGTTTCCCTATGCAGATGTCTGGAACTTTCTCTGGATAGCTCCATCTCCTCGGGTTATCCTGGCATGCAACTCATAGCCACCATGGCCTATTGAGCCTCACCTCTGTCCACTGCACTCCATGAGACTGCACTTGGGGTTTCCCTTCCTTGCTCAGCAGTTCAGAAGTTGCCTATAAGAAAAAAGCCTGGAAAATCACAAGATGGACTGTTTATTTCCTTCCTCACTGGGATCACAGTTCTTGGTTGCCTGTTGTTCAGTCCCTGAGAACAGTTATTTCCTATATTTTTTTTCTGTTTCCTGGGTGTTTACAGAGAAAGGATAACTCCAGACCTTGCTACTGAACCCTTAGATCCAGACTTATTTTTCTCCTGACTGTATTGAAAACTCTGTTCTTGTAGGCTTTGTGCACCTGTAGCACAGCAGTGTGGTGACAGAGGAACTTCACATAGAATTTTGGGATGAGCTGAGTTAATGAATGAAGGCTGGAATTGACATTTTTTTCTTCAGAAATAACATTGATGATATTTAACAAATATCACATAAGTAAATCTTTCCTGGGCATTGGGAAAAATAGTTTTGGCATATAAGCAGTTCTAGAACATGAGGTAATGATTCAGGAGTTGGTAATTTTTGATGATTTTGTGAACTTTCATGAGGGTACTTCAAGAGTTTATAGAAAATGGAATTAAAAGATAAGTTTCTTTTGGTGTAAAAAATTTTGAAATACTTGCCACACAAGGGGTTTTCAGAAAGCTTGTGAAAAATACATCTTAAAAAATATTGAAGTAACCATTTAACAAAATATTAAGATTTCTGTTCCATCAATTTCATAATCTTTCAGACCATTGAAGTTTAAATAACCTTGTTGCAGTAGGATATTAAGTTTTTCAAATGCCAATGGGAAAATATTTTAAAGATTTATTTATTTGAAAGAGTTACACAGAGAGAGGAGAGGCAGAGAGAGGAGAGGCAGAGAGAGGAGAGGCAGAGAGAGAGAGACAGAGAGACAGAGAGAGAGAGAGGTCTTCCATCCGATGCTTTGTTCCCCAATTGGCCACAATGGCTGGAGCTGTGCCCATCCGAAGCCAGGAGCCAGGAGCTTCCTCCTGGTCTCCCACGTGGATGCAGGGCCCAAGGACTAGGGTCATCTTCCACGGCTTCCCCAGGCAATAGCAGAGACCTGGATCAGAAGTGGAGCAGATGGGACTAAAACCAGTGCCCATATGGGATGCCGGTGCTTCAGGCCAGGGCATTAACCTGCTGTGCCACAGTGCTGGCCCCAGCCAATGGGAAAATTTAATGTTTATGTTCTTTTTTTCTAAACTATTCACCCCAAATAATCTCACTTGAAGCCATGTAATCTCGTCACAGTGCACTCAGACAGTCCAGGGCTCCTCTCACTTGCTCTACATTCCTCCTCATGCAGTAGTAAGCTCTTAGTAAGTCTCTGTTTTCATCTCCTGCTATTGTGCCCTGTTCTGCTCAGTCTGAACAGCATTTACCTCCATGCTCAGAATGGATGAAGCCAGAACTGATTGCCCACCCTATCACACAGTCTTCCAGTTTCCTGGTGGCCCCCTGCTCCTCACACGCCTCCCCCTTTCTCTCTCCACTGCTCTGTCTTTGTGTCTTTCTGTCTTCCTGGGAGTTACGCGGGTGACTCTGCAGATTTTTTCAGCCCTGACTCACCCTCTCGCCCACTTGCCCTTCTGTTTGTAATGAAAACTTTTACTGCAGTTCAATGGCAGCTGTCCCAATGTACAAGGCCAGGAAGGAGTCCAAAGGTTACTTCCCAAACAAAGGGACCTTCTGAGCATAGCGAAGTTAGAAACCCCAGGACACGCACTGAGTGGGAGTGAGGCTGCTCCAGGGCAGGGCCTGCCAGCAGTCTGTTTCTCTTAAGCTCTTCTGATAGCTGCTTCACTTGATTACAGCAGTTCCCAGGGCCTGAAGGAGTGAAACCAAAGAGGTTTCCATTAATTTGCCTTTTCCCCCTGAAGGTTCCAGGCTTGCTGTTTGAAAGGACGCTGGATACCACCATAAGCCAACCATGTGGTGGATAAACTGTCCACTGAGAGTCCAGCCTCACAAATGTCAAATGCTGCTCACTCCCACTTTGGCTCTTCTGAGGATGTGTAGTTCTTCTTGTCTTTTGTTTCCATTTGAGAATCTTTGCTCCCACTGGTAGCTCAGGGGACTTTTACTTGCTGTTTGAAATCTAACCCTGGAGCACAACAAGTATGACTAATCCCACTTACTGGAATTTCAGTGTTTTCATCAAGGCGGCAGGTTGCATCTCCAATTTCATATAATAAGGGCAATGCACCAACTGGCAAACTGCTCCTTCTCTTTTTGGTTGATGTGCACCGAGACATCTACTCTGCTGTGATAAAAAGAGAAGTTTCATCATAGCGATCTTTGCACTTGGAAAGAAAACCGCCCCCAAGGGTATTTAAAGAGAGGCGTTCAGGATGCGGATACCCAGCTAGGATGTTCACTCGGTGATGCACTTGACAGTTCCTCTTTTGGATGAACTTTTCATCTTCAGTAGACAAGGATGTTAGGTTATCTATAGGTGGGAGGAAGGGCATGTACATTGGCTAGAACCATTCCACACACACACACACACACACATACTCACACTCACACACATACACTCATGCCCTAGCAATGACGCAGCGAAGCAATCCTGGGGATGACCACTGCAGAGACAAGAGAGTGTCAGCTAACCCAAACACAGCTACCCTTTATCACTTCCTACGTCAGTGGCGTTCCAAATACAGATTGATCCGAAGCTGCTGGGGGAAGCTCGGAGGAGGAGGAAGCTCTGGAGGAATTTGCTTGGGACTGACTCACCAGACTGTTCTTTTGAGACAAGGCCCGACTTGCTTAAAGGGAGTATAGATGCTCATTTGGAATAGCCTCTTAAACTCCAAACAAACAGTCAGAGAAGACAGAAAAAGTAGATCCCTGGTTCCTTTCTCAGAATGTTCCATTCCCAGAACTTCCCGTTCAGTGGTTCAGTGTATTTACTTTTGTTTGCATTTTATTCTGGGCCCAGTCATGACTGGCAACCTCTGGCCTCAATTGCCAGTTTGTAACTGGGGCAACAAGAAGATTATTCCAGATTCTTGGACCATCTATGTGGAGTCTTCTGGATTTGGCATGTAGAGGCAAAACTTTTTGCCTTTGAGTTTTGTTTTGTTTTGAAATCAGTCCTAAGTCTGCTTCTTTGATCCCTCATGCACTGATACACTTGTGGGTCAACTGATAATCAGTCTACTGGGATCTTTTCTTGGAAAAGCGACATCCAGGACCTGAGTTTATATGAGAAAAAACCCTGCAGAACTGCTTGAAAATCCATTTTCTCCAGACCACTGAGTCATATCTTAGCGATCCACACCTCCATTCTTAGATAAGCCTCATCTTTGATTTTTAAAAGCAGCCGAATTTGAGAACATCTGAGTTATACTGATGGGGAGTATTGATCAACTGACTTGGGGTACTAATTGAAACTGACTTTCCAATAGAGAAATCACATTCATTAGATCAAGCTATTAAAATGATTCATTTTGAGGCCAGTGTTGTGACGTAGTGGGTAAAGCTGTCACCTGAGACAACTGGCATCCAGGATGGGCACCAATTCGAGTCCTGGCTGCTGCACTTCAAATCCAGCTCTCTGCTATGGCCTGGGTAAGCAGTGGAAGATGGTCCAAGTGCTTGGGCCCCTACACTCACGTGGGACACCCAAAAGAAGCTCCTGGCTCCTGGCTTTGGCCTAGCCCAGGCCCAGCCATTGCAGCCATTTGGGGAGTTAATCAGTGGATAAAAGACTTCTCTCTTTGCCCTTCCTCTTTGTAACTCTGCCTTTCAAATAAATAAGATAAATCTTAAAAAAACTATTCATTTCAGGGGCTGGCATTGTGGCATAGTTGGTAAAGCTGGCACCTGTGATACTGGCATCCCCTGTGGGCACTGGTTTGAGTCCCGTCTGCTGTACTTCTGATCCTGTGCCCTGCTAATGGCCCGGGAAAAGCAACAGAAGGTGATCTAAGGGTTTGGACCCCTTCCACCCACATGGGAAACTTGGATGGAGCGCCTGAATTCTGACTTCAGCCTGTCCCAGTGCTGGCCGTTGCAGCCATCTGGTGAGTGAACCAGCAGATGGAAGATCTCTCTGTCTTTTGTCTTTCCCCTCTCTATTTAAATCTGACTTTGAAAATAAATAAATAAATCTTTAAAAATCTACTCATTTCACCATTCTATGATTGAGCATTGTCTCTCATCAGCAGGTATTTAGTAATGGCCATGACATCTGTTGAGTGGGGCAAGAGAGATCTTTAACACCCAAAGTAAAGGAAAGCTTCCTGAGGCAGCCTAAGGTGAATCCTGAAGCATGAGCGGATCTGAATAGGTGGTGGAGATGGCGACAGAGCATTGCAGGGGAGGAGGACAGAATGAAGAAGTGATGAAGATGGGGGCTAGGGGCCGGCGCTGCGGCTCACTAGGCTAATCTTCCGCCTGTGGCACCGACACACCGGGTTCTAGTCCCGGTCGGGGTGCCAGATTCTGTCCCGGTTGTCCCTCTTCCAGGCCACCTGGCTCCTGCCTTAGGATCAGCGCGGTGCGCCGGCCGCAGCACGCCAGCCGGGGCGGCCATTGGAGGGTGAACCAATGGCAAAGGAAGACCTTTCTCTCTGTCTCTCTCTCTCACTGTCCACTCTGCCTGTCAAAAAAATAAAAAAAATAAAAAATAAAATGGGAGCTAGGATCCCATGCTCACAGGGCAGCGTGTGAACAGAGTGAAGCATTTGTAGTGGAAATAACAGATTGTAGAATTGCACAGAGTGGATTGGGGTTGTAAGATGTCGGCAACTGCTACAGTTGTGTGTGTGTGTGTCTTGGTAAGGTGTGCAGGAGTTGAGGAAGCAGGGCTGATGCAGGAAGTGGAGTGAGGGAGGGGACTTGGTCTTGGAGAGCAGCTGGGGAGCTGGAGAAGGAAAGCCCGGGGAAGTAGGTATGGAAATAGCCTACATGAAAACTCTGGCCTGTGCAGATTGTTTAGAAATTCTGTATGGAGGGGGAGGGTTGCGGGCGGGAGGGAAGTTATGGGAGGGGGGAAGCCATTGTAACCCACAAGCTATACTTTGGAAATTTATATTCATTAAATAAAAGTTTAATAAAAAAAAAAACAAATATGAAAAGGAAAAGAAAAAAAAAAAAAAGAAATTCTGTATGGGGAGAAACAACATCACCGAGAAGAATGTGTATCGTGACTGTCTCCACAGTGGTACAACAGTGTCTTTGATCAAACTGGATGCTTGTTTAAATGGTCAGCGACAAGATTCAGACATAGAATTGGCAAGATTTTTGGTTTTGTCCATGGGTGCAATTTTTTTATAGAAAGCTTTTATTTAATAAGTATAAATTTCATAAGTACAACTTTTGGATTATAGCAGTTCTTCCCCCATACCCACCCTCCCACCCACAAACCATCCCTCCTCCCTCTTCCATCCCATTCTTCGTTAGGATTCATTTTTAATTATCATTATATACAGAAGATCAACTCTATACTAAGATTTCAACAGTTTGGGTGCAACTTTTTACCTTGAGTTATGGTTTAGTTTGTTGTTCATGTAGCAAATAGGCAGGCATCCAGGTATTTGATATTTTGTCTAACCAGGGAAGACAATTTGGTATGATTTTTAAATATTAAGACATCTTTGAATCATTATTTTCCCCATATATATGTATATATATAAAATGTTTGCAATTTAGTAATATTTCTACACATGTGCAATGACACTTAAGAGGAGAAAGTATTGGACTTTTCTTGGCTTCTTCCCACCATGTCCCTAGTTATCTGTCATGGTCGATTTCAGAAAATGCCTTGTGGATTGGATGCTCCTTGCCTCCAATCTGATGGCATCCATGGTGTCTCACCTTTCTTGTCTCCCACTTAGAGTCTTCAAACCAAAGGACTCAAGTCAGTGGAGGTCTTTGGTCTGAGGCAACAGATGGCCTCTGTAAAAATCAGAGGACTGTCTCTGGTGCTGGAGTGGCCCCTGGGTGGACTCTTGGATGCATCTTGGAGCAGAATGGGAAAGCAACGAGAGTCAGAAAGGGCATGGGACACTCTGCTGGGAGCTGTGGACATATCAGGGCTCCAGGTTGCAGAACAGCTTGAAAGTATGAAAGTAGTTGGGGCCAGCGCTGTGGTGCAGTGGGTTAAAGCCCTAGCCTGCAGTGCAGGCATCCCATATGGGCACCAGTTCAAGTCCCAGCTGCTCCTCTTCTGATCCAGCTCTCTGCTATGGCCTGGGAAAGCAGCAGAGGATGGCCCAAGTCCTTGGGCCCCTGCACCCACGTGGGATACCTGGAAGAAGCTCCTGGCTCCTGGCTTCAGATCAACTCAACTTTGGCTGTTGTGGTCATTTGGGGGAGTGAACAAAGCAGAATGGAAGACCTCTCTCTCTCTCTCTCTCTCTCTCTCTCTCTCTCTGGCTCTACCTCTTTCTGTAACTCTCTTTCAAATAAATAAAATATTTCTTTGAAAAAAAAAAGTAGCTAACTGCTAGGAATAGCCTTGCTGATCAATTCCACAAACACTCAGGGGCCACTGGGGATACAGCACTGAATGAAGCTGGACATGGTCTTTGTTTTTGAGCTTTACCTCAAAAATAAGCTCCATGTATGAAAAAAAAAATAAAGACGTGGGTTATAAAATATGGGCCAACCTATGACATGCTTCAACTGCAGGCCAGTTGTGTGGAAATAGCCTGAGAGTTGCTCGAAGCAAAGCCTTCAGACTTTATCAGATGCAATATTTTTCATGTCTTTAGGACATGAAAAATAGTGGACAGAGGAGGACATCACAGACATGGGAGCAGCAGTTCAGTGGGAAGTAAATGACTGTATGATGTTTGTGTATGTGTTTTCATAGCCCAGAGGCTTTTTCCCGTAGGACCTGTCCAATTTCTCTGGTCATTGTTTTCATTCTCTTTGGAAATTCCCCCCAAGATTACGACGTCATGAAGCGTTAGGATTTTCTGAGCTTAAATCTTTCTCCAGTCACCTGTTGAAGAATGGCCTTGATCATTACAAGCAGAAAGTAATTTTTCCACCATACTTTCTTTTTTAATTTAATTTTATTTTTTTGACAGGCAGAGTGGACAGTGAGAGAGAGAGAGAGAGAGAAAGGTCTTCCTTTTCCGTTGGTTCACCCCACAATGGCCACTGCAGCCAGCGCACCGTGCTGATCCGAAGCCAGGAGCCAGGTGCTTCTCCTCGTCTCCCATGCAGGTGCAGAGCCCAAGGACTTGGGCCATCCTCCACTGCACTCCTGGGCCACAGCACAGAGCTGGACTGGAAGAGGGGCAACCGGGATAGAATCCGGCACCCCGACCGGGACTAGAACCCGGTGTGCCGGTGCTGCAGGCAGAGGGTTAGCCTATTGAGCCGCGGCGCCGGCCTCCACCATACTTTCAAACACAGGAATGCCCATGTGAACTTTCCTAAATGAGCAGGGAAGGCTTTAGTCACACAAGCCTGTTGACAAAGTGTCAGGCAGTGGAGCTGGACTCTGTGCTAATACTTCGGATAATTGCACCTCATGTTAGTATGTCTTAGCAGGGGCGATGAAATAGAATCTTTTTTTTTTTTTTTTTTGGACAGAGTGGACAGTGAGAGAGAGAGACAGAGAGAAACTTCTTCCCTTGCCATTGGTTCACCCTCTTTGGCTGGCGCACTGAGCTGATCTGAAGCCAGGAGCCAGGTGCTTCTCCTGGTCTTCCATGGGGTGCAGGGCCCAAGGACTTGGGCCATCCTCCACTGCACTCCCGGGCCACAGCAGAGAGCTGGACAGGAAGAGGAGCAACCGGGACAGAATCCAGTGCCCCAACCAGGACTAGAACCCAGTGTGCCGGCGCCGCAGGCGGAGGATTAGCCTAGCGAGCCGCTGCGCCAGCCTAATGAAATAGAATCTTGTCCGTATTTTAATACTGCCTGTCTTCCAATTCTTCTGTGAGCTCCTGCAAGTCTTCCTCCATTCAGGTGTCTGGTCCTCCACAGGTACTTCACAGGGACACATTCGGATTCCTCTTCATCTCAGCATCCTCACTTCTCTTGGAAGGCAGCTTGTTGAAAGATTGATTCCCATGGTGCTCTTTTACCCCGTGCTCGGCCACACCCTGCATGGGAATTCAGACCTCAGGCTGCAAGGAAAGAGCTCTGCACCAGCCACTGAGAGCTGCTGACCTATGTCTAGAGCAGCGTTGCCTTACATGCAAAGAACAATCAAGCTTGACAAGGCGCTCTGATGGTTTTGAAAGAAAATGACAAGTCCGCAGCACGGAGAAATTCTCTGATGTCTAAGCATATCCTAGGACAGTGTCGTGGATTTCATCCCTTTCTTTCCACATGGAGTGTTTGAAAGCTAGATAGCACTGCATTACAATGTTAATTCGTGTTTTGGGTTCAGTTTCCTAGCCCAGCATCTGGTGTTTATTAGGGGTTCATCTGAGTTTTATGTTTTTAATGATGCAGTTCCCAGCCTGAACAATCATTTAAGAGATTGATTCTTGATACTCTTGAGTCCTCTTTTCCCAGGGCAGGAACTGAAACATTAGATTGTTGGCTTTTGTCCACCTTCCAGTGCCAGAAACTCCCAGCAGATGTCATTGTAAGGCAGATTTGTTTAGCAAGCTTGTCCAGAAGAGCAGATAGAATGGGTGCATACAGTAGTGATGGACATATCGGGCACTGGATTTCCTATGTTCTGGTCTCACCAGTGTGGAGGTTGTTAGACAGATGTGAAGTGACTCTTGGGATTCTTGCTTGCTCTTCCCTGGATTGGGAGCATGACTTTCATCCAGTATAAATTAGAGAATCAAGAGCCGAAGCCTGGCATCCACGCGTTGCCCAGCCACTCCTGGGGCTGCCCAGCTCGGCACAGGCCTGGCAGGGCTCTGTGGAGCACAGCGGAGCAGTGTTGGGGGGAAATCAGGTAGATAGGGTGGGGGCTGGTTCTGAATCCCATCTCCTTAGTACTAACGAGCCAACACAAATGTCTGTAAAAGCATGTGTCCTCGCTGTGCCCAATAGAATGCATGGCTGGTCCTTCCCTGAAAGAAGAGGGGAGTGTGATGGTGGAACTGCCCAACCTATTTCCTGGATATCAGTTCAGGTGGAAAGATGGCTTTCCCCAGGAGAGGCCGGGGGGCATTTGTTTATTTGCTATTGATGTAAAGAAAAGTTCATCTAAATCCTCATTAGTTGCCTTATATTTTTTTAAAAAAAGATTTATTTGGGGGCTGGCACTGTGGTGTAGCGGGTAAAGCTGCCACCTGCAGTGCCGGCATCCCATATGGATGGTGGTTCTAGTCCCAGCTGCTCCATTTCTGGTTTAGCTCTCTGTTTATGGCCTGAGAAAGCAGTAGAAGATGGCACAAGTCCTTGGGCCCCTGAACCCATGTGGAAGACCTGGAAGAAGCTCCTGGCTCCTGGCTTCAGATCTGCGCAGCTCTGGCCGTTGTGGCCATCTCGGGAGTGAACCAGCAGATGGAAGATTTTATCTCTCTCTCTCTCTCTCTCTCTCTCTCTCTCTCTCTCTCCCCCTCTCCCTCTCCCTCTTCCTCCCTCCCTCTCTGCCTCTGCCTCTGCCTTTGCCTCTGCCTTTCTGTAATTCTGACTTTCAAATAAATAAATAAATCTTTAGAAAATATGTATTTATTTGAGAGGCTTAATTGGATTTTAGTTTGAGGAAAAAAAATTCTTTTAGGAGGCAGTTACTTTTTTTTAAAGATTTTATTTGTTTATTTGACAGGTAGAGTTACAGAGAGAGAGAAGGAGAGACAGAGAGAAAGGTCTTCCTTCTATTGGTTCACTCCCCAAGTGGCCGCAACAGCCAGAGCTGCGCCGATCCAAAGCCAGGAGCCAGGAGCTTCTTCCTGGTCTCCCACATGGGTGCAGGGGCCCAGGGACTTGGCCCATCTTCTACTGCTTTCCCAGGCCACAGCAGAGAGCTGGATTGGAAGAAGGAGCAGCCAGGACTAGAACCGGCACCCAAATGGGATGCTGGCACCTCAGGCGGAGGATTAACCTGCTGCGCCACAGCACCAGGCTCAGGAGGCAGTTACTTTTAAAAATGTCAGAACTAACCCTTGTAGGAGAGTACTTTGAAAAACTTCATGGAAAGTACAGATTATGAAAAAAAACTGTGCATGGATTTGAATTTTTTAACACCAAAACAAACATCTTTTACTTTCATTTTCCATAACCTTTTAGAAGTACCCTTATGCAATATAGCATTAATAAGATTGATTGCTTGTCAGTTTTAGTAAAATATATCTAGAGATCAACTGTTTCATAAAAGTTCCAGCATTCCAAATGGGTGCTGGTTCGAGTCCTGACTGCTGCTCTCTCGATCCAGCTCTCTGCTTCTGGACCAGGAAAGTAGTGGAAGATGGCCTAAGTGCTTGGGCCCCTGCACCCACATGGGAGACCTGAAAGAAGCTCCTGGCTCCTGTCTTCAGATGGGCCCAGCTTCAGCCATTGCAGCCACTTGGGAAGTGAACCTGTAAATGGGAGACCTTTCCCTCCGTCTAAATCTGCCTCCCAAATAAATAAATAAAATCATAAAAAAAGAAAATACGATTTAATTAAATATTAACTAACTGATTGCTTCAGTTTCATAAGTATATGTATTCTTTCCTAAACAATCACTAATACTTCTATAATTTGTTGACTAATGTGGTATTGAACACAAACATCATCTCAGTAGGTTAGTATGTCTTATATACAAAATTTAATTTAAAATTTCTCCTATATTCAAATTTTCAAATAAAATTAAAATGGAAATACTACTAGAAACCAAAGAAAATCTAAAAACACAACTTAAAACTTTGTGAATAATCCCAAGTTGTATAAATGCCATGTTGTGTAATAAAAATCAATCAGTGATCAGGTTGTAAAAAAAAAAAAAAAAGTTCCAGCATTAGGCACAAGAAGTGCACTGTGTCAAAAGTGACCAGGCATTAGGAAAATAGAATAACAGGGTGTGAGGAAATAGATATAGACTTAGATGTGGCATTGGCTACTCCAACTGAATACCTCCACTGAACTCCACCAGATTAACCATTTTTTTTTCCTGAAAAATGTACTCTGTCATCCTAAAGCTACACTGCAGGAACCTCTACTCCAACCCCCCACCACCACCACCACCACCGACCCCGTGCAAGGCTCTGTGCTTGCTAGGAGGCAGGCATCCTTGTCCCCATCCTGCTCCCACCACCTGTACTTGCCACGGAGGTAAGGTGGTAACTGCACTGTTGTGCAGACCAGTGAAATAGGACTTCTGTGTAAAAGGCAATGTTTATTTCTGTGGGAACTAATGGCAGTATTTTGAAAACACTCAATGAAGAGAACTTACCAGAATTCCTACCAAACTGGAATGCAGATGAAATAAGTGCAAGAGTGTGGGTGAGGGATTGCCAGCCTTGAAGACTCCCAGACCTCCCAGATTTCTACTAAGATGTCTCCGAGTTCTTGCTCTACTTAAAGCGAAGCTGGTGTCTTAATCAATTTTCTGTAGATATAACAAAAAATGCCTGAGAATGGGTAACTTCAAAGAGAAGCTGATTTTGGTGCATGGTTCTGGAGGCTGGGAAGTTGCAGAGCACGACGTTGGCAAGGGTTCTGGCTGCTTCTGCTCATGGTGAAGGCAGGAGCAGTAGTGGGGAGCACTTGGGGAAGAGAGACACAACCCTAGCCAGATGCTCCCTAAAAGCCTACTCAGCAGGGAACTGATGGGGGCCCTCCAGAAAGGCATCAGTCCCTCTGAGAGACCTAATAATCCTCTCTTGGGGGCCTCAGCTCCCAACACCGGTGTCGGCAGGAGTTTTGGAGGGGACAAACCAAACTCAAACCACAGCCAAGGTAACTGGCGAGCAGCTTGTGGATCTGGCTTATGCAGGTGAGATGTACCTTTCTGATCAGATACTGTGCCCCCAAATAGGAGACTCTCTCTATTCAAAGATTATGAATGGATGTCTATTCCCATGTTTTAAGAAATTAAATATTATCCTTTAGTTTTCTGACTAACTGACCAACTGGTCACCCTGGTCTCATGAGGTAGCATTTCTACTGGGCCCTGGTGGGAAGCCATTTGCTTCTTTACATTACCGGTTAAATGAAATGGAATAACAAGCACCGATCATTTGGAGTCTGGATCCGTGCAGAGCCCTCCTGGGAATTTTCAGTTAAAACTTTCCACCCCAGGAATCTGGTTTGTGAAGGAAAATGGTTCAATGGCTTGAAAATGGCAGTTTGAAGAAATATTTTATCCGAATGAGCATATCCAGTGGTAAACAGAGCAAGTGCAAACCCAGATTCGAGTTGCCGTTCATTCCCCATCAGAGAAATTTAATGACAGTGGATGCCTGTCATTCACATTTCAAAGAGAGCAACAATTCCTACAAGGATAGATGAGTAGTTCCTCTTCTGTACCATGAAGACTTTCCATTGATGAATTTAAGCCTCTGGGCAGAATTCCCCATGCAACTCAAGGGGCTCCTGAAAATGGGGTAGATGTTGGAGCTGTGCAGCCTCAGGCCAAGGTTCTGACTGCCCTTTCTCTGTCAGGGAAAGATTGTCTCTGGCCCTGACTTTCTGCATCGGGGGAGTAGCTGGAGCTGAAGTATCGGTTTTTTGGACTTCGTTCAGCTCTTAAGACATAATGGCCTTAGACAGCCTGGGGTGGGGACAGAGAGTGCTGGCATTTACAGACTTAATGCCAACAGTTGGATGCCTTGATGTGCTGGGTTGAGTGTTGGGAGGTTTTGTTTTCGGCCCTAGTTTTGCTTGAATTGGATGACCTTGGCCCTGACACTTCTATTTAAGGCCTCTCTTCATGGGCGGGATTTTAAAATCCATGGGGGATAAAAATTGTACCTTAGTTGCATTTTCTTTCCCAAGAAGTCTCTTCAGGGTTTTTGAAGTTTGTTTTGGGGGAAACATATGAATAGAATGCTATCAAAATGCATATTCTAGGAGCAGGGATGTAGCCTGCTGGGTAAGCCACCGTTTGGATGTCTGCATTCCATATTGGAGTTTCTGGGTTTCATACCCAGCTCTGTTTCCTGAGTGCAGCTGCTAATCCTGATGTTAGGAGGCAACAGTGCTGGCTCAAATTCTAGGGTCGCTGCCACCCACTGGGAGACCTGGATTGTGTTCCCAGCTCTCGGCTTCAGCTGCTCTGCTTCTTGTGGGCATGTGGGCCGTGAACAGAGAAATGAGAGCTTGCTCTCTTAAGAAGACCCTGGCTTATATGTTAACATTTTGAGTACTCTAATTCTTACGTGTACACTTGTAATCACTTGGTTAATGAAGAAAGTGGGATAAGGTCTGACTACCCTTCTAGACCATGAATTTCACTTATGGTGGTAAACGATCCCCAAGTGGTTGAAGGTTTGCTTCTGTTACTTCCTAATCTCCTCCTAAGAGATTCTCTGTTAGGTTAGGTAGAACTTTAGCCAGGTGGGTTTATTGAAGTTGAAAAAAACTAGCAGAGGCCACATATGTGAGGCTATGAATGGCCAAACTGCTCTGACTCCCATCCAAGTCATATATATATATATATATATATATATATATATATATATATATATAACTTAAAATATTATTTTAACAAAGGAGCAAGCAGTAGAACTCACAGTAGATTCTCAGGCCAAAGTGCAAAGACGGTCAAGTTGAACCCACGATTTCTTTTGGACCTTCAGGGCACAGGATGCTTTGGTGCCATCTTCCATAACACACGGCCAGCTGCAATCAGCTGAAAAAGGAAGACAGTCTAGACTCCAGCAGCAGCAGGTGCAGTGACAGCCTTGGTCACTGCAGACACAAGCAGACACTCACAGGTGCTGGGATCTGAGCTCAGTTCCCCACACACATCATTCTGGTTTAATCCTAACAGAGTTCCCAAGAGTCAGCCTCGTAGAGGCAGAGTAGAGCACTGGTTGCCAGAGACAGGGCGAATGGAGGGGATGAGAAATGGGCAGATGCCAGTCAATACCAAGGTTCAGTTATGTAGGAGGAATGAGCCCCAGGGATGTAACTGACAGTCAGAATGAGTGCAGTTAACAATACTGTATTGTGCACGTGAAATGTGCTATGAGGGGACATCTCAACACATCTGTTATTCTCAGCACCACCAGCACCACCACAGCAAAAAGCGGGAATGAGGTGAGCGCGTGGGTATGTGAGTTGGTTTCATCATGGTCACTGCTGTGCATTGTACGAACATCAGAACGGCAGGCTGTACATGGCTTTCTTATCCATGGGTGCTTTTGTCCATTACACCTCGGCCAAACTGGCAACAGTGGAGGCAGAAACGTGAAAACACACAGGCAAGGCTCCAGGAGGGGACAGGACTGGCTGAGGAAAAGCAAAGTGGAACAGTCCCTTCTTAAGGTGATTCTCAGATTTGGACAGGCTTGTTATAGTTTCAGTGGAATCCTGTATTTTCAGATCCTTAAAGGAATCCAGAAGGCCCAGTCATGTCTTTAAAAAAAAAAGGGGGGATGTGTGTACGTGGCATTATGCATAAAGGGTTAAGGTGCTGCCTATAGCACTGGCATTCCATTCAGGTGCTGGTCGGAGTCCCAGCTGCTCCTGCTCCACTTCTGATGCAGCTCCCTGCTAATGCTCCTGGAAAAGCAGTGGAAGATGGCCCAAGTGCTTGGGCTCCTGCATGCATGTGGGAGACCCAGAAGAAGCTCCTGCTTCCTATCTTCAGCCTGGCCCAGCCCTGGCAGTTGCAGACATTTGGGGAGTGAACCAGCAGATGGAAGATCAATCTTTCCTCTCCTCTCCTCTCCTCTCCTCTCCTTCTGCCTTTCAAATAAATAAAATAAATATTTTTTAAATTTGTTTAAAAAACCTTCCACCCCCTGTCTGGCACTTCTGAGTCTCTAATTTCAACCCCCAGTATACACATTTGTAATGCCTTATATTTTTCCAGATATTTACATTCCTAAAAGTTATGCTTATGTTGATGTCTCTTAACACATCGTTTTTAGGGGCAGGTGTTGTGGCATGGCACAACACCTAATTTTTATGTGTACACTTGGTTAAGTTGGCCCACCAATTGGGCCATCCCCATCCCAATATCAGAGTGCCTGGGATGGAGTCCGGCCCCTGCTTATCATCCAGCTTCCTGCTAGTGCACATCCTGGGAGGCAGTGGACGATGGCTCGAGTACTTGGATCCCTGCCCATCCACGTGGGAGACCCAGATTGAGTTCTGGGTGCCTGACTTTGGCCTAAGCCCCAGCTGTGGCAGACATCTGGGGAGTCAACCAGCAGATGAAAAAATCTCTCTTGCACACACACTCTCTCACTCTCTCTTCCTCTACCTTTCAAACATATGAATAAAGCTTTAAGTATAATCTGTCCAACTCCTATTATGAAAGACAGTAATCCATTTCCTTCCCTGCCATCACACTTATTTTGGTTTCAATGACCATGATCCTATGAACTCTTTCCTGCCAAGCCAAGTGGTAAACTGTAATTATTTCCTACAGATACAACTTCTGTTTTATCTTTCCAGAAAGTAACACAGTCATCAGTGTTCTTTGCCTGGTTGTCTATGGAACTAGAGCTGACCTTTCCCTCACTAGAAATGGCCTCTCAAAGCATCTCCCATGTGGTCAGCTATACCACATCATCTGTTGGTGGTCTTCTCCTTCCTTAGGATTTCCCTCCTGAACTTCTCTCTTTGATACACTCTGCACTGTTCTAAACATCTTTCTTTTTATTTTAAGTATTTATTTATTTGAGAGGGAGAGAGAGAAATAGCTTCCATCCATTGACTCACTCCCCAAATGGCCACAATGGCCAGGGTCGGGATAAGCTGAAGCTGGAAGCTTGGAACTCCACTTGGGTCTCCTGTGTTGGTGGTAGTAGCCCGAGCACTTGGGCCATCATATGTGGCTTTCCCAGGCACATTAGCAGGGAGCTGGATCAGAAGTGGAGCAGCCAGGACTTGAGCTGTTATTCATTTGGGATGCCAGCATTGCAGGCAGTGGTTTATCCCACTGGACCAGTATGCCACCCCTTAACCTGTTTCTTAAAGCCTTAATTATGTTCTTTGGATAAAAGGATAAAGGGAGACTTATACTTTTGTAAGGAATATTATTTAAATAGTTTGAGTATTAGCTTCTTTTGTTTCATTACGATTTGCGTTTGTTTGGGTTTTATTGCTATTGAGATGATTATCACTGACCCTTCTAGCAAAGGGCAGCCTTAACCTCACCCAGTTCACTTGCAATGAGAAACCCTCTGGGTGTGATATTTTTTCTTGAAAGTGGCCCATTTTGTTTTCATTATTTAAGGCAGGAGTAACTGCTCGATGTTTCACTGTGTCTTATTTTTCAGTATTAGTTTTGCTACCTTTTTTCCTAGCAGAGATTCACTTTCTGAAACTGAATTCAGACGTTTTCTGAAGGTGTGTGTGTGTGTGCCTGTGCGGCATGCACACTGGCACACATGTGTTTTCTAGGGAGCAGGCCCATGGTTTTCATCAGATTCTCCCAGCACTTCCTGACGGTAAGCTGCTAAAAGCCTCTGTTTTGTAAAGTTGATGTGCTTCGGGTTTGGCAAATCAAAATAATGAAGTTGGAAGGCTCTGGAAAGAGCCATTTGGCAGATGAGTAATTAAGCCACGGAGGAGACAGAGCGAGTCACCCTTTTCTGGAAGCGGCCCACCCATGACTAAAGCATGCAGCTCTTCACCTGTCAGCTCCAGTAGGCGTCAAGTCTCCTCGCCAGACTGTAGAATGCAGTCGGCTCGCTGATGGACAGCATCCTCGTGCTGCATCCTGCATGTCTTAAATGGCCCCCTCACAGCTTCAGGCTGTGGAACATGATTAGAGGGACATTGATCATGTGCCTGCTCCAACTGCTTCTCTTTTCTCTGTGAATCCAACACTGGCGGTTGAGTAAAAGCAGCACCCTCTCCTCTCCACCCCGAGGTGTTCATCCTATTTCCTTTGTGTTTTGGACACAAGAAAATGGGCTGGTTTAGAGCATGCATTCCAGGTGAGAGAGACTTGGCTTTGAAGCCTTTGCCAACTTCAGGGCTGGCACAAGGCACCCAGCATCTCCAAAGCCTTGGTTCCCCTTAATTGTGCCTACCCAGAGTGTTACTGTGGGTGGATAAGTAAAACACCCTTGCAAAGCATGTAGCATGGTGCCCTGCACACAGGAAATAGGCAGGAGTTAGCTAGTACAACAGCTATTCTTACCATATTGTTTGTCTTCAGATTTGTCTCTTCTAGTACACAGACAGTGCCTCAGTCATCTTTGTCACCCTGTTTGCCTAGCAATGTGAGTGGAGTGTGCAAGTTGCCCAATAAGGAGGTATAAATTTAGGGACAGAAGTGTAGCACAAGCAAGCAAAGAGTTTATGAAAAATGGTGCGGGGGGAGCATGGAGATAAGGAAACAGTGGAGGGATGGACATGGAAGGGGCTGGGGAAGGTAAAGGCACAGGTGGAGGGACCCCCCTCCCCTGAGCCTGGAGGGACGAGATGACACTAAGGAGAGTCAAGGCCATTTTGTCAGTGAACAGGATGGTTCAGGCAGTAAATCACATTAATGATGGAGAATTATGTGTCAATAAGATTTGCATTCATGGAGCTATCACCCTGTGCCGGGCATTGCCTTTCACTGAATTTTCATGGCAGTCTTCAGGAGGAGCATCACTGTCACTATCTTAGGGAGAGAGAGAGACTGTGGTTTAGAGGGTTGACAGAGTTTAATTTGCTCAAGTACATGGGCAGTGTGACCAAACATGCCTGTGTACCCCCACCCAGTGTGCTGTCCTATGGGTTATGAATATTTTGAAAACCTGATGAGAACACAAAAGTTCTCTTCCCTGGTAGAAACACACATCTGACATTGCAGTTCCAGGAGATTCCCCTGAAACCCAGCTCTGGGATCCTGTGGATGTGTTTAGACCAGATTACGAGCAATGAGTCAAATCTTCACCCACAGCACCTTTGCACACACACCAGCCTTCCAGGTGGTCACACTGTGATGCTGTGCAAGGTGCACTTCATGCCGTGGAACACTGCTCCTGCCTACGCCAAAAATTAATTGTTTGGGGGAATATTGTATTTCTTCCAGGATCATTGGAAAGAGTTCTCTGTGTGTTTATCAGCCTTTTGTAGAGTAGGAAATTGCTACTTTCTGACCATATTAGAGACCCTATATAATGCATAGAAACATCAGTAGATGGAAGGGTCTGATTAAAGTGTCCTCAGTCTCACTTTGCTCCCCAGTCCGTTTAAATGGTGACTTACTTGGGACTTGGGTGCTAGTTCTAATTCCATCACGCTCTTTCTCTTGGAGGTAGTCCTGTCAGTGTGCTGTGAAACCATTGTTGTCAACCACTGGGCGGACAGTGGGTGTCCTGCTGTACACCCTGAGTCCATAGCTTGCAGAGTTTTGATTTTCAAAGTGTGATCCAGGAACCAACAGCATCAGTGTGACCTGAGAACTTGTTCAAAATGCAGAACGCCAGGCTCAGCACCCATCCGCTGAGTCAGTGTTTGCCTTTGAACCACCTCCAGGTGTAGTTGGGTGGCTGGGTACAGGTTTTTTCTTGTCTTTGATGCTAGGAAAGAATTCAAGGACATGATGGAGGTGAGAGTCAGCAGAGAAGCAAGGAGTGTGGGCTTGCTGAAGAAACAGCTACATCCTGAAAGGCTTAGGCAATACTTCTGTCAGAGCTGAGGGCATAGGGAATGGTGTCTGGGGTGGGGCTTAACTGAATATTCAAAGGGGGTGGAGTTTGGGGTGGGGCTGGAGCTCTGCCCATTTCCTTGCCCTGTTTTGGAAATCTGGGATATGTTATGGTATCAGGTGCAGGATAGAAGTGGGAGTGGCACCCATGGTAATTTTATTATAATGATCTTAGAATGAGCTGAAGGTTCTTGTGAGTATGCAGTTGGTGGCCATGTTAGATATTTTTAGCCAGCACCAGCTGTAAGGGGCAAAACCTCAGAAGCTGGAGATTTCTGCCACACAGAAAGCTGGGGTGGTTTTGCACTGTGAAGCAGGGCGCTGAAGCCAAGTCAGGCCTGCTAGGATGCACTGGTGACCTCAGCCTCCCCTGGCTTGCTACCTGCCTGTCCACATCAAAGGTTACTCATATACAACTCAGAGCTGCCAAGCACTAAACTTGATTATTCTACACACACTCATGTAACTGGCAATTGCAGGAAATCCTTCAATGCTGGATTCTGGGTGCTGTTTATGGACAAACAGCGACAAGCAGTCAAATCACAAAACAGAGTTAATTCCCTCTGTGGCACATGATGGGTATAAACACGTGAATAAAGCTTTTGACTTACTCATTTTTAGCCTGGAGAACTGGTTATTTCCCCATTTCTGTTGCCTTATGCCATTGGGTATAGGTTCTGTTCTGGCTCTTGGTGATGAAACTCATCATCTGAATCAGCATTTTGAATTTACTTCTCTAGGGAGCAAGTTTTGTAATTTTATTTCATATGACAACCACAATTTTTTAAAATGTATTTCTTTTAATTTTAGTTGAAAGGAGAGTGACAGATTTTCCATCCATGGTTCACTCTCCAAATGGCAGAAACCCAGGAGCCAGGATCTCTATCTGAGTCTCCCACATGGTGGCAGGGATCCAAGGACTTGGGCCATCTTCTGCTGCTTTCCCAGGTGCATTAGCAGAGAGCTGGATCAGAAATGGAGCAGCTGGGACTTGATGCTGGCATTGCTGGCAGAGGCTTAACCCACTGCACCACAATGCTAGTCCCTGAAACCCACCATTCTTGCCAGGTAACCTAGTTTCATTCCAGAGCAGCAGTGAGGATTCAAGATGGGACAGGCTAACCAAAATATAATTTGTAAGCCTGAGATGAAATTGTAGGTCTGTGTCAAAAGCAAAATACTGGGCCTGGAAGATAGCATTCCACAGGGGACTCAGCAGAATCCCAGCAGGTGTAGCTGGATCTGTGTGTGGCACTCTGTTGCTTCCTGAGCCACTGTTCTGTGGGATGTTGAGGTGGTTCCCTTTCCTCTTGTAGTCTTCTGGTAGGGGTGTAACTTGGCACAAGCCATGAAACAGACAATTTTGATAAACATGTCTCAAAATCCTTCAAAAAAGCACTTCTGTGGCTAGAAATTTATGTTAAACATCACACATCTGGATTAGTCAGTGGTGTATCAGCTCTGAGATGAGATAGCTGCAGGATTCAGAACAAGCAAAAGAACCTTTCTGCTTGTGGCCTCATTAGCAGTCTCCATTCTAAACACTCTTTCCTCAAAGATCCTTTAGTGAATCATTTAATCCTACCTGGGGCTCATGTTCCTCATTTGGACAGCAAGGAACTTGGGATAAAGAACATTTACTTCTTTTTTTAAAATATAGATTTATTTATTTGAAAGCCAGAGGTACAGAGAGAGAAGGAGAGACAGATAAATCTTCCATCTGCTGGTTCACTCCCCAAATGGCTACAACAGCTAGAGCCAAGCTGATCCGAAGCCAAGAACTTCTTCCTGGTTTCCCACATGTATGTTCCCACAACATAGAGCTGGATCAGAAGAGGAGCAGCAAGGACTCCAACCAGCACCCATGTGGGATGTCAGCACAGTGGGCGGAGGCTTAGCCCACCATGCCACAGCACAGACCCCAAAGAGCATTTCTCATAATGTCTGTGTAGACAGCCTGTGTGGGAATCAGTCACTGCTGGTGTGACATGCAGATTCGTGGGCCCGAACCATCACAACAGGTGAAGGAGGCATTCTCTTCTTGCAGCAGAGGAAACTGAGTCTCCATCAAAACTTTAGACACTCCAGTGAGAGGTGGAACTGGGTTGTGGAGCTGGGTCTGTTGCCTTCAGTTCTAGTACACGTCTGCTCCCTCTTAGTCATCAGTGAAGCAGGTGTACAGACAAAGGCGGACTGCCGCTCTGGGGAGCTCATATCCTAGGAGGAATAACTGTGTCTGTTACTTTCACATGCCCTCCATGGCTCCCCAGAGTGGCTCCTTTGACTAAAAAGACTTTTTGTAAATCCCTAATTAACTACCACAGAATTAGTAGAATATTGGATTCTGATTTTTTGGGGGGAGGTAGGACTCAGAGATATTGTATCGTCCACATGTTTAACATTCAGTAGCCATGAAAGTGTTTCATCTGCATTTTAAATGAGAATGTATATTTTTATTTAGAACGCAGTACTAACATGTGCATTCACAAATCTGCACCAAGAAGCACACAATTTTTGTCATGTGTTGTCTCCCACCAGCAGCTGAAGTGTAGCAGAGTCAAAGATGTCCGATGATTTCTCCAGCTTTGGAGCATTCAGTAACATTAAAATGATAGCCTTAGGGGGCAGAGGAAAGAAATTCCCAGGCAGTTTCTTTGTCTTCTGTCAGTTCCCTGGCAGCCCATCTCATGTTGCAGTTACAGACCTGTCCAGTAGGAACACACTGGGCCTGCTTGTCTGGGTGGTGCTGCGGGACTGACTGTGATTTGTAGCTTAGAAGCACTCTGATCGGCTGGGCAGACCACCTGTGCTTTCTGTCCCATTCTGTCCTGGTTTCATTTCCAGCAGTTATGGTTTTGGTACTGCCTGCAACTTGTGCTGTTAATATTCCCCATATACCTTCTGAGCCATTTCCTGTTGGGAAAGCATTGAGTCTCCTTAAAGAGAGATTCCAAGATGGCATAATAGGGAGGGAGCTTACTGCTCTAGTCTAGGGGAAGATAGTTAAAAAAAAAAAAGGTGGAGAGGGTGCAATCTCAGGGAAGAGAGAGAAAACAGCAGAGGAAACTCCACCTAAGTTAGAGGGACACTGTGGATCTCAGTGGAGGATGTGGACATGTGCAACACAGGACCCCAGCAGCCAGCTTTGGAAAGTGAGGTGAGACCAGACTGCAGCAGCCTAAGCCACTGGTGATCAAGCTGTGGGAAAAACCTGGTGTGAGTCCAGCTTAGAGCCCCATAGGGGACGTGAACCTGCCAACTTAGAAGGAAAGAAAAGGAGGCACGTTTCTCTCTCTCCAACCACCCAATGTCAGCATCCTGAAACTGTCTGAGAGAGGGTGGATGCCATTTTGGACATATGTAACAGTGGCGCCAGCTTGTGTCCCATGCCCAGCAACCAGCTGAGAGGAGACGTCTGAGTCAGGCTGGGAGAATTGACTGGGGGCTGGGTGCTCATGACTGTGGAAGCCTTGTGTGCTGGGACTGTGAAAACACTGCAGCTGCATGTGAGGGTGCAGGGTGTGGCTGGGACTTTGAGTAGTCACTGTGGGCAGTTCCACACACTCAGGGCTCCCTGATTCCCTGGTAAAGGTCATTGCTGTGGGATCTGTGCTTACACTGAAGACTGCATGAATCCTTTGTGTGGTTCTTGTGGCAGTGTGGATGAATATTGCACCTGCTGGGGTTAGTGCCCAGACATTGGTCTCCTTGGAGGAAAGGAGGTGAGCAAGAGACTGTGCCAATAAATCTGATCAAACCTCCCTTTTGATTAAAAAAAAAAATTACCACGCCCAACTTGGGCATCACCTTGGACACTCCCCTCACCCTGGAGCACTGAACATAACTCCTTGGTCACACCCAGCACATACCTCCAGATTTTCACTGAAAGAGCAGACACTCCACTAAACCACAGAGGAATATTCCGAAGATAAAAGCCATGGTGGTGGTGGTGGGGGGGAGGACCAACAAGTGTCTCCACAAATACCTAAAAATAAATGCAGAAATTCAAGAAACATGAAAACAAGAATAAGGAAGGTAACATGGAAGGCCCCCAAAGAAACACAACAGCACTTCAATACTAGAATGTAAAGATGAAAAGATAGGAGAAATGTCAGAAATGGAATTCAAAAAAATTGATCATAGGATTACTTAGAAGTAATCAGGAGCAAATCCATGAATGAAAATTTTTACCATGAAATTGAGATTTTAAAGAGAGATCAAAATGAAATTAGAAATGAAAAATTCAATAGATCAAATAAAAAAAATGCAGTGGAAAGCCTTAACAACAGAATTGGTAAGGCAGAAGAAAGAATATTCGACTTAGAAGACAAAAAACAGGAAATTATACAGTCAGAACAAACAGAAGAAGAAATTAGGAAACTAAAAACACTTTTGGGAATCTATAGGGTACTATCAAATGACCCAAAAAGACCTAACAGATATTTACAGAACTTTTCATCCTACAGTTGCAGAAAACACATTCTTCTCATCAGTGCATGGAATGTTCTCTAGGATACACCACATGCAAGGCCATAAAGCAAGTCTCAGCAAATACAAAAAGCTTGAAATCATACCATGCATCTTCTCTGACCACAATGGGATGAAGCTGGAAATCAATAAGACAAGAATCTCTATAATATATGCAAACAAATGGAGACTGAACAACATGCTTCTGAATGAACAGAGGGTCATAGAAGAAATCAAAATAGAAATAAAAAAATTTCTGGAAATGAATGAAAACAACAATACAGCATTCAAAACTTATGATACAGCAAAAGCAGTGTTAAGAGGAAAGTTTATAGCAATTGGTGCCTACCTCAAGAAATTGGAAAAGCCTCAAGTAATTGAGCTATCAATGCATGCCAAGGACCTAGAAAAGCAACAGGAAACCAAACCCAAAATTAGTAGAAAAAAGAATTGGAGAAGAAATAAACAAAATTGATACCAAAAAAACACAAAAGATAGTAAAAGGAAGAGCTGGTTTTTTGAAAAAATAAACAAAATAGACACAACATTGGCCCAACTAACTAAAAAAAGAGGAAGAAGACCCAAATCAATAAAATTAGAGATAAAAAGGAAATATAACAGATACCACAAAGAAAACCTGTCAGAAATTGCTAAAAAGAGCTGTATGCCAACAAATCAGGAAACCTAGAAGAAATGGATAGATTCCTAGACACATATACCTGCCTAAATTGAGCCATGAGGACATAAAAAACCTAACCAGACCAATAACCAAGATGGAGATTGAATCAGTAATAAAGACCCCCCAAAAAAAGAAAAACCCAGGACTGGACGGCTGAATTGTACCAGACTTTTAAAGAAGAACTAACTCCAATACTTCTCAAGTTATTCAAAACAATTGAAAGGGAGGGAATCCTCCTAAATTCTTTCTATGAAGCCATCATCATCTTAATTTTTAAACCTGAAAAAGACACAACAGAGAAAGAGAACTACAGACCAATTTCCCTGATTAACATAGATGCAAAAAGCCTCAACAAAATACCAGCCAGTTGAATCAAGCAGCACATCAGAAAGATCATTCACCTGAACCAAGTGGGATTCATTCCTGGTATGCAGGGATGGTTCAACATTCACAAGTCAATCAATTGACATGATTATCTCAATAGATGGCAGAGAAAGCATATAATAAAATACAACATCCTTTCATGATGAAAACTTTAAGTACACTGATATAGAAGGAACATCAAGGTAGTTTGTGACAAACCCACAGCCAGCATCCTATTAAATGGGGAAAAGTTAGAAGTATTCCCACTAAGACCTGGAACCAGAAAAGGATGCCCACTCTCACCATTGCTATTCAATATAGTTCTAGAAGTTTTAGCCAGAGCCATTAGGCAAGAAAAAGAACCAAAGGGATACAAATTGGGAAGAAGGAAGTCAAGCTATCCCTATTTGCAGATGACATGATGCCATATTTAAGGGTTCTAAAAGACTCCACTAAAAGGTTCTTGGAACTCATAAAAGAGTTTGATAAAG
Source organism: Lepus europaeus (assembly GCF_033115175.1). Classification (NCBI taxonomy): domain Eukaryota; kingdom Metazoa; phylum Chordata; class Mammalia; order Lagomorpha; family Leporidae; genus Lepus; species Lepus europaeus. The sequence continues at coordinate 21,437,534 of NC_084846.1, read as the reverse complement.
TAGCAGGATATAAAATCAATACACAAAAACCAATAGCCTTAGTATACACAGACAATGCCATGGCTGAGAAAGAACTTCTAAGATCAATCACATTCACAATTGCTACAAAAAATTGAATACCTTGAAATAAACTTAACCAAAGACGTCAATGATGTCTGCAATGAGAATTGCAAAACATTAAAGAAATAGAAGAAGACACAAAAAATGGATAAGTCTTCCATGGTCATGAAATGAAAGAAGCAATATCATCAAAATATCCATACTACTGAAAGCAGTGTACAGATTCAGTGTGATACAAATCAACATTCCAAGGGCATTTTTTCAGATATAGAAAACATTGTGTTGAAATCCATATGGAAACATAGGAGACCTCGAATAGATAAGGCTATCTTAAAAAACAAAAACAAAGCCGGAGGCATCACAATACCAGATTTCAAGATATACTACCGGCAGTTATCATCAAAAGAGCCTGGTACTGGCACAAAAACAAATAGACCAATGGAACAGAATAGAAACTCCAGAAATCAATACACATGTCTACAACCAACTTATCTTTGACAAAGGAGCTAAAATCAATCCCTGGAGCAAGGACAGTCTCTTCAACAAATGGTGCTGGGAAAACTGGATCTCCACATGCAGAAGCCAGACCCTTTCTTTACACCTTACACAAAAATCCACTCAAAATGGATCAAAGACCTAAATCTATGACCTAATGCCATCGAATTATTAAAGAACATTGGGGAAATTCTGCAAGATATTGGCATAGGCAAAGAGTTCTTGTAAAAGACCCCAGAGGCATAGGCAATCAAAGCAAAAATTGACCAATGGGATTACCTGCAAAAGAAACACTCAGCAAGTGAAGAGGCAACCGACAGAATGGGAGAAATTATTTGCAAATATGCAACTGATAAAGGATTAATAACCAGAATATATAAAGCGCTTAAGAAACTTAACAATAACAAAACATACAACCCAGTTAAGAAATGGGCAAAGGTCTCAAACAGGCATTTTTTCAAAAGAGGAAATTCAAATGTGAAATTCAACTGGGTTCTAGTCCCAGTTGCTCCTCTTCCAGTCCAGCTCTCTGCTGTGGCCCAGGAGGGCAGTGGAGGATGGCCCAAGTGCTTGGGCACCTGCACCCACGTGGGAGACCAGGAAGAAACACTTGGCTCCTAGCTTCGGATCGGCACAGCTCCATCCGTTGCAGCCATTTGGGGGGTGAACCAACGGAAGGAAGACCTTTCTCTCTGTCTCTCTCTCTCACTGTAACTCTACCTGTCAAATAAATAAAATTTTTTAAAAATCTTAAGAAAAGAGAGAAGGAATATATACTTAAAGAAACATATTTCTTGATCCTCTCTTTTGTCTTTGGAACTGTGCAAAATCATAGGCTACTGAATGGCCATAGTGCTAATGACCTATATCCCAATGGATCCAGACCATGTTGCTACCAGTCCTTTTTGGCATCTTTTGCCTTTCATTTTGTAAAACTTCACCCTAATAATTAATTAGGAAAATGATAAATTAGAATGAAAAGTTTATGGGAGATGGAATTAAAAGAAAAGTTTGGTGAAAAATATTTTTGAAATCCATGTGTACAAAAGGTCTTCTAAAAGATCATGGAAAATGTGTATCATGAAAATACTGGGTGTAGCTTTCAAAGTTTTTAAGCACCAGAGTAAATCTATCTTTTAATCCCACCTTTTCCTATAAACTTTGCGAAGTACCCTTGTGTATTCTAACTCATGGAAAGCATGGTAAAGTGCAACATCTCACATGATTTAACCCAACTCTTCTAAAGAGAAAGACCTACAACTTGCAACTCCTTATGGTAAAACTATAAATTGTTATTATTTTGTAGATGGAGTCAAATAATCTGATTACTTTGAACATCTCATCCTGCCATTTGCTGCTCTTTCATTACATTTGCTCTTCAATTAAATGGGCTGTTTTCGTTTGTGGTGGTGATAGTTGAGAATTAGTGTAGCCTTCAGGGGGATGGAAGGAGAAACGGAAATGATTGAAACTAAATTAGCTTTCTCATGTACAGAAGTTAGGAATAGTGAAGAAGCAGCAACACACTCTTAAAATGATTAAGTAATTTACCAGGGCATTTTGAAGCCTCATTAGAAATTAACAAATTGATCTTAATGCTTCTCATTTCATTTTGTGGGCAGTTTGCCCAGTGCCCGAGTCTCAGATTAATAGCATGAGATGATAATCTCCACCAAGGGCAATAATCTAGCATTTGAAAAACCATCTCTCCTTTCTGTGCATTACATAGTGAGGCAAAGACTGAAAGAGGCAGCCCCCTATGGAAAACCCTTAGAGTGATTTTCACAAAATGTTAATTTTAATTTATCAGCTACCCCAAGTAGGTGAAATCTGCCAAGCATTGCATCTGAGATGTGTGGACTCACATAAAGAATCTAGATGCTTTTGCTGAACACCAACAGCATCTAGGTATGTTAAAGTCAATTAGATCAGAATCAAAATTCTGGAGCTCTGTGGGCTGTCTAAACTTGCCAGAATAGTACAGAAAGGGTAAGAAAATGAAGCTGGACTGTCCCCATGGCATGTTTGCAGGCTTAGATTAGGCCTGGATTTGTCCCACTCCTTTCCCAGCTCAAGAAGGCATTGTGCTGGGGCTGTTTGTCACATTCACATCAGCAAATTAAGGAGCCTCTTCTGAATGTTTATGCACTGGTCAGTGGGTATTTCGTTTGCTTAGGACAGGAAACTTCTTTTGTATGCATCAATACTTCCTATGCAAACTGATAATAATTAAGAGTTGGAAAAGGCACTAAAAGATTCTGATTCAAACCCATGCCTTCAGGGCTTTTCTATACGTCACTTAAGGGCTGTGGCTCTATAACTTCCTGGTGACAGAGAGCTGGACATGGAAGAGCAGGCATACCAGATACTCCATTTGCTCACAGGTCCTGCCCCCAGCATCAATCCAGTCATTCCATCTGATCCATTTATTCAACTCTCAATCTCCCTCCAGCCTTTCTTATTTACAGTCTATTTTTAAAATCAGGGGGCTAATTTAATGACACTTCTGATGCAGTTTTCTTTATTTGTCCTTAAAGAGTTAAGAAATCCCCCAGTATTTCCAGTCAAGTCACCCATATCTTGATTCTTAGCAGTTTTCCCAGTGGCCTGTGTTTATGAATATTTGCAAAGATCATTGACAGTGATCCATTTTAGCTTTTGTGGTGTCACTGGCTTACATGAAATTTACCTGCTTATATGTAAGTAAAAGCGTATGTCTGATTGGAATTTGTAGCTTCAAGGCACAAGGGACAGCCCTGCATTCAGGAGTGTGGAAGTGGGTGAGAGCATTGTAGATGGTTGTAAGAGTGTAAGTCCGCTGTGGCGTGGCAGCTAAAGCTGCCGCCTGCAGTGCTGGCATCCCGTATGGGTGCTGGTTCAAAACCCGGCTGCTCCACTTCCAGTCCAGCTCTCTGCTATGGTCAGGAAAAGCAGAAGAAGATAGTCCAAGTGCTTGGGCCCCTGCATCCACATGGGAGACTTGGAAGAAACTCCTGGCTCCTGGCTTCGGATTGGTGCAGCTCCAGCCATTGTGGCCAACTGGGGAGCGAACCAGCAGATGGAAGACCTCTCACTCTCTCTCTCTCTCTCTCTCTGCATCTCCTTCTCTCTCTGTGTAACTCTGACTTTCAAGTAAATAAATAAATCTTAAAAAAAAAAGGAGTGTAAGTGCTCCTGGGCCTCCATGTACATCTGCTAGTCTAGAGACTTGATGAACAGGAGGTTGATGGAGAACTGTAATGACCAGCCTTTCTGGAGGGCTTATGTTTGGCGAGGCCCTGTGTTTGTTGCTTAATATGCAGGCTGTTGTCTACTCTAACTACGGGTTTGGGTATTGTCAACCCCACTGAGAAAAACTAAACAAAACAAAGCCTCTGCAAAGTAACTTGTCCAAAGCCATACTAATAACAAGTCGCAGACTAACTATCATGTTATATTGTTGTAGTGGATCTTGACTATCTAAAAACTCAAAGATATCCATATTCATAAAAACAATGCAGATATCACAAACAAAATCCCCATTTTAAGAAATCACTCTTGTGTTCCCTGCTTGGTATCAGTTAGTTGACATTCCTGTTTCAGGAAGTCACAAGAAGTCTGGAAAAACACAGTCTGGGATTTGTGCAAATGAGATTAAATAAGCCAAATGTCCCCTCTTGTTCCAAGTTATTTGATGGAAAGTTTATAATTTCAGTTGGAGTGATGTCAAATTTGCTGTGTCCTCAGGACTTCCCACAAGTTGAGTCAGCTTGTAGAGTTCTAAGCTAGGAACCTGGAGCTTTTATGACATTTGTTTTCTTGTGGTTCTTTGTACTCTTGCTCCACCCTGCTCAGCTTAATGCCTTCAGTTTTGATGAAAACTTTGATCTTTGATTAGAGAGAATAATGAGGATAATTAGGGCATGTTTGTGGATTTTACTGGTGGTTTGGACAGTGATATGTTTATGGCTAAGCTGTGAGATGAACTTTGTTTCATAGGTACATTTTTTCCCCACTTCTGCATTTAGGGATTAAAGTTGTATTTAAAGAAATAAATTTTGCAATAAAAATCGACCTTGACTTTATGAAGTAAATCTTGGAGTGAGCCAATCACTTGTTTTGGCCTCCCCAGAGCTTTTGAAAACCACGCCCCAGAATTTCCAATCTTATATAACTCAACTGAGTCCTCCTTTGATGAAGGCATGCTACTCCTGGCATGATAGATTTGTGGACTACCCTCTACATCAGTAGAATGCTCTGCCTTCCCTCCAGTCCTGCCTTTGACCTCTAATGCAAATTGCCTCCTTCATCCTGAATGGCCTTCCCCTTACCGAGTGCTGCATTGGGAAATGTTTAAAACTCAACTCTCAAGGGAAAAAACAACAGCAACAACAAAAACTCAAAACTCAACACCCTGGCCTCATGGGCAGCACTTGCTGATCCACAGAGTGTGGATATTGCCCTGTGCCCTGTTTCAGGCTGCCACCCTGCCACCAGGGGTGCTGAGTTGAGGAGAGGTGTGCACAAGGAGCTCTCCAGAGTGGGCTCCCAAAGAGTCCCATTCCATCCCCTTCTTTTTTCCTCTAATGGCAGGTGCAAGCTCCCTTCCGACGCTGGCAACCAATGGCAAGGCAACACCATGGACAGTGTCCTTTGGCAGCACTTCTGAGCCAAGATTTTGAGATGTTTTCTGCATCAGCTCTTTTAATTAACTGCTTCAACTGTCTTTGTATGTGAAAGATTTCATTTTAGGGTTTATTGTGTCAAGATGCACATATACAAACACACACGGATTTCTATTCATTCTGTTTCAGGCCCTCCTTTGGAGTGCCTCTATAACATGTTCATTGGATGTTTTTGCTAGGGTTGCAAGTCTTGCCTGTTCAGTCTGTTCTCTTAAGCCTCTGGAGTCAGTCATGAAACCAAACCACACACCAGTCCATCAGCTTTAGTGCTTTTGAACGACCCCAATTTCGTGGTCGTCAGGATGGCGACCCCAGAGACCCAGACCTCAGGCCAGACGATGCAAAGAACACGAGGCGGTTTATTGAATGTTTGCGCAAATGGGCTCCCCAGCACCACAGGCGGTCGAGAGAGAGCGAGAGAGCCCATTCCTTTGCCAAAGAGGCAAACTGAGGGTCTTTCCAGCCAGGAACATCACAGGCTACATATGCAACTTCAGTATTCTTTTTAAAGAAAGGCATTGCTTTGTATACTTGCAGATCCTGCCAACTTTGTCAATTTGTGACAGCAAATTATTTTTCAGCTGTCTGCTGTGCACAGACTTAGTTACTTTTAGTTTAATCTGCAAGAAATACACTGCAAGCCTTGTAGTGCACACTAAAATTATTTAGAGGAAAGACTTAGGTAAAGGAGCATAGATTAACAGAATGTTGCAATAAACATGGCTTCATTGCTATAATGATATTATAGCAAGAGGGTCCACTGATCCCTGTAGGGAGGGCCTGAGGATCTTGTGAGAAAGGGGGTTATGGGTTTTCCAGTTGTAAAGATCCCAGGCAGAAAACGGCCAATACTGGCTTTGGCCTGCCACCGATTGGAGGGGGAAAGCTTGGGATGACCAAACGCCTTCTGCTTCCCCTCCCCGCCCGCGACAGAGGCGCAAGTGGCTACTCGGTGGTCGGGCGAGGGTGAGGGTGCTCTGGGCGCCTCCTCTTCTCATCCCGTGGAGTCCAGGGAGGGAGCAGAGGGAGCTGCTCCCTCCGACCAGTTGAGTGAGGGGGATGAACACAAGGGGGAGGAGAGTCTAACAGGAGTAGGTCCTCTTGCCCGCCAGGGAGAACAGGAGGACTTTTGGGTTTCATTTTCATTAGTTCCTCCAGGGGGTACAGTGAAGACACCAAGGGGGGGTTCTTCAGAGGCACGGCACCAGGGAGGGCAGCGCAGGAGGAGGAGGAGGCAGTTTGGGACTTAGGGGGCCAGGGTGTCCCTGCAGGCCGGACTGACAGACCCGATCCTTCACCTGCAAAATAAGGTCAAGATTAAAGGTTCCACTCCTCGGCCAGCCGGCCCCGAAGGTCGGCCACTCCGAGGTGTAGAAAGTCATCCACTTCTTCTGTGGTCTTGATTTCGACCGACTGATTGTGTGCGCGGTCTTGTACTTCTCCTCAATGATCTAAAGTAAGGCTAAAGGGGTAGTTAGTTGTTGCCCCATGGGGATGGGAAGAGGGAAACAAATAAAATAGAGAACAAGGAATACATAGACACACAGAACAGAAACCACAAGCCGCGCGGCGACGGATAGAAATTCAGACGGGAGCGGCCGTCTGGCCAGGCTCTCCCAGAAATTCAGATGGGAGCGGCCATCTGGCCAGGCTCTCCCCAGGAAGGAGAGAGACGCTTTCTCTCCCCTTTCCCCAGACCATCACTGGAGTGTCCTCCAGGATGGGACCAGGGGTCTCAGGGCACATCTGCCTCCCCCACTGGTCCAATACAGATTCAGGTCCTGCGCAGGCGCAACTTTTCAGATACCAATAAACCAGACAAACACAAAAGACAAATATCCACACAGAGCAGCAAAGCAGCAACCTTACCTCCGGCGGGCCTATAGAGTGTGGGGGTCTGGGGTTGTCAAATCCCGGACGAGCCCCCAATGAACGACCCCAATTTCGTGGTCGTCAGGATGGCGACCCCAGAGACCCAGACCTCAGGCCAGATGATGCAAAGAACACGAGGCGGTTTATTGAACCTTTGTGCAAATGGGCTCCCCAGCACCACAGGTGGAGAGAGCCCCAAGCAGGGGTTACAGGCAGTTTTTAAAGACAATAGCCACATGATTATGTGGAGCGTTTGGTGATTAGCTATTTTGAAGGGCGAGGGAAGGGGTGATGGTCTTTCCTGGAAAAGTCCCAAAATGTTCTGCTCGCTAATCTAGGGTACATTTGGTGCCCGTGTTGGGCGGGGGTAAGTTTATACAATGGTCACTAAGTTACAGAAACTTATTACAGCTCTTTTTGGGCATCTGCAAGCGTTATCAAGTGAGACAGTTACACAGAGCAGTTACACAAGGCAGTTTCCCAAGGTTATTCTGCAGGCGGGTGGAGACACAGTTATCTTAAGGGATGTCTACTGCCAGCAGCTAAACTTTTTAACCCTTCACTATAATATTATTTTAATATTTACTTTTAGCAGGGGTCTTACACTTTTTTGCAGTCTGTCCTCACAAGCTGTCCAAGGACCCTGGTGGATGCTTGCTGTCATGTTTCTGGTTTTTATTCCAAGAGGGGACAAAGTATACAAATGTGTCACCAGTCCTCAATTTCAAGCAAAGCCCTCCTAACATTTGAATAGAAATCAAGTGTAAGTCAGGTGATTCAAAGGTTTTCCTGATAATTTATTTTATAATTATAATTTATAACACTACAATTTATTATATTTATATATTATAATATAATTTATAATATAATTTACTATATTATAATCTATAATATATTTCATAATTAACATATAATATAATCATAATATGATTCATAATTAATATAATTAATACTATCATGAAATGTCTTCTGCTTTTCCTGTCATGCTCCAAAGTCCCCTATGTTGAATTATATAACATCAGCAGGAGGAAATACAGGCCAATACTGCTTCCCATTGGTCCTTCTTCCTCGGGACAAGATACTCAAACTTAAGACATGTTGGCTTTTCTTGTAAAGATGTTTAGTTCTGTCACACTTGGCATGCAGAGATAGGAACACCCTAGTCGATGTGATGTGAAGAGTTTATATTCTGAGAACCCATTTTTCTTTGATATAAAAGCAGAAAAGAGAAGAAAACCACAGTGTTATAGAATTGCCTAAGCATGAACAAAGCTGATGTTTCCATCTTTTTTTTTCAAATGTTGCCTTCTCATGAGGCCTTCTCTGCTGCAGGCGACTTCCATAGTCTCCCACCTCGACATGGGTATTCCTCTTTCCTGAATCACTTATCCTGAGCATTGATCACTGATCTTCTTTTAAAGAAAAATTTATGTATTTTCACTTATTTGAAAGGGAGGAAGGGAGGGAGAGAGGAAAAGAGGGAGAGGGAGAGGCAGAGAGAGAGAGAGAGAATGAATATGAATGAGCTCCTATCCAATAGTTCACTCCCCAAACACCTACAGTTGTAGGGCTGGGCCAGGCCATAGCTAAGAGCTGAAAACTCAATGCAAGTCATAGGACCCAACTACGTGAGCCATCATGGTTGCTTCCGAGGGTTTGCATTGTTTGTTTGTAACTGGGGGAAGGATTAGTTATCATTACTTAGAAAACTAATCAGAGAAATGTTACTTTCTGGAAAAGTGAAATGAAAGTTGTACATGTAGGAAATAATTATAATTCACCATTTGGATTGGCAGTGAACAGTTCATAAGATCAGGGTAATTTAAAGCAAAATAACAGGAGATGTCAGGGAAGGAAAGGGATTATTTGAATAGATTATACTTAAAAGCAATATATATAGGCCAGCACCATGGCTCACTTGGCTAATCCTCCACTTGTGGCGCCGGTACCCCTGGTTCTAGTCCTGATTGGGGTGCCGGATTCTGTTCCAGTTGCTCCTCTTCCAGTCCAGCTCTCTGCTGTGGCCCGGGAAGGCAGTGGGGAATGGCCCAAGTGCTTGAGCCCTGCACCCACATGGGAGACCAGGAAGAAGTTCTTGGCTTCTGGCTTCGGATTGGCATAGCTCCAGCCATAGTGGCCATTTGGGGGGGGGAGGTGAACCAACAGAAGGAAGACCTTTCTCTCTGTCTCTCTCTTTCTCACTGTCTAACTCTACTTGTCCAAAAAAAAAAAAGCAATACATATAGAATTTTTTAAAGATTTATTTATTTATTTGAAAGAATTACACAGAGAGAAGGAAAGACAGAGAGAGAGAGCACGAGCAAGTGAGCAAGAAAGAGAAGTCTTCCATTTGTTGGTTCACTCCTCAATTGGCCACAATGGCCAGAACTGTGCTGATCTAAAGCCAGGAGCCAGGAGCTTCTTTCCAGGTCTCCCATGTATGTGCAGGGTCCCAAGGCCTTGGGCCATCATCTACTGCTTTCCCAGGCCATAGCAGAGAGCTGGATCAAAAGTGGAGCAGCTGGGTCTTGAAATGGCACCCATATGGGATACCGGCACTGCAGGTGGTGGCTTTACCTGCTATGCCACAGTGCAGGCCCCATATATAAAGTTTTATTATTTGAAAGACAGAATGAAACACACACAGATCTTTTTCCATCTGCTAGTTTCCCCCCAGGTGTTTGTCTTTGCCCCCCAAATTTCTACAGGATGAATCCAAGAGATCAGAACACCATCTAGGTCTCCCACATGGGTGGCAGGGACTCAAGTACTTGAACCATCATTTGCGGCCTCCCAGGAGCCTTGGCAGGAAGCTGGTTTGGAAGCGGAGTAACCGGAGTTGAATTGACACTCCAGTATGGGATGTCGGTGTTCTAAGTGGAGTCTGAACTCCCTGTACCACAGCCCCGCCCCACTGAGCACCTCTGCTCTGCATTCCTACTTATTGTCCACCACAGCAGCAGGGGGATGTTGTCTGTCAAATGTTTGTGAATGAATCAATCCCAAAGAGGGTCTCAAGAGAAACAAGGAACCTTGGTACCCTAATATTGCCTTAAGTCTCCAAGGTCCTGAACCTCACCTGATTTCTACATCCCAGTGCTGCATTTGATGAAAGAACAGCTGTCAGATTTTATTTGATGGGGCTGGTGCTGTGGCATAGCAGATTAAGATGCCACCTGCAGTGCTGGCATCCCATATGGGCACTGATTCGAGTCCTGGCTGCTTCACTTCCAGTCCAGCTCTCTGCTATGGACCAAGTATAGAAGATGGCCCATCTCTCTGGGCCCCTGCATCCATGTGGGAGACCTGGAGGAAGCTTCTGGCTCCAGGCTTCAGATCAGGGCAGCTTTGGCATTGCAGCCATCTGGGGAGTAGACCAATGGATGGAAGACCTCTCTCTGCCTCTGCCTCTCTGTAACTCTGCCTTTCAAATAAATAAATCTTTAAAAAATTTTTTCTTGGCCGGCACCGCAGCTCAATAGGCTAATCCTCCGCCTTGCGGCACCGGCACACCAGGTTCTAGTCCCAGTCAGGGCGCCGGATTCTGTCCCGGTTGCCCCTCTTCCAGGCCAGCTCTCTGCTGTGGCCAAGGAGTGCAGTGGAGGATGGCCCAAGTGCTTGGGCCCTGCACCCCATGGGAGACCAGGAGAAGTAACTGGCTCCTGGCTTCGGATCAGTGCGGTGCGCTGGCCGCAGCATGCTGGTCACGGTGGCCATTGGAGGGTGAACCAATGGCAAAAGGAAGACCTTTCTCTCTGTCTCTCTCTCTCTCTCACTGTCCACTCTGCCTGTCAAACAAAAAAAAAGAAAAAAAATTTCTTGACAAGAATAAATTAAGGATCTGGCATTATGGTGCAGCTGGTTAAGCTGCAGCCTGGGATGCCCATATCCTGTATCAATCCTATATCAGTGTCAGTTTGAGTCTCAGCTACTCAGCTTCCATTTCAGCTTCCTGCTAACACATCCTGGGAGGTAGCAGATGATGATTGAAGTGTTTGGGCCCTGGCTACCCATAAAGGAGACCTGGATGGAATTCCTGGCTCCTGCCTTTGGCTGTTGCCGCCATTTGGGGAATATACCTGCAGATGGAAGATCTCTCTCTCTATCTCTCTCTATCTCTCTATCTTTCTCTCTATCTTATCTCTCTCATGCTCTCATGCTTTCTTTACCTTTGCACACCAAGTTGACATAGATTTTCTGCAGAAGGGTATGTTTTCTGCGGACTTGGATCTTCTCGTTGCTAATCAAGAGACTACCAATAATAGTTGGTACTTTCATGTAGATGAAAATAAATAAACATGTACAAAAAAGAATGAAGTGAAACAAGTGGCTTGTTCCTACTCACCCTTGTGAGGTTTGTTGTACCTTTTGTGATAATCCTCGGAAGGTATAAGAAGGATGCTGAAGAAGACTCTGAGGGGTTTTCTGTTTCATAAACAACAGGTGGGCTGACAAAATTACAGCAGTAAGAGCACGTGCAATGCAAGAAGGTTTTAAAGTGAAGTTGAACATTTCACTTGAACTTGAATTTGAAAATGAGACCATTGTGAGCTAAAAGGTCACAGTGCCATAGCCCACTCCTCTGATCACTGTTCAGTTGACAGGTGTCTATTTTATTATGCAGATCTCCAGACTTCAGTGCTTTGCATGGAAGTGATGCTCATCTTGGCTGCTTCTTTTAGCATTGGATAAGGATGAGGCAGGTAGGACCTCTAAGGTAGCAGCAGGAAGTGGGTGAGGCCAATCAGAGGCTTCCTGGATAAATGGAGACCCCACCAAGGTGATCATCACCCTGTTTACTGCAGCTCCCACACAGGCCTACAGCTGCCAGAACCTCATCTCTGGAGGCTTGAGGTGCTGAAAGTTGTTGAGGAAACTCACAGAGCAAGGAACCTTGGCCACCCATCAGCTGTGGGGACCATCCCTTTATGGAGCTGGGAGAAGACACAGAATGTGCCCTGTGTTTCCATGACTGCAGACTTGTGGAACTGGTTCTAGATCAGGGACTCAATAGATGAGGCTTGAATCCATGCCATTCCACTTATCAGCAGTGTGAGCTTCTGCAAGTCATGTAAACCCTCCATGTCTCATTTTCTTCAGCCTACAGAAATAATGAACAAATGTTGTGCTTGCTCCCAGGACTTTATTGACAATGAACATTTAAAAGAGTTAAAAAGAAAAACATACGAACTCTCTATGATGTGCCAGATCCATGCTGGACCGTAGAAATGCAATGGAGAGCAAGCCAAACCTTCTCCTTGCCCTCATGGAACTTCTACATTACTTAGGGAAATCAGATGTTAACTAGTCCATGACATGGAGTGGAGTCCCCATGAATGGTAGCAGTCTTATTTATTCATTTAAAAATGAGGGCATTGCAATGTCAGGAGGTGGAGTGACATGTTCTAGATTTCACAGTGATTGTTGGTAGAGTCACAAGGCTACAGAAGTTCAAACTAAATGCTTGTCATAGATGCTGGTGGTGGTGCCCAGAGCCCTGGAGACCAGACTGGGCTCTTTTGTTCATTTGGAGGCAGCATTTTTCTGGCCAGATTCCAGGTTCCTCCCCTGCCCCCACCCCACTACCACCATTGCCAGGTTAAATTTGTATGAGGTCGAGTTCACTTGGAGTAATTCCAAAGTCATTCTATATGGAATTTGTTACCCTCCTGTGAGTTCTTGAAAAATCTGCACAGAGGTCAAGTAACACAAGCCATAGGCCTAGGGTTAAGTGTACATGGATTTGCATTGAGGAGGGAGTCCTTTTTGTAGCTCAGTGAGTCCCTTTAAGGAACATAATTCAATGTCAACAAAGATTTTCTTTCTCCCTTATTACAATAATAGCTATGTCAATATTCACGTTTACTTTAATACCAAACCTGCCAGAAGACTTAGATCCCAAATTTGTGTCCAATACAGGCAACAGGCTATAGCACCTTTGATGCTGGCAAACGCATCTCTTTACCATTTCCTTGATTCTGAGATGACAGGCATTTATATTATTTCACTGTCTCTGTGTCCTCTTACGCAGGCCAATACACCAAAATAATAGGATAAAAGGCGCCCTTCTTTGTAGGGCAAAGAGTTCCAGCATGGGGGAAAAACAGAAACACAGAGGCAGGTGATGGGGGAACTGTGAACACGGGTGACCTCTGGATGACTTCCACCACAAATGCCTGGTAGCCTGTAATCATAGGCTTTCTGTTTGCTGCTGGAAGAAGGAAACCCAGAAACCTCTGACCTCTCAGTTGGTCTGGTTCTAACCTCAAAATGCGTGTCCTCCAGCCCTTTCCATTAGTGAGTGTGTACATTGCCAGCATATCAGATAAAGCACAGCACTTAAGAGCCTTTTGGTCCCATATTTCCCGCTTATCTAGATTTGCAAGGTCTGTTCAGCCTTGATGGCCAGTGCCTGGTGTGATTGGGAATTCATTCTCTGTGCCCACAGCTACCTTTCCTCTGTTTTCTTTTCCTCTGGGTGCCAAGGTCACATAGATTTTCTGCAGAATGTTTTGTTTTCCACAGACGTGGCTCCTCTTTTCTGCTCTTGTTGCTAATCAAGTGGAGGATACCATAAAAGTTGCACTCAACCCTCAAGTAAGAATATGTTTTGACCAAATAGAGCTACAAAAATATTACAAAAAGAAAAGAAAAGAAAAGACAGATTGATCCCAGTCCACCTACCTGGGACACATGGTTGAGGTCACAATCACAGAGCAACTGTGTTTGGTGATGTTGCTGCAACCCCAGGATTTTTCTAGTTGAAGTTGTGTGCCCTGAGTTGTGCTCACCAACGTTCACAAATGACCTCTTTTTCTGCTTTGTGGGGAGTCCCAGTATTCTCTCTATAGCCCCTTCCTTGTCTGTGTTTCTGTGTTTCTCAAATGACTATAGAGCTCGTGTCTCCTGTTGAGGGCACTCGTCCCGATGCCCCATCCCCCTCGGCAGAGGGATGGCATCATGGTTGTAGCCACTCCTCCACCCATTCTGTAACCAGGCTCCCTCTGACCAGCATCACACTTGTTACCAGACACAAAAGCACACGTACCTATGCCCCACTGTTTATGTGGCAGGAAAACTGGTGAGATGAGTCCAGGTCAGTGTCCTGGTGTCTATCACAATTTACAATGGAGAGAAGAAGCAGAATTTTATTTGAGTAGGAAACAGAGAAGCTCTGAGCAAATGGAGGGGCTGGTAGAGAGAGACCAAGAAGTGTCACACCCAGGTATATTTGTATGTCTTTAACACATCATCTCCAAAGAACAAATGTAGTGATTATACATTAGCTATTGAGAAGGCAGGGGTAGTCTTAATTGAACGTTTTCTAACCTGCTTTTGTCAAAACCCAAATCTTCTCTTTAAAAAAAGATTATTTATTTGGAAAAGCAGAGAAAGAAAGTGAGAGAGAGAGAGAAAGAGATCCATCTTCCATCTGCTGGTTTATTCCCCAACTGGCCGCAATAGCCAGAGCTGGGCTAGACCAAAGCCAGGAGCCAGGAGCTTCATCTGGGTCTCCTGCATAGGTGCAGGGGACCAGGCACTTGGGCCATCTTCCTCTGCTTTCTTGGGCACATTATCAGGGAGCTGGATAAGAAGTGGAGCAGCCAGGACTCAAACTGGTGCCCATATAGGATGCTGGCACAGCAGATGAAGGCTTAGCCTTCTACGCCACAGTGCTGGCCTCCAAAACCTAAATCTTATTGTCTGTTGGCAAACACTTGTTACAATGGACTTCTATCCTGCTGTTTAGTGTGTACATTCTGGCAAGGAGCAGGGGGATGGAATAGTCGGCCTGCTTTTCGTCGCAGGCTCCCTCATTTAGACCCTCAGTCATGGCTATCCTTCCACTTGTCCTGCTAGTCAATTAATGGGGTCGGAATGGTGGACTGCAGATTACACACCCAAGTCTGTTCTCCTCTTATCCTGCACAATATAGCTGCAATTGGAGACTACCTTTCCTAGTCTATTGGTCTACCCAGTAGCCAATTAAGGCCATGTAACTAAGCTCTCCTTAATGGAATAGGAGGGTTTAAATTTGTGTTCAGTAACTCAAAAGGGAGGTGTTTGCCTGGGATGTTATCTTTCCTCTTTCCTCTGCACATCTTCAGCCACAAGGATAAGGAGAGCACCACAGTGTAGCAGTTCTCAAAGTGTGTTCTGCGGACACCAGAGATTCCTGAGGCCCTTTCAGGGAGTCTGGCAAATCTTGGTGACATTTGGATGTTGTTTGCCTTGTTCACTGTTTTGCGTTTGTGTTGTTGGTGTAGAAGCAACGGTGGCTAAGCCTGCCGGAGTCTAAGCAGGAATCCAGGTAGTGGTACCAGGTACACCAAGGGTCTTGGAGTTCTTCATTCTTCACAGCCTTGCATTTGCATGAAAAGGAAGCAAAAAGAAGTAAAGTGCCAGATGCAGTTAGGAATGTTTTTGAAGAAGAGCCCAAAGCACTGATGTAATTCAATCACTGCCATTGACTATACTTTCAAAAATGTTCTAAGGAGCAGGCACGTAGCCTAGCAGTTAAGATGTTCAGGTCCCAGCTCTGGCTCCTGACTCCAGCTTCCTACTAATGCAGATCCAAGTAATTGAGTTCCTGCCACTCACATTGGAGATCTAGATTGTATTCCTGACTCCTGGCTTGTGTCCCAGCATGGCTGAAGCCACTGTGGGTGTTGGGGGAGTGAACCAGTGAGTAGGAATTCTATCTCTCTCTCTCCACCTATCTGTCCCTGTCTTTGTCTCTGGTGTGTCTCTCAAATAAATAGATAAAAGTTTAAAAAAGGAAAATTTAAAAATTAAAAAAGAAAAATATTCTCTGTAACAAGATAGAGAAGATGCATAAATCTGATATGAAATATGCTGTCTCCAGGAAAAACACTTTTGTGATTGAGTTGTGGGTAAAGTATTCACTTTTCTCACACAACACCATTTTTACTTGAAAGAATGATTGACAAATCATTTATTTAAACATTTGGCACACATTTCTTTGAAAATGAGCCTGTCACTGCAAGGACGAAAACTGGTAACATTTCTTACCAATAATAAAATTTGAGTTTCCAAGTGAAAATTTGAATTGTTGAAAAGACGAATTGGCCACCATAAACTTGGTAGCATTTCAATATTTAAAAACACTTCTGATGAAATAAGTGGTAAGTTTAACAAATGTGACTTCTGAAACTGTGTAATGAAATGTGTCAGCATTTTGGGGTTCTACATAAGTCAATGAATTAATAATTTCAAATATGAACAAATAATTTCAAAAAAAAACACTTGGAACATGAACAATCATGGAAATATGACTCCAAAGAGAGAACAAAATAAAGTACCAGTAACTGATCCTAAAGAAATAGAGACTTAAGAGCTATGCTAAACAATTAATAAAATAATTTATGATATCCTGTCCTGGTTGCCCCTCTTCCAGGCCAGCTCTCTGCTGTGGCCAGGGAGTGCAGTGGAGGATGGCCCAAGTGCTTGGGCCCTGAACCCCATGGGAGACCAGGAGAAGCACCTGGCTCCTGCCATCGGAACAGCGCGGTGCGCTGGCTGCAGCGCGCCTACCGCGGCGGCCTTTGGAGGGTGAACCAACGGCAAAAGGAAGACCTTTCTCTCTGTCTCTCTTTCACTGTCCACTCTGCCTGTCAAAAAAAAATAATTTATGATAGCAAATATGAATTTATGATAGTTAAAATGAATTTATCATAATTTTACTTATTTTATTTTTAAAAATTCATTTTTATTTGAAAGGTAGAGACACAGAGAAAGATAGATGATAGAGAGATGGAAAGACAAATAGATAGGTAGAGATATCTTCAATCTGCTGCTTTACTGCCCAAATGTCCACAACAGCCAGGGTTGGACCAGGCTCAAGTCAGGAGCCTAGAATTCTGTCCAGGACTCCCAAATTGCAGGGACCCAAGTAATTCATTTGTCACCTGCTGCCTCCCAGGGTGCACTTTAGCAGGAAGCTGGATCAGAAGCAGCATCCCTGGGACTTGAACCTGGGCACTCTGACATGGGATGTAGGCATCCCAAGTGCCAAATTGCCCCACAACATAGTTTTGAGAAGCAAATTAATAGATGCAAACCAAGAAGGCAACTGAGTAAGAGAATACTATGGGATAGAAAAATCCCCAAACTTAGAGAAATATACAACTATCCAGGTGCAGGAAGATTAAAGGTCACCAGTCAGAGTCAACCCAACCAAGTTTACCCAGAGACATATTATGACCAGGCTCTTCAAGGTTAAAGAAACAGAGCCAAAACCATTATAACCAGCAAAACTATCCTTCAGATATGAGGAAGGAGAGAGACAGACAGACAGACACCCCATGGCATTCTCAAGTCCCTCTTGAACCCCATTAACTAAGCTATCTTCCCTTGCTGTCCCAATGTACTCAAAAGCTTTCTTCATTTATCTTGATTCCTTCATCTGCACTAGTTGTAGATTTTCAAATAACTTGTCATTGAGTTCACTAATTCTTCTGTTTGATCTATTTTGCTACTGGTGGCTTCTATCATGTTTTTAATTGTGCTCAGTTGAACAATTTCTGCTTGATTTTTAAAATTCTTTCTGTCTCTCCATCAAGTCTCCATGTTAGAGCATGGAATCATTTCTCTGCATTTGCTTGGATTTTGCTGTGTTTCCTTAAGATATCTGTTTTGAAATCTTTATCCAAGCATTCGAGGTTTTTGATTCCTAGATGGTTGGGTTTTGGCACCTTATTTTATTTGTTATGTGATGTATTGGATTATGGGAAGTTCTTAGGCTTGCTGACCTACAAGATCTGTTCATTGAAGGATTATAGCAATCTGACTTCATTTGTGGTTGTCCCTTCAGAAATTCTAAGTGCTCTGTTTTCTCTGAGTCTGTGGACACTTCTGCTATTTCAGCACTAGATGATGCCCTAAATCAAAGTTTTCTACAGGTCCATTGTTGGTGTGTTTTCATTGTTTCTGTCCTAAAATACTCTCTAGGCTCATTTTGTCCCAAATGTAGTGGTTGTGTTGTTTGGAATGAACTGCAGAAGTATCTAAAGAGGTGTAACTCATCCTGACAAGAGTCTTTGTGGGTGTGGGGCAGGCCCAGATGCCCATTGCTATGGCCACCAATACCACCATACTAGACCACATGGGTAGGACTGAAGCCTGCTCTGGTGTATTTGGTGCTGAAGAGGGCTCACTGCCTGATACCACTCTTACCAGCACCTGATAATGCTAGCTGGGGAAAAAGCCTGATCATCGGGTAATCAAACTCTACTTGGTACCAAAGCAGGTCCAGGGCTCTGTCTGTAGGTACTGGCTTGGCGGTAGGGGCCGCATCTTCTTAATGGTGAGTTGTACCATCCTGGCACTGAGTCCCACTGTAGTTCTGTGGGTCTCTGCTCTCTGTTGGAAGAAAGATGATAGAGAGAACCCCTAATCTGCCCAGGAAGGCACTAGGAGAGTCTCATAGTCATTAGTAATCTTGGAGGGGTATGCCAGGCCCAGGTGAGGCTGGTGGTAATATACGGGAATCAAATCCATCCTCCCAGGGTGCAGGTCTCTGATAGTGGGGCAAGTTCAGACAAAGGATCTGCCTGCTGTCGATTCCTTGCTCTCTACTCAACTCTGGAGGAAGGGTGATAAAGGCAGCCCCTGGGTGACCCAGACTGGCACTAGGCTGAGTCACTCTGGAGTCTAACAGTCACTGGGCCCCATGAAGTATTGGGGGTGCATGCCCGGCCTACTGAAATGAGGTTGTTGCACACAGCAGAATGCAGGACTTTGCCTAGTGCCATGCAAGTCTAGAGACTGTATGTACAAGCACTGAGTAGGGGCTATTGTGCTGATCAGACGCTGGGTCTCAGGGCAGTGGACCCAGCCCTAAGCTCTGAGGCAAGGTTCTAAGCACCCTCTCCTGCCCTGTTCTGCAGTGGCTGGAGTCTTGCTCTGGAAGGGTGGCTGAGGTTATCAGGCTAGAGAGGGCCCAGATACTCAGTCTACAGGTACAGGCCTGGGGGTAGGGGCCACAGGGCCCTGCTTGTCTGAGTTTTACTGCAGTGGACTTGGCACTGGGATTCACATGTAGGGGCTGGGCTGAAATCCCCCCTGTCCCACCAAAGCTGGTGCTGACCCTCTACATGCTCAGCCACGTGTAGAAGGGATGATGTAGGCAACTCCTCCATTCCTGCCTTCTTCAGTGTGGCTTTTATTCTTATTGCAATATAATGAGGCACTCGTCCAGCTTCCATAGCTCTTCTGAAGGTGACCTGATGTAGGGATAGCTGTTCAAATTGGTGCCTCTGTGGGGAGGTGGTCCCTGGAGTGTCTTACTCAGCCGCCATCTTGGTTTGTCCTCTCAGTAATTTTTAAGTGTGAATGGGTCCCAAGGCTAACACATTTAAGAACCCCTGCCTTCAGTCATGGATAAAATCAGCCTGTACCATGGAGTGAGCCCTTAGAACACAGTGGCTCCTTCTAGACTGGTATCTGAGAAAAATCCACCTGCAGTTTGTCCAAGCTCTTGTACATGGGGAGCTTTTTGCTATACCATCTTGGCCCACACCCCAAATAGAAAGTGATTTAATGTACACAATTAGAATTGCTGTTTCCCTTCAACCCCAACCAGTATCCTGAAACCAAGCTTGGTTACTCTGAGTCTTCCCCAGATGTAGCCTGAATGGTTGAAGAATGACCCTTTCTCCTTAGCTTTTTGCATACAGTCATTCTTGGTACAGCTGTTGATCTGCACACACAAAGACCACTCTCCTTTTTATGAAGGAGCCTTGGACTTTCAAACTGGAATTTTTTTTTAATAAGTAAATCGATTATGCTTGTATTCTGGGGCCTTTGCTACACAAGGTTTTAATCTTCACTCTGTTTTGGTTCTCTTAATGTTGGTGTGTTTGACCTCGTTGTTATGGCAATCATGTTTTTCAAAGACAACAATAAGGCACATGGTTTAACAAGTATCAGGATATCATTTGGGACAATTAAAGGTTACTTGAATTTGAAAATTTCTGTGAATATTCATTCAGTGTTGGCCATCATGCTTATAATAAAAGTTCCTATAATATGGGAATCATATTTCACAAATTTCTCGTTTAGGTTGTGCACAGTAGGTATAACTAACTGCCTTGTTCAGATGCTCTTGCATTGCTATTTTATGGTGTTAGCTCAAGGTGCATGTGAACCCCAAGATCCTGATGTCCCAGGAAAGAAGAGGAAACCTTTTCTTCCAGTTTCTCCCTTTTTTTCTAAATGCTTTTAGGTTTTAAAAACTTTTACCACTTCCTTATTTAAAATACGATGAATAACTACTCTTTTCTCCAAGGTCAAGTTTAACTTTCAGCCTGGGCATTGACGACTTTGTCACGTGACCTTATTCTACCCAACCATAGGTGCTCTTGGTAGGTAATGTACTGCCCTGTAGATTGGTGGGTTCATCAAGGAGGAAGGGAAAGAGAACCATGCCTTTCTTGATGGGATATGATAACCAGTGTCTTAGAAACCTTCTTTCTGGGGACAGTGCTGTGGCATAGTAGGTAAAGCTGCCACCTGCAGTGCCAGCATCCCATATGGGCGCTGGTTTGAGTCCCGGCTGCTCCACTTGCAATCCAGCTCTCTGCTATGGCCTGGGAAAGCAGAGAGAGGATGGCTCATGTCCTTGGGCCCCTGCACCTGCATGAGAGACCTGGAAGAAGCTCCTGGCTCCTGGCTATGGATTGGCGCAGCTCTGGCCATTGTGGCCAATTGGGGAGTGAACCAGTGAATGGAAGACCTCTCTCTCTTCCTCTCCTTCCCTCTCTGTATAACTCTGACTTTCAAATAAATAAATAAATCTTTAAAAAAAAATAGAAACCTCCTTTCTTCTCTTGTCCCTAGCTATGCTCATGTGCAACACTACAACTCCACTGATTGCCGGCTCTGAACCCTGGTCTAACAGTGGAGTATCGCGAGAGAAAACAGATCAGCTGTGTTTCTCTCTCCTAGTTTGTAACCACACATCTCAAATGGACACACCACATGGATGGTTAATCCTGTTTCCTTCTCCTGTATATTCACTGTCTTGCCAACTGAAGACAAGGTTTTTTTCCTCTTATAACCTCTTCAGCAGATGGCCTTACCTCATACTTTGTTTCTTTTAAAGAAAATACTGAAGACTGACCTGGACCTGACACATACCCTACCTTCCCTCCTTTTAACATAGGAAAATGGTCTTCAGTTCTTTGCCAAGTTCTTCCCACCACATCCCATTGCTTGTGCTCGTTCAGCTGCCCTGTAAAGCAGGAGGGAACATTACTGTGCCACCCAGGAGAGACTGTTACCAACCCCCCACCCCAGGTCATGGAGCCACAGATGTTTCAGATGCCTATAGTTTTTTCAAGGATTTATTTATTTTATTTCAAAGGCAGAGTTACAGAGAGAGAGAGAGAGAGAGAGAGAAAGAGAGAAAGAGAGAGAGAGATCCTGTATAAGAGAAAGAGGTCTTCTATCTGCTAATTCACTTACCAGATGGCCGCAATGGCCAGAGCTGCGCTGATCTGAAGCCAGGATCCAGGAGCTTCCTCTGGGTCTTCCACGTGGGTGCAGTGGCCCAACACTTGGGCTATCTGCCACTGCCTGCCCAGGCCATAGCAGAGAGCTGGATTAGAAGTGGAGCAGCCAGGACTGGAACCAGTGCCCATATGGGATGCTTGCACTGCAGGTGGCGGCTGTACCTGCTATGCCACAGCACGAGCCCCTCAGACTTGCATTTTTTCAAATGTCTATCTCAGGTTTCTTGCACTTAATCTTTTCTCCACTGGAAACAACGTTCTCTATGTTTCATCCCAGATATGACCTGTCCTCAGCTCTGAGAAGCCTTCCTGGACCGTGTCACCCAAGGTAGGCCTTGGCATTCCTTTGCCAGGGCTATAGGAGCAAAGTGCCACAGACTGCATAGCTGAACGGCAGGGAAGTGTTTGAGGTTAAGGTGTTGGCAGGTGTGGCTTCTTTTGAGCCTTCTCTCTGGGGCTCGCAGATGCTTGGTGTTTTCCTGTGCCTTCACGTGGTCTTCTCCACTTGTCTGCGTCTGGTTTCCCCTGCTTACATGATAGAAGTTTCCACCTTAATGACATCATTATAACTTAATTCCCACCTTAAAGATCTTGTCTCCATATACAGTCACACTTAGAAGTACTGGGGATTAGAATTTCAGCCTACACATTTGTGGGGCACACAGTTCAGCCCTAACATTCTCCCTCAGTAACTGCCCCATGGTACCGTTTTTGTCACCTTAGTGTTTCTCCTGATTGGAATTTGTGTTCTTACTCTCTGTGTTTATAATTCCGTCTCCTCCACCAGGGTGTAAACTTTTTTGCAGGGAGCTCATGTTTTGGTGCAGAAGGTTGGATCACCACTTGTGACTCTGGCATCCCATATCACAGTTTGAGTTTGAGTCCCAGATACTCTGCTTCGGATCCATCTCCCTGCTAATACACCTGGGAAGGCAGTGGATGATGGCCCAAGTACTTGGGCACCTGCACTCATGTGGAAGGCATGGATGGAGTTCCAGGTTCTTTGCATTTCCTGGCTCACCTGAGCCATCGTGTTCATTTGGGGAGTGAAGCAGTGGATGGAAAATCCCCCCCGCCCCTTACACTTCTGCACTTTTTTTTCAGTTCTTCTCTATTTAGCGCTCATATTTTCCTCCCCAGATGTATGCCAAGTCATCTCTGTTTCTGGCAACCTTTCCAGATTCCACAGCCTTGATTATCTTTTTTTTTTTTTTTTCAGCCTCTGGATCTTCAAGAACAGATACTGCCTCAGTGAATGACTTGGGCATGCCACGCTGTTGAAGAGCCTTGCTGGTGTCCTGTAGCTGCTGTGTGCTGCCACACATGTGCTGTGTCTCCCCAGGGAGATGGTGAAGTCCCCAAGGTCCTCAGCCTTTTTTCTGAGTATGCTATAACTTACCAGTCCCGTGTTGATAAGGTTTCTGGGTATATTATAACACACAAAAAGATACTATTCCTCTGCTAATTACAGAGCTGAACTGGATAGTCTTTTTTTTAATATTATTATTTGACAGGCAGTGAGAGAGACAGAGACAGAGAGAAAGGTCTTCCTTCCGTTGGTTCATCCCCCAAATGGCCACTATGGTTGGAGCTATGCCAATCCGAAGCCAGGAGCCAGGGGCTTCCTCCTGATCTCCCATGCGGGTGCATGGCCCAGGCACTTGGACCATCTTCCACTGCCTTCCTGGGCCACAACAGAGAGCTGGACTGGAAGAGAAGCAACCGGGACTAAAACCTGGTGCCCATATGGGAAGCCTGCGCTGCAGGTGGAGGATTAACCAAGTGAGCCATGGCACCAGCCCCTGAACTGGATAGCCTTGAATGAAATTTCCATTCCTCTTTCAGCAGTGAAACAGGTACCTCAGGACAAGGAGTCCTGCGTGGAGTTGACGGCTTCTTGTAGTGTGCTTTAGGAGGCATTAAGAAAAACCTTTTGTCCTGCCTACACATTTCTGGCCATTCTTCCTCCTACATCTGCTCATTGGTGTTTAAAGTTCTTTTATTGGCTAGTTTCTGAGAAAGTGTATGGTTGAAAACCAGAGCAAAGTGTTTTAAATGTAAATATCTCCTAGGGAGGCAAAGTAGCAATTGAAGTACACATTGCCTGGCTGCTAACTGGTCTGGCTCAGTGGATTTAATGGAGTGTGGGAAGGAGACTGGATGCCTGAGATGGGAAAAATGTGCTGAAAAACGAAGGTGAGGACCTGATGTGCTCTTTATCCCATCAGCCCTGACCTGGACTAGTGGGCTGAAGAATAAGCAGCGATTTCCTTGAGTTAGAATCAGGTGTGGCTGATTCTGAGCGTTAGGGGGCCATGGTTCAAACACTCAATTAATCTGAGACATGTAGCCCTAGAAGAGATTATTTTGTGTGTTGGAGAACCTCCATCTGAAAATTGGGGTCACTTCTGGGTTTATGGTGAGGATGGAATTAATGTCTAATAATTTAATCATATTAACTTATTTCCTTAGTTTGGGCCATTCTCACTGTCAGCAAGAATAGTGGTGTGGTGTAGGGTTGGGGCTGGGTTAAGTGATTCTGCTTGAAGAATTGCCTTTCCTTTCACCCTGTGCTATCTTATCCTGGGCAGTGGTTGTCACAGCTTTGGAGAGGAGGTGCTCCTTACTATTTTCCAAAAAGTTGCCAGGCTGTACATGGCGAGGAGGCATGGCCATTGACAGTCTCTGAGCAAACTGGGGCAGTGATGGTGTCTCTGAGAGTGGTACTACCCCTGAAGGACACTGAGAATAAAGTGGTTCTTTTGCCATTGAGAATTCAACGAAGCTACGGGAAAGGGGACTACATTCTAGAAGAAAAGTCAGGCTGGGTTTCCTCCCTGTTTTTGAGTAAGCTACAGCCTAGCAGACTGACTTGAGTGGAAGTCCCATGGATGAATTCCAAGCCGAGTGCTCTTTTGATGACTTTCTGCTTTCTTTCTCACATCCTTCAGAAATGAGCTGAACCACACAAGTGCTGTGCCCCAAGGAATGTTGTAGAAATCCGCAGAGAACCTCTTAGAGGCAGATTTGACCTTTAATGTAGGGTAGGAGCGACCTTGTAAATAGTAAAGAAATACAAAGCTTCTATTACCTCAGTATTTTCATAGACCCCACCTACGCTGGGGGTAATTTTCTGCCCTAGGGATATACACTACTTCCTGCCAGCTCCATAACAGCCTTAGAGAGATGGGTATGACTCATGGTCATGTCACATTCCTTGTAGACACAGATCAGCATTCAATGTGTTGTTTCATGATTGCGCAAACACCCACAGAATCCTGGGAGGTAAAATAACTTAATTTTGAAGAATTTAGCCCCACCCATTTCTCTTTTGTTCAGATCAAATATCTGAAATGATCACTGCCGGGATTTCATGTTTGCTTCCAATAAGGGGTATGGTGAGGATGTGTGACCAGTCAAGTCTCAGTCTTTGGAGTCAAGCCATATTCTGGAACTGTTTGGAAACCACACCTAAGTCAAAACAAAGAAATCATCCGATGTCAATCACATGACCCTGCTTGCAGCTGTGGAGCTGGAAGGAGTTGGCATTATACGGTGCAGCATGTAAAGGGGGAACCATAAAAATGCCTGTTAATTTTTTAAGTGGACAATAGCTTGCTTCTAGTAATTTAGGTCTAACAAAAAGGTCAGATTCACCTATCTCTGCCATAAATCTTATGCCATGAATCACCACCATTGATCAGACTCTTCTGTATGATCCCATTAACTGGTCTGTAAATGGATTAACATATCTGTGAAATCTACAGTGTGCATCAGATAGAAGGGAGTGGTTATTTTATGTCAACCACAGGGATAAAAGGTACACAGTAAGTGTCTATCACTTGTTCATTGAGTAATTCCATTGAGTTTGTTAAAGCATTAAAAAAATGTTTCATTAGATCCTAATATTTATTTTATTGGTTTTCAGAGTAATAGAAACATTCATTTAATGAGTATTTAGCATATTTAGCCAAGCATTAACTCTAATACTTACTGATTGACCTTTGGCAGCTAAGTAAGCTTGCTTTCTCGGTTTCCTTGCATGTAAAATTAGGAAAGTAATAGTGTTCATCTATCAAGGTTGTTGTGACCACTGAATGAATGCATTTGAAAGACATAGTTGGTTATTTTTTGTGGTGGTATAATTATTGTATTGTTACACACCAAATTACGCTAAAACACAGTGGCTTTAAACAACACTCATTTTTTTTTTTTTTTTTTTTTTTTTTTTATTTTTGACAGGCAGAGTGGACAGTGAGAGAGAGAGAGAGACAGAGAGAAAGGTCTTCCTTTTGCCGTTGGTTCACCCTCTAATGGCCGCCGCGGTAGCGCGCTGCGGCCGGCGCACCGCGCTGTTCCGATGGCAGGAGCCAGGTGCTTCTCCTGGTCTCCCATGGGGTGCAGGACCCAAGGACTTGGGCCATCCTCCACTGCACTCCCTGGCCACAGCAGAGAGCTGGCCTGGAAGAGGGGCAACCGGGACAGAATCGGTGCCCCGACCGGGACTAGAACCTGGTGTGCCGGCGCCGCAAGGCGGAGGATTAGCCTGTTGAGCCACGGCGCCGGCCACAACACTCATTTATTATCTCATAGTTCCCAGGGGCCTGACATCTGAGCAGGGCTTAGCTGGGCTCACTACCTCACAGGCTGCAGTCAGGGCATCCACTGGTCTGTGTGGTCAACTCAAAGCTCCACCAAGGAGAAGTCTGCTTCCACTTTCAAACACAAGTTTTTTGGAAGATTTACTTTGTTGATGGCAGTTGGCCATTGTTTACCTTTTAATTCCTTGCCATCTGGGTCTTCACAGTATGGCAGATTGCTTTGTCAAAGGGTACAATTTGAGAAGTCGGTAGAGTTGGCTAGCAAGATGCAAGTCATAGGCTTGTACAACTCGGTTATGGAAATCACATTCCATCTTTTTGTCATCTTTCTTCATTAGCAGTGAGTCATTAACCCCATCCCACAATGCAAGGTAGGGCACTTCATCAGGATATGAATACCAGGAGTCAGGGACGATTAGGAGCCTTGTAAGAGGCTGCCCACCACGCTAGTGAACAATATGAACAAGATTAAATGTTTTGTGGGGGAAAGATAGACATTAAAGATAATTCGAGAGTAAAATAGCAACAACTGATTTTAATAAGCATTATGAATTGGAAATACAATGTCTGAATGGTAACTGACTTGAGCTGGGATATTTCAGGAGGGGTGTCTCTTAGGAAATACATTTTAGTTTCAGAGTTGACAGATGAGTGGGGTTAGCCAGGAGTAGAGCAGGAGATAGATGGACCCTCTGAGAACAGTGAAGAGTTGACACACACACCCTGAGACAGGAGAGCACCTGTATGTGGCCTCTGCATGTGGCTTGGACTTCTCATGACCTGATGGCTGGTTTCTGAAATAGATTGACCACTCAAATAGACCACTGAAATAGAAAGACCACTGAAAGAAAAGCAGAAGCCGCTGAGTCAAGGTTCACAACAGCTCTGTGTTATCTGTGTCTTCAGCTGTATTATTAGCCAAAGCAGTCAGAGGCCCAGGTCAAGGGAAGGGGTAATAAACTCTTTTGATTAGAGAGGCAGCCTGCTTATACAAGAACAGGTTGGTTTGAGGCCATCTTTAGAAAACAACCACAGTTGGTGATCTGAGCAAGAATAATTTAGTTTTGAGTTAAAGATTGGATAAGGGGGCCAGCACTGTGGCATAGCGGGTAAAGCTGCCACCTGTAGTGCCAGCATCCCTTATGGGCACCGGTTTGAGTCCTGGCTGCTCCTCTTCCAATCCAGCTCTCTGCTATGGCCTGGGAAAGCAGTGGAAGGTGGCCCAAATTCTTGGGCCCCCTGTGTCCATGTGGGAGACCCAGAAGAAGCTCCTGGCTCCTGGCTTCGGATCGGCTTCTCTCTGGCTGTTGGTGGCTATCTGGGGAGTGAACCAGCGGAAGGAAGACCTCTCTCTCTGCCTCTGTCTCTCTATGACTCTGCCTTTCAAATAAAATAAATAAATCTTTAAAAAAAAAGATTGGGTAAGAAGAAAGCAAAGGAAGCATGTGCATATACTATTTTTAGAAGATTTATTTAATTATTTGGGAGGCAGAGTTGCAGAGGCAGAGAGACATAGACAGAGAGGTCTTCCATCTGCTGTTTCACTCCCCAGCAACAGCTGGGGCTGGGCCGATTCGAAGCCAGGAGCCAGGGGCTTCTTCTGTGTCTCCCACATGGGTGCAGGGGTCCAAGGACTTGGGCCATCTTCCTCTGCTTTCCCAGGCCATTAGCAAGGATCTAAATCAGCCAGGACTCAAACTGGTGCCCATATGGGATGGCAGCCCTACAGGTGGAGGCTTCACCTACTACTACACAGCACCGGCCCCATGTGTATACCTTTTTAAGAAGCTTGAGTAGGGGCAAATGTTTGGAGCAGTGGTTAAGATACTGCTTGGAACACCTGCATCCCATGTTGGCGTGTCTGATTTCAAGTGTGGACTATGTTCCTGATTCCGGTTTCCTGCTGATGCTCAGCTTTCGATGGGGCAGGGATGTGGGTCCCTGCCATCTATGTGAGAGACCAAGACTGGGTAGCAGGCCTGGCTTTGGCCTGGCCCAGGCTCCTGAGCTGTTGCAAGCAAATGTGAAGTGAACCAGAAGACGGAAGATCTCTCTCTCTCTCTTCCACTTTTTTCCTCTCTCTCTGTTTTTCAAAATGGAATGAAAATAAATAATAGAAATAATCCTGGTTAGGGCTGGGAGATGAGAGTTATGTAAGTAGCTAGAAGATGGGTATACAGAGAGAGGACTTTTTTGAGAGCAGTGTTTGACTGCGGGCAGTGATCCCACAGAGAAGAGCCTGAAGGTCCAGGTGGAGATGGCCTGGTGGATGGAGCAGTCTCTCAGGGACGAGAGGGGAAGGAATTTAGAACACACGTTTGGGAGACTGGGCTTTGATGGGAGAACGTTTTCCAGGAGAGTGGCAGAGAAGAGACCACGTGAGCATTTGCAGTCAGTTGCTAAAGGCTGACTTGTGCATTAGAGCCACATAGTAGAGACTCAAAAAATATTTGAGAATGAACAACCATCAGGGTTGTAGAAACACGAATGCCTGTAGGATGTGGAGGTGTGTGGGCAGGGCTGAGGAGGAGAGCAAGGCACTCTGTGCCAGCTAGCAGGTAAGGAAAATGGGAATTATCACAGATGCAGCTGAACCTAAGTCAGAGGAGACTTTTAGAAAGTACTGTTACCTTCATCTGTTGCTTTTAAAAAAATGTATTTATTTATTGGAAAGTCAGACTCACAGAGATAGAGAGAGAGAGAGAGATGGATAGAGATCTTCCATCCAATTGCTCCCTTCCTAAATGGCTCGCCAACAGCCAGAGCTGGGCCAGGCCGAAGTCAGGAGCCAGGAACTCTGATGTGGGATGCTGGCGTTGCATGTGGTGGCTTAATCCCCTGTACCATGATGCTGGCCATGAGGCATTTTCAGTTTAACTTGTAACAAGGCCCTGTATGATTTAACCTCTCTGGAGTTTGCTGTCAGACATTTTTAATTTGTTGGTCTACTAGAGACTGTGAGGGAGGGCAGGCTCGCAATGTATGTACACAACACCCTGGGAGCCACGGCTCTACTGGGTGTAGCACCAGCATCAACAAGTCAAATCGGTGTGCAAAGTGTGAGAAAATTCCCTATATCCAAAACCAAGGAGGAGTGGTGTGTCCTAAGAGCAATGAAACGTCTCATTCCTCAGGGAATTCTCAAAATGGTTGCCAGACAATTGGATGTTTTGAGGATGGGACCCAAGTTAGGAAATGAGGTAAAGAAGGTTCATCAACCAAAGACCGTGCCTAGACAAGTTCTGGTATTTTCTTACCGACTTGAGAGTATGGTTCATGAAATCAGTTCAGTTCCATGGATCAGAAAGAAAGAGGGACAGGGAGAGAAGAGAAGAGGACAGAGAGCAAGAGGGAAAAAAGAGGAGATTGGGGGGAGATAGTGGGTGAGGGAAATTGGATACAGCTGTGCTTGAGTTGGCTTGCGCACTGGGTTGCCAAGTGATTCAGGAGTTAAGTGGGAGAGGTAATTATCCTAGGGAATACTTAAGAAGAAATGGGGAGATCTGCCAAATGGGAGCAGAAGCAAGGTGAACTGTCAGTGATGTAACCAATCAAGTCTGTGCTCTGTGCCTGTTTTACATGTATCTGATGTAGGATCTAGGGGATCACACTGGAGCACATCGATTTTGTAGTTCTGTTTCTCATAGCTGTTTTCCATCTGTAACATTAGATAGTTTTTGGAACCCATCCTCAAGAGTTGTAGAGAGGGTGAACTGAGCAAATACCTGTGAAGTACTCAGGACGCCATGCGGCATTTGATGCCGACTCAGCTGGTCTCCATCCTGTCCTTTCATTTGGGGTGGCTGACTTACAAATAAAGAACCACCCAGTTTCCTAGACTCACATTTCTATACGCCCAAGATTTGTCGGACACAATTATCTTTACTTCCCGTTTCTCCCTTCTAAAGCATTTTTTCTAAGATTTTTCTCCCAGATGGTCTCTCAGTAATCTTTAGGCTGCTCAATCACCTATGTTTGGTGATTCTGAGAATCGTTTCTCTGTGGAGACAGGGATGGAGAAGAACAGCCTACAGGACCACATAGCACAAATATGTGGGGTTCTCACTTGACGATGATGGGCCGTTTAGTTGCTTTTGAGCTGGAAAGTGGGTACAGATCTGAGACTTCAGATATGCTTTTCCTTACATAAACTCTCTTCCTTACAGGGTGTTTTGAGCAAACGAAAAGGGTTATTGGCTCATATAATCCGGCAAAAGGTAGGGGACCAAAAACAAAAAAAGCATTAACATTCTTGGCACATGGGGCATAGTGTCTTCTACATCCATTTTCCAAGCGGTTATATTGAACTGTTAGCATTATGGAAAAAACAAGGGGGTACATATTATTTCAGGCACCTGTGATTTTACTGTCACATAGACATTGTGTTGTGAGATAATCCTTGTTCAGACAAAGTTCAAAGTTCAGACAAAGACCATTTATCTAGTATGTTGTAAATAGAATGGATACGTGCAATAGAATATTATAATCGATAAACTCTTAAGTCCCTCCAGCTCTTTTAAGATTTATCAATTTATTTGAAAGTCAGAGTTATACAGAGAGAGAAGGAGAAGCAGAGAGAGAGGTCTTCCATCCACTGGTTCACTCCCCAAATGGCTGCAATGTCCGGAGCTGTGCCTATCTGAATCCAGGAGCCAGGAGATTCTTCCCGGTCTCCCATGCTGGTGCAGGGGCCCAAGCACTTGGGCCATCTTCTACTGCTTTTCCAGGCCATAGCAGAGAGCTGGATGGGAAGTGGAGCAGCTGGGACTTGAACCGGTGTCCATATGGGATGCTAGAACTGCAGGTGGCAGCTTTACTGGCTACGCCACAGCGCTGGCTCCCCCTCCAGCTCTTAATAACCAAGTTTTTATGGTCTTAGAATATTAAGTCTGGAATTCTCTGCCCACTGTGTGGTTGTCTCATCTAGAATCAGGTAAGTCATTTTGATTTCATAGTGGAGTGTGGGGTGAGGGTTTCCCAAACATGAGCAATCAGGCTTTTCCCTGGAATCTGACTTAATCTCTCTGAGGCCAACTGCATCTGATTGCTTCAAGATTTGGCTCTCATTACACATTTTTTTAGATCACCATGAGATTTTCTGTTCATAGCTCTATCATTATATGGCTTGTCAAGTCCTTTTCAGAGTCACGAGTAGGTTAGGTGTACTTTTACATAAGAACAGGGATTTGTTTTCTTTTACAGCTTCCTTGGAATAAAAGACATATTTTAAAATCAGAAGCACCAGGAATTCGTTGGCTGCCATACACAGCCTTGAACCAAGCTGGGTCTCCACCCAGATGTGGTTAGGTTTATGTTGAAAGTTAACTATGAGTGGAGCAAGACAGTGAGGTAGTGTCTGAAGCATCAGCATTGGGTACAGCTTTCCTTATTACTCTGAATCTGTTGGGATGAAACTAGCTTCCTAAGAAAACGGTCAGGATGCTGTAAATTTATCAAGACTCCATTCCCGTAATGCTGATATATTTAAAAGACCCAGATACATAGATGTCCCAATCCTATTGCATTGAAAGGTGATACCTGACTCAGGTGTGCCCAACATCCTGCTGGAGATTACACAAATACTAAAGAACAGTAATAGTCACCAACAGTTGCTTTTGATGTATGGCACTGATAACCCATATGTGTCTTGGCACTTTCTCCTTTAGTCTTTAATGGTGTCAAACTAGCTAGAAAAGATGGTGTCAAACTAGCTAGACATGTATGAATTTTGTGTTTCTCCCTTCTAATATTCCTTGTACAAGGTTACTATTTTTTATTCATTGCAAATGATCTTGCATTGTGCTCTAAATTGCTGAAGTTGTGAACAAGAAGCACTTCAATGGTAGGCAATGGGATGCCTTATTTCCATTTTAGTATCTTAGTCCTTGCTTTAGAACTAGGTCAGAGTTAAATGTAATCTCTTAGGAGTTATTCTTTGATTGATTAGGAAATAGAATTTCATTCCTACTGATGTCAAAAATTGCACTTTTGGGTGCAACTTCTTCAGATTATTCCAGGTGCCCTAACAATGGAATACTGTGGGATGTGGCTATACACCTACTCCCTAGTGATGAGTTACTGTGTCAGAATGAGAAGAAGGGGAAGAGGTGAGAGGCCCCGGAGAGGAACGAGGACGTGCCTTCCCAGGGACTTGCATCAGGTCAGCTTGGTGTCTCCTAGTCCCTTGGTGGAGATTCGCTGATGAATGAATGAATGATGAAATCTGAGTTAATCTGGAAAGTCAAGTTGGGTTAGCTCCAAATCTTCCCTCTCTTTTCTTAGGAAAGCTGAATTAAATTCAGCTGTTCTTCAGACTACCAAGCCACTTTTGAGCAAGTTCCTTTCTATTTCTCCCATTTCTATTTATTTTCCCCTTGGGTGCCGAACAAATGAATACTTCACCAATTATTTATTGTTTACAAGACTTAGCCCTTTGTACTTGACATTTTCATAATCGTTCACATTCTGCATATTTACTTATTTTTCCTGGTGCTGTTCCATTCCAAGTAACATCTTATTATATTACTCTAGTGATTAAAACGTCGCGGGAACTCCTAGTGCTCTTCTTTTGTGTTTTCCACATGTCTCTGTTACATATTTTCCCTAAAACCGATTTTCTTGTCTAAGCCAACCACATTGTTTACTATATCCATGTGAGTAGGAAGTTTCAGGTTGAGTTTCAGGTTGTAGCATCCATGTCATTTTCTGTTCTGATTTTTTCTTGAGATTTTGTTGTATCATTATACTTGCCTTGTGTTGTTACTTACAGTTCACCTTGCTTCTGCTCCCATTTGGCAGATCTCCCTATTTCTTCTTAAGAATTCCCTAGGATAATTACCTCTCCCACTTAACTCCTGAATCACTTGGCAACCCAGTGCACAAGCCAACTCAAGCACAGCTGTATCCAATTTCCCTCACCCACTATCTCCCCCCAATCTCCTCTTTTTTCCTTCTTGCTCTCTGTCCTCTTCTCTTCTCTCCCTGTCCCTCTTTCTTTCTGATCCATGGAACTGAACTGATTTCATGAACCATACTCTCAAGTCGGTAAGAAAATACCAGAATTTGTCTAGGCACGTTCTTTGGTTGGTGACCCTTCTTTCCCTCATTTCCTAACTTGGGTCCCATCCTCAAAACATCCAATTGCCTGGCAACCATTTTGAGAATTCCCTGAGGAATGAGACGTTTCATTGCTCTTAGGACACACCACTCCTCCTTGGTTTTGGATATAGGGAATTTTCTCACACTTTGCACACCGATTTGACTTGCTGATGCTGGTGCTACACCCAGTAGAGCCGTGGCTCCCAGGGTGCTGTGTACACACATTGCGAGCCTGCCCTGCCTCACAGCCTCTAGAAGGCCTTGGTGGATCCAAAGAATTCCCATTTCCAAGTGACGTTGGTAGTGACAGCCAGTTGCTTTCTCATTAATATATTTCCACTTTTTTAAAAAAAAAGATTTATTTATTCACTTGAAAGGGAGAACTACAGAGTGAGAGATTGATCTTCCATCCACTGGTTCACTCCCCAGATGGCTTCAATGGCTAGAGATTGGCCAGGGCAAAGTTAGGAGCTGAGAGCTTCCTCTAGGTCTCCCACAATGGGTAACAGGGGCCCAAGGGCTTGGACCATCCTCTGCTGCTTTGCCAGGCCATTAGCAGGGAGCTGGATCAGATGCGGAGCAGCCAGGACTTGAACCTGTGCCCATGTGGAATGCCAGCACTGTAGGTAGAGAATCCACCTTCCACATCACAGCACCAGCCCTCTACTTTTTGTTAATCAAAATACAGGTGAAAAAGAGAAGAATCTTGCTTAAGGATGAGTGGTTTACCTCAGGTCAGAAATCCAAGGATTTATTTCAATTCTATCTTGTTCTAAGTCAGCAAGTCACCTATGCCATCACAAACCATTGCCGTCCTATATCCATATAGGACAAGGAAGAGGTGTGTGCTTTATTATTAATTTAACCACACCTGTCCCATTTGTTTATGAGGTGTAAGTGAAACACCACGATAATTCTTTAAGAGAGTCCACAGAGCAGATTGCCTGGAATGTGAGGTCCTGGTATTTCCAGGTTAACGAAAGAGCAGGGTCGGTCAGCCTGTAGCAAAAGGGTGAATACCATCCAGTGTCTTCGCAGCCAGCGCCAGACGAGTATCCGAGTGTCTTCACCATGGCATTTCAATTCTTCCTGCTCCTCAGCCTCTTGAAGCTGAGGTGATCAAAAAATAAAACTGTATAAATAGGGAATGCGAAAAAGCACACTGATTTTGGGCTGGAAGCAAATGACAGGGAAGAGCAACATTAGGACTTCAGAAGGCAGCAAAAGACCCAATATTGGGAAAGTAAATGAATCTTCACTTTGTTCTCTGTTCTCCTTCCATTCCTCCCCTTTCATTTTTAAAGGTTAGCTTATTTATTTGAAAGGAAGACTGAGAGTGAGAGAGAGAGATCGAGATCTTACATCCATTTTCATTCCCCAAATGCCTGCAAAAACCAGGTCTGGGCAAAGCCAAGGACAGGAGGCTGAAACTCCATCTGGGTCTCCCACATGGATGGCAGGGATCCACGTACTTGGGCCCTCAGCCATCTTCTGCTGCTTTCCCAGGCGTGCTAGCAGGGAGCTGGATCAGAAGCAGAGTAGCTGGGACTCCAACTGGCACTCTGATACGGGACGCTGGCATTGGCAGCAGTGGCTTCTCTTGCTGTGCCACAACACCAACCCCTTCCTTCCTTTCCCAGCTCTTTCTTTCTTTTCTTCTTTCAAACGTTTGTTGCAATGATGAAAAAGCAGACACAGGATTAACCCTGGCCAGGTGCAGCGGAGATATTCGGCAAATATTTGCTGTGTGGGTGAAAAGGGATGAGTGTCAACTTGTGTGAGACCAGTGTGTGGGGTGGTGACCCTGCTGCTGAGTGTCATTGTCAGGGCCCACGGGGACCTTAGAGACTTCTTCCATCTCAGGTGTGTGCCTGAGATGGAAGAAGATCTGAGTGTGTAGCACAAATCTTGCTGAGTGCCTGGCACAGTGAGCCACTACCCATTTTTCACTACCTGAAGGTGAATTCATTTTCTCCACGAAATGTAGCAGGACAAGGGGATACTTTTTGGTGGAAGGGGTGTTTGGGGAATGAATGAGAAGTAAGGAATACATTTTGGAGCCAAGGCGCTTCCTGAGTGAACTCTTAGAGCAGAGGTGAGGAGAGAGGCTGAGATCTCAGAGTGCAGGTGGAGAGAGAGAGAGAGAGAGAGAGAGAAAGAGAGAGGGCAATGTTCAAGATCACTAGCAATCAGAGAAATGCAAATCAAAACCACAATGAGGTTCCATCTCACCCCGGTGAGAATGGCTCACATTCAGAAATCTACCAACAACAGATGCTGGAGAGGATGTGGGGAAAAAGGGACACTAACCCACTGTTGGTGGGAATGCAAACTGGTTAAGCCATTATGGAAGTCTGTCTGGAGATTCCTCAGAAACCTGAACATAACCCTACCATACAACCCAGCCATCCCACTCCTTGGAATTTACCCAAAGGAAATTAATTTGGCAAATAAAAAAGCCATCTGCACATTAATGTTTATTGCAGCTCAATTCACAATAGCTAAGACCTGGAACCAACCCAAATGCCCATCAACAGTAGACTGGATAAAGAAATTATGGGACATGTACTCCATAGAATACTATACAGCAGTAAGAAACAACGAAACCCAGTCATTTGCAACAAGATGGAGCAATCTGGAAAACATCATGCTGAGTGAATTAAGCCAGTCCCAAAGAGAAAAATATCATTTGTTTTCCCTGATCGGTGACAACTGAGTGCCAAAGGGGAAACCTGTTAAGTGAAATGGACACTATAAGCAACAATGAACTGATCAGCTCCTGTCCTGACTTTAGATGTACAATGTAATACTTTATCCTTTTTAGTATTTGTTGTTATTGTTGTTGTTCTAGTACTATTGGTTGAACTCAGTAATTAACACACAATTATTCTTAGGTGTTTAAATTTTAACTGAAAAGTGATCCCTGTTAAATCTAAGAGTGGAAAAAGAGAGGGAGGAGATGAACAATTTGGAACATGCTCAATCGGACTGGCCGCAAATGGTGGAGTTAGAAATGTGCCAGGGGATTCCAACACAATTCCATCAAGATGGCATGTACCAATGCCATCGCACTAGTCCAAGTGATCAATTTCAGCTCACAATTGATAGCTCTGATAGGTCTAAGAGTCAAAGAGATCACACAAACAAGACAAGTATCTGCTAATACTAACTGATAGAATCAAAAAGGGAGAGAAAGATCCAGCATGGGAAGTGGGATACACAGCAGACTCATAGGATGGCAGATGTCCTAAACAACACTCTGGCCTCAGAATCAGCCCTCAAGGCATTCAGATCTGGCTGAAGAGCCCATGAGAGTATAGCAGGCATGGAAAGCCAAGATATCATGGAAAAAAAAAAAAAGACCTAAATGAATGATCTCTGTGAGTGAGATCCCAGTGGAAAGAACGGGGCCATCAAAGAAGGAGGTACCCTTCTCCGAAGGGAGGAGAGAACCTCCACTTTGACTATGACCCTATCGGAATAAGATCAAAGTCAGGGAACTGTAAAGGCTTCCATAGCCCTGGCAACTCATGACTAGAGCCTAGGGAGATTACTGACGCCATGAACAGGAGTGTCAAATTGTTAAGTCAGCAACAGGAGTCACTGTGTACTTACACCCCATGTGGGATCTGTCCCTAATGTGTCGTCTAAAGCCAAGTGATGCTATGACTGGTACTGAAACAGTATTTTTATACTTTGCGTTTCTGTGTGGGCGCAGACTGATGAGGTCTTTGCTAATTATATACTGAAGTGATCTTCTGTACATAAAGAGAATTGGAAATGAAAAAAAAAAAACAACCTGGTGTTAAAATAGAAATGGCATAGAAAATTAATTAATTTGAAAAAAATTATGTAGGATCTCTGTCTTTAATGTGCTGTACATTGCTATTTAATGCTATAATTAGTAATCCAATGGTAGTTTTTTTCACTTGATGTTGCTATATGGGCAAAATGTTGAAATCTTTACCTAATATATACTAAACTGATCTTCTGTATACAAAGAGAATTGAAAATGAATCTTTACATGAATGGAAGGGGAAAGGGAGCGGGAAAGGGGAGGGTTGCGGGCGGGAGGGAAGTTATGGGAGGGGGGAAGCAAAAAAATAAATAAATAAAAAAAAATAAAAAATAAAAAAGAATCCTTGCTACAGAAAAAAAAAAAAAAGAAAGAAAGAAAGAGAGAGGGCGAGAAAGAGAGAGCAAGAGAGCACGCCAAGTGTCCAGGGATCATTGTCTAAGGAAGGGTAAACTTTCATTAGTGTTTTATTTTTAACCTTGGGGTAAAAAGGCTTAGAAGTGGCTGCAAGGTTATATTTTAAAGAAATGGTATGGTTTTAATGGACTAAATTTACTAACAATGTACTGGAGACTTCTAGTTTCTCCCAAGAGAGTACATAGTCATAAAAACAGCTCTTGTTATGATTGGGCCCAATAAAAAAGCAGGAGCTAGGGTGGCCGTATGGCTAGCAGTGAAACTGTTGGTTAGAATAGCCTCATCCCACACTGGACTACCAGGGGTTCTAGCTTCCTGGGAATGAGCACCCTGGGAGGCGGCAGGTGATGGCTCAGTGTTTGGGTTCCTGCCACATGCGGGGAAGACCTGGATTTAGGTTCCATCTCCTGGCTTCAGCCCCCTGGCTGTTGCAGGCATTTGGGAAGTGTACCAGCTCATGGAAACACTCTGTGTCTGCCTCTCAAATACATGAACCAATAAAATAGTGACTTTAATGGGGTGACATCTGGCCTGACAGTTAAGATAGCCACCTGCCAGTGCACACCCTGGGATCCCTGACACCCGCATAAGAAACATGGGCTGAGTTCCGGGCTCCTGCTTCTGGTCTCTCCCAGCCTTGGTCATAGGGAGCATTTGAGAATTGCACTAGAGGATGGGAGCTCTCTTTCACGTTTTTTGAATAAATACAAGAAAAAAAGGAAGAAAAATAGTATAAATCTGGGGCTGTTTTAATCAGGGAATAAAAAACAAATATATATTCAAGGGGGAAAAAATCTGTGTATTTTGGAGTTTTAGTGTCAGGTTAGTACATAATTTTCCTACTCCACTGAGCTTGGCTGGAAAAGGGAAAATACCGCCCCCCCCCCCCAACTATACATAAAAATCGAGGCAAGACCGCAGGGTGGCCGGTGTGTCTGTTCCTGTGAGTGTGTGAGCCCCTACCATGTTCACACACACAGGAAGAGGAGAGCTGTACTAAGCGTGTCAATCGCTCGGGCATTTCAGATTTGTGTAGGTCAAAGTAAACATGCTTTTGTTGTAGCAGGAAAAATGCAGCACACAGTAACTGGTTTTCTGGGATAGTGGACGCCTCACCTTTTTAATCCCTTTCATGTTTCAAGCACAGTTGCTTGAATGTCCATTGCCTCAGCGGTCTTCATGTCAGTAGGCCCAGTCTTCAGTTTAGTTTTCTTTGGTAAAAAGCTATGGGGAGGAGATTTTCTGCCTCGGTTTTATGACCGTTGCAATAACCATAATTTCTATTTGCTGGATGGGTCTTTGGGATAACGTTCCATATAAACTATTGTATCTTTTGAGTATTGTAAATAAATCAGCATGCTATTTTTAGCTCACTGATGATGTAAAGTCACTGTAAAACACTCCCAAAGCAAATACTGCCCTGCCTTTGTTCCGTGTGGGACCCAGAGACCCTGGGTGATGAAACTGGTTCTCTGTACTTGCTGGGACTGCCCTAATAGAAGAGAAGCCTTTAAGTCAAAGAGGAAGTGATGTAACAATGTAACAAGTCCACCATCCTCATTTGCAAAACTCAATCATTACATGATATAGTTGTCAGCATTCCCAAGAGAAACAAAACCAAGATTCTCTATGTGAGGGTACTCCCAAAAGTTTGTGGGAAAAAATTGAACTAAAAGATAAGTTTAGAGGCTGGTGCTGTGGTGCAGCAAGTTAAAGCCCCAGCCTGAAGCACCAGCATCCCATATGGGTGCAGGTTCAAGTCCTGGCTGCTCCACTTCTGGTCCAGCTCTCTGCTATGGCCTGGGAAAACAGTAGAAGATGGCCCAAGTCCTTGGGCCCCTGCACCCATGTGAGAGGCCAGGAAGAAGCTCCTGGTTCCTGACTTCAGCTTGGCCCAGCCCTAGTTATTTCGGCCTTTTGGGGAGTGAATCAGTGCTTGGAAGACCTCTTTGTCTCCACCTCTCTCTCTAATTCTTTAAAATTAAAAAAAAAAAAAAACAAAGTTTATTTTGGTGCCAAAAAAAAAAAAAAAAAAAGAAAGAAAGAAAGAAAATCAGAATCTGGCATAGGCTTTTTATAATTTCTATTTTCCACAAACCTTTTAAAAATATTTATTTATTTGTTTGTTTGTTTGTTTGAAAGGCAAAGAGAGAGAGAGAGAGACTGTGCATCCACTGGTTCATTCCCCAAATGCAACCAACAGTCAGGGCTGGGCCAGGCTGAAGCCAGGAGCAGGAACTCCACCAAGGTTTGCCATGTGGGTGGCAGAGGCCCAAGCACTTGGGTCACCACTGGCTGCCTTCTCAGGCATATTAGCATAGATCTGCATGAGAAACCAGGATTTCTACTGGCACTTGGATACTGGATGCTGGTGCTGCAAGCAGACACCTGCTGTGTCACAACACCCACCCCTTCAGGAGCTTTTTGTAGACTCCTTATATCAGCAAGAATTGCCTCCCATGATCACAGAGCTAAGAGGTCCCACGATCTGTCTGTGAGCTGGAGGTCTGGCAAAGCTGGTGGTGGCAGGCGGAAATTCCAGTCTGGGGTAGGAGGCCTGAGAATCAGGGGAGTGCATGGTGTAAATGCTGAGTCCATTGATCCAAACACTGATCTTATCCCGAAACACCCACGCGACACACCCAGAAATGAGGTTTAATCTGCACACCCATGGCCAATCACATTGAACCAGAATGTGTGCAAGAAGATCAGCCTAAATCAACCCAGCCTTGTTGTGGAGTCAGAAACCAGTGTGGAGTGAGTCATCACCACCCTTCTTTGTTCTCTTCACTATGCAAATGCCTAGGTTGCTTCAAATCTACAGCATCTCTAGGGCCATAATTCCCTTTATAAAAGCAATCATGGGTGGGCCAGTGCTACAGTGCCGGCATCCCATATGGGTACCCATTCAAGTCCAGGCTGCTCCACTTCCAATCCAGCTCTCTGCTATGGCCTGGGAAAGCAGTGGAGGATGGCCCAAGGCCTTGGGCCCCTGCACCCGCATGGGAGACCCAGAAGAAGTTCCTGGCTCCTGGCTTCAAATCAGCACAGCTTCGGCTGTTGTGGCTATAGGGGGAGTGAACCATTGGATGGAAGATTTTCTCTCTCTTTCTCTCTCTCTCTCTGCCTCTGCCTCTGCCTCTCTGTAACCCTGCTTTTCAAATAAATAAATAAATAAATACATTTTTTGGTAGAGGTTTATTTATTTGAAAGTCAGAGCTACACAGAGAGAGAAGGAGAGGCGGAGAGAGAGAGAGAGAGAGGTCTTTCATCCGCTGGTTCCCCCACACACACCCCGCAACTGGCTGCAATGGCTGGAGCTGCACCAGTTTGGAGCCAGGAGCCAAGAGCCTCCTCCAGGTCTCCCATGCAGGTTCAGGAGCCCAAGGACTTGGGCCATCCTTCACTGTTTTCACAGGCCATAGCAAGAGAGCTGGATCAGAAGTGGAGAAGCTGGGTCT
This sequence comes from Lepus europaeus, assembly GCF_033115175.1. NCBI lineage: Eukaryota > Metazoa > Chordata > Mammalia > Lagomorpha > Leporidae > Lepus > Lepus europaeus. Next base: position 21,396,536 of record NC_084846.1, on the reverse strand, counting down.
CGAACCGGTACCCACGTGGGATACCAGCACTGCAGGCAGCGTCCCCACCCACTACACCACAGCGCTGACCCTTAAATAAATAAATCTTAAAAAAAATAAAAAAGACAATCATGAAATTGCTCTATAGGGAACATTTTCCTGACAGTAGGAGGTGGCTTCAAAAAGTTCATGGAAAATCTGCATCATCTTTTAATTTTGCATGAATGTTTCTAGGGCCCCTCATGTATATTTAAATATAATCAGGCAACTACTTTTATTTTTATTTTTTTAAGATTTAACTACTTCGGCCGGCACCATGGCTCAATAGGCTAATCCTCTGCCTGCGGCGCCGGCACTCAGGGTTCTAGTCCTGGTCGGGGCGCCAGATTCTGTCCTGGTTGCTCCTCTTCCAGTCCAGCTCTCTGCTGTGGCCCGGGAAGGCAGTGGAGGATGGCCCAAGTGCTTGGGCGCCTGCACATGCATGGGAGACCAGGAGGAAGCACCTGGCTCCTGGCTTTGGATCCGCGTGGCACACCGGCAGTAGTGGCCATTTGTGGGGTGAACCGACGAAAGGAAGACCTTTCTCTCTGTCTCTCTCACTAACTCTGCCTGTCAAAAAAAAAAAAAAAGATTTAACTACTTCTATTTTAGAAGCAACCTAAGAGAGCTGAAAAACTTACTATAGATTTCAAGATAAAATGAACAGCTATCATATTTATAGAAATAAAATTCTATATTTTAATTTGTTTTATAAATAAATTTTATAAGTAAATGATAGGAATACTAGTAAAAATCAGTACATAAAACCATTGTTGTACTAAATGATTTGAAACAGACTAGGACTTTTCTTTTCCCGCTAATAATTTTTAAAAATTATTATTCAAGGGGCTGTCTCCGTGGCGCAGTAGGTTAATCCTCCACCTGTGGTGCCAGCATCCCATATGGGTGCCAGTTCTAGTCCCGGCTGCCCCTCTTCTGATCAGCTCTCTGCTATGGCCTGGAAAGCAGTAAAAGATGGCCCAAATAGTTGGGCCCCTGCACCCTAGTGGGAGACCTGGAGGAAGTGCCTGGCTCTTGGCCTTGGATCAGCACAGCTCCGGCCATTGCAGCCATTTGGGGAGTGAACCAACAGAAGGAAGACCTTTCTCTCTGTCTCTCCCTCTCCTGTCTGTAACTCTACCTCTCAAATAAATAAATAAAATCTTTTAAAAAATTATTATTCAAGAGGCGATGAGAGTGTGAGCCCCTTTCCACTGGTTCACACCCCAGATACTCACAACAGCTGGGCAGGGCTGGGCTGGGGCTGGGGCAGGAGCCAGGAGACAGAAACTCAATTTGGGTCTCCCTTATGGGTGACAGGGACCCAAGCACTTCCCTCTGATGTGAGCTGTGAATATCTTAACTGACACCATAACTGCACAGTCAAATGCATGGTCCCAGACTTGGAATTCTGGAGCAATTTGGGGAAGCGGAGAGGTGAAGTGATTGGATCATGAGAGGGAGTGATCTATGAATTTGGCATTGGAGGGCGAGGCTTCTTGGAACACTGATGACGAGAGGAAGCTGTTTCCACAGTTGTCCCCTAAAACAGGCATTTGCCTAAAAAACCTGCACAGGTGGAGGCCACCTTTCTCTTGACTGTGATTCGAGTGCTTAGCAAACCCATCTCCAGCTGTGCATGGGAGACAGGTGTGGCCACTTACACTACCCTGACCCTCCCCAGGCCTGACAACGATTGCAGCTGAGCATGTGACACAAGCAGAACCAATGAGCTTCTCCCCTGTGGTTGATGGGATGGCGCGAGGCTGGGAGTCCTAGCAGCCAGGCAGCCCACTCATGGAGAAGGCTCACTTTGAAGAAAAGAGAGTGAAGCCAACGCAGGCAGAGAAGCAGCCGTGAGCAGCTCCGAGAGGTGAGTGGAGGGAGAGAATCCAGGAGGTAGGAGTCCTGTGGTTCCCTTGCAGCACTGGGCCCACTCCAGAAAACAGTACTTCCTCTTTGGCTTTAGTTGGAGTTGGCTCTTGGCCACTTGGCGTTCGCTCGGGTCCTAACCCAGGTATTCTTCCAAACTGTGTCCAGCCTTCGTAACAGCTGGCAAACGATTGCTAGAAATCTTTTACACCTATTCCTTCCTGAATATTCTTCTCATAAAAACTTCTGTTGTACTGTTCCCTGCTGTAGTGAGTCTATATTTTGGGGCTTAATTTCAAAGCCAAAAAAAAAAAAAAAAAAAAGGTGTTAACAATGCACTTTGAGATTTTCAAAGTTCTAAATGATTTAGAGAAAAATCTCAAGCCCTTCTTTTTTGGTGGGGCGGGGGAGGTGGGGTGGGGTCACGGGGGGGTCAGGACTTAAAGAGAAATGGAAACCGTTCAGGGATTCTTCCCGACTTCGGACTGCTGTAAGCCAAAGGGGGGATGAATCTAATAAATGCTGGAGTTCAGCGTCCTTGAATTGTGTTCAGCAGTTGCGTCAGGTGTCTGTTCCCCTAGAAGTTTGCTATTCCCCATGCTGCTTTGCAGCCATAACAGAGCAGTAGAATGCAACCTCAACCAGTTGTTGAGGCCTCCCAGAAATGACCCCTTAATGGCACAGGGATGGACCCACCCAGCAAAAGTGTTGGTTCCCTCTGTGTTGATGGATCGCATGAATATCTGGGAGTTGGCAGAGTGTTTCCTGCCTAGCAGACTTGCTTCACTTCTTTGAGTTTTATTCGACTACATTAGGACTCATATGTTTTTCATTAATTCACAGTGAACTCATATCAAGTTATTTTATAAGAGCATTTTAATATCCATCAACTCTCCACGCCCTGGGTATTTCTTTCGTACACTCTAAGCTTTTTGACCTTAGAAGACATTAGGCACAGCATCAAAGGCAGCTGACTCAAAGGTGAAGACAAGTGAACCTGGCACCCAGTTAATGGAGAACAGGAGTGTTGAAGGACGAGCCAATTACAGTTCATGGAAGAAGCAGCCAACGGGAAATCGAAGCCCCAGTTCCAGTTTAGCCTGTTGTGAGACGATGGCCATTCCTCGCCTTCGTCTTCTCATCTGATGGAAATCACAAGGAGTTTTCCCTGAATAAAGGGAATAAAACTTCATTAAAAAAAAAACTTGAAGATGGGACACAGGTCAGTAAACACTGACACTGTGATTTGCGCTGTCCATGGACACTTCTTCCTCATTGGGGATGGCAGACTTGGTACCCAGATGACCCCTGCCTCTGCTGTGTCATCCTCATTTTATATGCTAATGGGGGTCTCAGGTCCCAAACACTCCCTGAAGCCTTTCTTGTATGTTTTCCTGAGGGCACGTTTTGCAGGTCAATTCGGTGAACACAGAATTTTCGGTGCTAATTGCAAGTGTTTGAGTCAGAAGCAAAGGGAAGCCAGTGATCCATTTTCAGTGTTTTTGTCTCTCCTTGGAGAAACATGGGAGCAAGCAGGCTTGATGTGAGCCCTCAGGAAGGCATTGCTCATTTAACTGCGTAGATCAACGTAAATTGGAATATTTTCCTTTACAGAGCTGTGTGTTTGATAAGTAGATTAGGAAATAGGTGTAGGTGCCATGTATTTAATATGTAAACTGGAGGAGTCTTCGAAAAGTATGTGAATATTCACATTGTTGAATTGTATGGGTTTCTAAAATATTTTTTACCAAACTAAACTTATAATTCCGTTTTTCCATGAATTATTTAGAACATGAATTAGTTTCATGAGTTATTTTCCACGAATAACTGAGAACAAATGAGATGCATTAACCTAACTTCCCCTGGACGTTTTTTTTTTTAAAAGATGTATTCATTTGGAAGACAGCACAAGTGAGACAGTGAAATATGAACATCCATTCACTGGTTCATTTCCCAAAAGGTTGCAATGAATGGGGCTGGGCCAGACAGAGCCCAGGAGCCTGGAACTCCACACAGATCTCCTATGTGGGTGTCAGGGGCCGAAATGCTTTGGCCATAATCTGGATCAGAAGTGGAGCACTTAGAACTTGAACTGGTGCTCATAGAGGATGCTGGGAGCACAGGTGGTAGCTTAACTCACTGCACTATAGTGCTGTCCCCACTCCTGGGACTTATTAGGGTAGTAATTATTCAGTATACTTGAGCTTTACATTGATTTCTCTTGGGAAAGAGTTTATTTTTATTACTAACTAGAGACATGCTGGTGACACATGTCCCACCCCCCAAGGACCGTGTTCCGTGTGCTGCCTGGCTTAGGCCTCTCTATCTCCTGGGCACCTGTACAAGGCTTCTGATTGTCCTGCACCTGCCCTCCTTGTTCCCAGTTAGCCTGTAACATGCTTCCAGAATGTTCCTTCTAAATTAGGATTCTGAGTATGTAACTCCATACTATCAGATTAAACAGAAAGTGTTTCAATCAACATCTAGAATTCTCTGAGCTGACTTCTACTTTTTTTTTTTTTTTAACAGGCAGAGTGGACAGTGAGAGAGAGACAGAGAAAGGTCTTCCTTTTGCCGTTGGTTCACCCTCCAATGGCCGCCGCGGTAGGCGCGCTGCGGCCTGCGCACCGCGCTGATCCGATGGCAGGAGCCAGGTGCTTCTCCTGGTCTCCCATGGGGTGCAGGGCCCAAGGACTTGGGCCATCCTCCACTGCACTCCCTGGCCACAGCAGAGAGCTGGCCTGGAAGAGGGGCAACCGGGACAGGATCGGTGCCCCGACCGGGACTAGAACCCGGTGTGCCGGCGCCGCAAGGCAGAGGATTAGCCTAGTGAGCTGCAGCGCCGGCCGACTTCTACTTTTAAAGATGTCTGCTGAGATGTTTCAGTTGTTTTATGATCAGTTAATTACCTGACTTGATTTGCCCTAGATGCAGCCTGCTTTCGCATCCTGGGAAGTCATTCCTCAGGTTCTTCCTGTTGAATTCCTGCCTGTGAATAGGCCTGGCAGGTAAGGCCGATCACAAGCCCCCACCTCCGTGAAGCCTGCCTTGTTTTCCCAGCCAGCCACACCTGTGGATGAATCATCTCCGTACTGTGGCGGGGGACTAGTGTGCGACTTCCAGGAACCTTTGCTTCCACCATATTTATTACTCCAGCATTGATTTTGTAACAGACCACCAATGAACATTTCTTGACCTGAAGATGGAGTTCAAATACTCTCAATATTATCTTCACGCCTCTCATTGTTGCTGTACCTAGGATCAAGCTCAGGCCTACTCCTCTGATTCTTCTCTGATGAGCTCAGCCAAATAGCTTTCTTCCTTCACCTGTTAACACTTACTGTTTGTCCCATCATTTGCCTTCGAACTCTGACCTAGCCTTTTGTTCCTGTTGGTCATATTCTCATGGGTCGATTTCCCCCAAAGTTCATCTGAAATTTCTTTAAAACACAGACCATATTGAACACAAAGCATCTTTCATAGCTCCTGAAGAGTACCCTGGTAACAGCAGGTGCTCACCTCCTTTTTTTTTTGACAGGCAGAGCTAGATATAGAGAAAGGTCTTCCTTCCATTGGTTCACCCCCCCCCCCCCAGTGGCCCCAAGTGGCTCCAAAGCCAGGAGCCAGGTGCTTCCTCCTGGTCTCCCATGTGGGTGCAGGGCCCAAGGACTTGGGTCATCCTCCGCTGCCTTCCCAGGCCACAGCAGAGAGCTGGACTGGAAGAGGAGCAACCAGGACAGAATCTGGCGCCCCAACCAGGACTAGAATCTGGGGTACTGGCACCACAGGTGGAGGATTAGCCTAGTGAGCTGTGGCGCTGGCCCTATTTTATTTTTTTAAAGATTTATTTTATTTGAAAGACAAAGTTATAGAGGTAGAGACAGAGAGGTCTTCAATCCACTGGTTCACTCCCCAGATGGCTGCAATGATGGGAGCTGTGCCGATCCAGAGCCAGGAGCTTCTTCCAGGTTTCCCATGTGGGTGCAGGGGCCCAAGAACTTGGGCCATCTTCCACTGCTTTCCCAGGCCATAGCAGAGAGCTGTATCAGAAGTGGAGCAGCCAGGACTCAAACTAGCACCCATATGGGATGCTGGCACTGTAGGCGGTGGCTTTAACCCGCTGTGCCACAGCACTGGCCCCAGCTCCTGGTTTTTGATTGACCAATCCTCATGGGAGGAGGAGTAGGCTAGAAGAAAGATGTCAGTTTTGTCATCTCTGATTGATCCTCCCAAAGGTATAGGGAAAATAGGCCACAGGGGGGAAGCCTTAACCTCAGAACCAGAGTTGAGCCCTAATTTACAGTACATCATCATTGGACAAATCTGTATCTGAAACATTTTCATTTTAGAGGCAGAAAGATGGCAGGACTTGGAGAACACACAAGTGTGTTCTTATCAGCTGGTTCACTCCCTAAATCTTGGCAATGCCTGGGGCTGGGACAGGCACTGTGACTAGAGAGACTAATGAGTTGGTATCTCCACCTCCCAGGGTGTGCATAGCAGGAAGCTGGGATCAGCAGCAGAGCCGAGAATCAAACCTAGGTACTCTGACGTGGCATACACGTATCTTAACTGGTGTTTTTAAAGATTTTGATTCATATAAGGAAAACAGACAATGTATTTCCTAAGTGCAGTTCTAAAAAGATTTTTAGGCTTTGTTCTGTGCAACTGTGGTCTTTCTACTTTTTTACTTGTTGAATATTATGGTTAGTGGTGCATTAAGCCTGTGATTAGAGTGGATTGAAATTATTAGGTTTTTGCAAAAATTAAAGAAAAAAGGAAAGAGGGCTTGAGGGAGGAAGGGGGGGTAGGGAGGAAAGTATGGTTAATCGGTGTTACAACTGATAGGGCAACCCTGCCCCCTCTCACACCCATTCCTTATTTCACCAGATTCAGGATAACAATAGACTATATTTTGAACTGATACAGGTTAGGATTGTCCAAGGTAATTTGCCAGAGATGAACTGAAATGATGGCAGGCTCAGGTTTATTAAGAGACAAAAGGTGTATCAGATTGACACTTCCTTGGGATAAGGCCTACAGTTTGCAGAGTTGCCATCAGTTGAATGGTAATGGCTGGTGGCTATAAAGGGAGGTGCAGATCAGCATCCCTGGGGATGTAACACATGCTTGTGTACCCCATCCACTCTAGGAGTTTCTGACTCACGTTGTTGGAATTGGAAGCCAAGCATGTGGTGTGGTATTTTTTTTCTCCTTCCAAAACTCCCAAATAATATCAGTGGTTAAAAGCCATTGGTTTGGAGTTTGGAAATTTTAGTGCTCAAGAATAGATTTTTCTCGAATAACAATGAGAATTGAAGAGAGAAAACAAGGTATACTTGATTTTGCTTTCTCAAATATTGAGAAAACATGTACACTGATGGGCTTCTTTGGTCTTATAATACTTCAGTTACGTAAAAGTCCTAAGTATAGGAGATATATATGTATATATATATATATGCATTAACTGTTAGAAAATCTGGGTACTTAATTTATTTGCTCTTTATTATAAAGGAAGATTTTTTTTTTTAGTTTTCCCTCAATTATGAGACTTGCATGATGCTTTTTCGTGGCTCTAAGTCAGTTCAGTTAGTTCCAGCTGTTTCTAACTTCCCTTCAAAGGAAATGTGAGATCTGTTTTTTCCTTCTGAGGCTCCCTGTAGCTCTATAACCCTTAATTACTCCTAATCATTCCTGCCTTGTGTGCCTTTGGCCTGTGGAGCCTTTCTCTGTCACCTATCTGGCTCCAAAGTGCCTTCTAGAAAGCAAGTTGATAGATTTTGACATGTTGATTTATTCCCTCATTCCTAACCTCTCTCTCTTGAGTTGATTGTTTTAAAAAGGGCCAGGCACATTAAGCCAAAAGGCTTACAAGTCATCAAACAAAATGGTTTTTACATGGGACTCTACTGTATCTCACAGGGGATGGATAGCTGTCATTCCTGAGACTGGGCTTAAAATGTGCACCCACGTTAATCCGGAGGATGGAAAGGTATAGGAAGGCCCCCAGTACAGTGCCCTCTCGTGAAACATCCTTTTTTTAAAAACTCCCCTTGGTACTTGATACTTGATGCTGAAATTCATATGGAGATACAGGAGACCTCGAATAGCTAAAGCAATCTTGTACAAAAAACAAAGCCGAAGGCATCACAATACCAGATTTCAGGATATACTACAGGGCGGTTGTTATCAAAACAGCATGGTACTGATACAGAAACAGATGGATAGTCCAATGGAACAGAATAGAAACACCAGAAATCAATCCAAACATCTACAGCCAACTTATATTTGATCAAGATACTTGAGCGCACTTTTAAACAGATGATTCGCTAGGATTGATTCCTGTGATGACTCATGGAGTAGCTCATGGGTCAGCCATGGCAGGAAGCACAATGTAAACCTGAAAAGAAGAAATGTCAGCTTGAAGGACTGAGAAAGCGTTCAAGGCCAGTGTTGCAGGCTCAGTCCACTGTCTCCTGGCACCAAGGCCAAGTGCAAGGCCAAGTGCAGAGCACCTGTTCCTTCCTTCCCCATCAAGGCTGCTAAAAGCACTCAGTGATCCTGTGCGAGTCCACCAGTGATAACAAGTGATGTGCCCTTTGCTAAGCACACCTACTTGTTTTCCAGACAAATAAACTGCCCCTGGCTAAATGAGAAAACTTCTAGAAATCTAACGCAGGAGCCTCAACTCACCGGAGGGGTTCATGACTCTACCCCTTCCACCCCTCAATCCTCCACCCCCCCCCCCCCCTTACCATTGTTGGAGAAGACTGCTTTTCTGCTTTGGGGCAATCCCTTTGCTGGATTCTGCTAATTTCTGGTCAATTAGGATTTCTAGAACTCGGCTCAGTTTCCCCTCTAGCAGCTCACAATTTAAAGCCACAGGTCACAATTCTTTTTCAACTTCAGTCCAAGGCAACCCTGTTGGCTCGGAACAGGGCAAGGATGGGGAGTGCAAGGCTCCTCTCTCAGTTCCTCTGGACCTGGTTTCAGTCTCTCCAGATGTTTGCTGATGATAACTACTGAGCTTCTGTGTCTCCGTTGTGTAGCGTCTTAGTGTCAGCCTTCTCCATATGCCTGGAATGTGGGCTCTGCGTGTCCGGTCTCTCATAGCAGAACCGCAGACTTCACAATGCTCACCGGCAGTTGTCCATCCACAGCCTCCTGCTGCCTACTGCAGGCTTTGGGCAGCACCTGGGAAGCAGCTTTCTAGAGGCAACATAAGGTCGCCACAAAACGCACCAAACACGGGAGTGAGAGGAAAGGTTTATTGTTGGGTGGGGGCAGCCCGATGGGCCGGGGCGAGAGAGTAAGAGCGTTAAGAGAGCGAGCATGTGTTGGGGAACAAGTCCTGTTAGACCTTTGCCCAAGGGGCGGGCAGGCAAGTAGGAGCAGCGAATCCCATAAGGTTGGGGGTGGAGCTGACATAGGTGGTTGGGCCGTGGGGCTTAGGACGGAAGCCTACTACGCAAGGTGGCAATGGGCCAGGGCCTAAGATGGTGGCTCAGATAAGACTGTGCCATTTTACTAACAGGCAAACTACCATGAGACAAATCTGGAACACAGGATAGACTCTGCTTTGTCCATTTGGCCTTCAGGAACTTGGCTGCCTATTCTGCTTCAGTCTCTTCTTTGTGTCCTGTTTCTCCCTGTCCACATAAAGGCTGTGCATACCCACAAATGGTCGTGAAGTTGTCCCCAGCCATCCTCCCACTGTCTGGGCTATCCTGGGAAGAAAGGTTCTTCCCATGTGGCATAGGGAATCCCCTCTCACATGGGCTTCAGAGCCACCCTTTGCACCTGCCACATCCTTTCTTATATTAACAGTCATTCCAATCTTGTCTGCAATTAGAATTACCCAGGGGAGCTTTAAAGATCCTATTGTGGGGGTGGGTGTTGTGGCACAGTGGGTTAAGCTACTTCTTGGGATGCCCTCATCCCATATAGCAGTGCCTGGTATCAGGTTCCACCCCTGCTTCTAATCCAGCTTCCTGCTAATGCACCTGGGAGGCAACAGGTGATGATCCAAGAACCTGGGTTCCTGCTGCTCATGTGGGAGACCAAGATGGGGTACCTGGATCCTGGCTTCAGCCTGGCCCAGCCTCAGCTGTTGTGGACATTTGTAGGGGGTCAAATGACCAAAGACGTCTCTTTGTCACTCCACCTTCAAATAAGTAAAACTTAAAGCAAAAATACGAGCAGCAGCAACAACAAATCCTATCACTAGGGTTGGTGCCTTAGATCAATTAAACATAAGCAGCATCAAAACATTGACACATTTGTAAGCCTGGTGATGGCAATGTGCAGTCCAATTTGAGAAGCACTGGGCGCAGAGTGGATGTCAGGGTGAGGATGGTTATGGCAAAGCCTGATTTGCCACCTGCACAAGTCCCCACAGGTATAGGGGTGCTACCTGCTGGCATTGACATTCTGTCTTGGATGTTAGGTTACTTCTTCGCTGTTTCCAGCTGTGGTTCCTAACCAGCCCCTTAGGAAAGATGCCCCTTGATCTCTGGTGAGATGGAGGTGCAACAGGCTCTAGTGTACAAAGGGAACAGAGGGCTCTCTGCTTTCTTCAGCAGTGGCCCCTGAACTGGGTAGGAACATCAAGTTCAACCGCAGCAAGTCTTTGTGCAGCCAAGGAGTTGAATGGATGTGTGCAATCAGCTTGCTTCCTTCATTTCCAGGACAAATAAAAGCAGATCCCGGATGTGGGTTTTTTTTTTTCTAAAGCTTTTTTTGTCCTCTTTTTTTGGTTGAAGGCATTCATAATGCAGAGGCTTTTTTCTTATGGCTTGATTGTAGTGAAATGTAAGATGGGTGGAGCCAAGGAAAGAGAAGGATTCCATCTGTGAAAAGAAACATAATGGAGTCTAAAATGTGAGGAGAAAAGGAAGCATTTCAATACAGAGGTAGCCAGAAGCCTCAACAACAAGGATCAGGAGAACACATTGCTGCTGTATAGAAACAGATATTTTAGAGTAGAAACCTGGGGATTAGCCCTGACCACACCGCTGTGTGCTTTGGACAGGCAGTCAAAGCCTTGTTCAGGTGCGTGGAGGCTTTGTCTGCCGGTCTGGGATCTGATCCTGACTTAGCAAGCTAACGGGAAATCTTTAAGCTGCTCTCTGTTTCCTTTTGTGTAAATAGGGATCACAATGGCACCTACATCAGGGTAGCTGTGAAGATTAAATGGGTTAATTTTTTAAAATGTTCTTTTTAAGCAGTTGTTAAATAGAAAATAATACATTAGGGTGTCTCGTATCTTCCTGTGCTTCAATATCCTCATTTTAAAAAAAAATATTTATTTAAAAGTCAGAGTTATGCAGAGAAGGAGAGACAGAGAGAGGTCTTCTATCTGCTAGTTCATTCCCCAGCTGGCTGCAATAGCCGGAGCTGCGCTGATCTGAAGCCAGGAACTTCCTCCGAGTCTTCCCACATGAGTGCAAGGGCCCAAGGACTTGGGCCATCTTCTGTTGCTTTCCCAGGCCATAGCAGAGAGCTGGATCAGAAGTGGAGCAGCTGGGACTTGAACCGGCACCCATATGGGATGCTGGCACTGCAGGTGGCAGCTTTACCCACTACACCACCGCTCTGACTCCCAATATCCTCATTTCTAAAGGTAAAGCCAAGTCTCCAAGTTCCTTTCCTCCAAAATAAGCCAATGAATCTGCATAGGTTTGGCATTTCTCATTTTCCTAGTTAATTGTCTTACCTATTTGTATGCAGTTAATATTCAAACCCAGCTTTGGACTGAAATCTTCAGCAGTGGATTCATGTCCCTGCCCCCGACCCCATGTGTGGCCTCCCCCACAGTCAATGTCCCCCAGCAAAGTAGCCCACTGGTTACAGTTGCTGAGCCCACAGGGACACATTGTCACCCAGAGCCGGTGGTTTACATTGTGGTCTGCTCTAAGAGTTCAGTCAAATGGAGAATAACATGGACCTGCCTTTGTAATATCACATGGAATACTTCCCTCTCCTAAAAGTTCTCTCAATTTTACCTGTTCATTTCCTTGACTCCCAAACCATGGTAAATGAATGATCTTGAAATTACTTTCATCTTAGAAATGAACACAATAGTGACCTTGTTCTTGGTGATGAAGATAGCGTTTCTGCTGTGGTGTTGCTGATTCATAAGCAGTTCACTCAAACTATGTTGTCGCTTTATTGCAGATTCTGCAGGGAATAGCTTTTTCAAATAGTTTAAGTTAGAAGTCCCTAGTATAACATACTGAGCAAAATAAAATACCTAGTAGTATACTTCTACATGTATTGCACATCATATATACTGCATAAGTGAATAAAGAGGTTGTTTTGTTTTACTTCTGTCTTATTTTCCTTAGAAACTACAAAATGTGCTTGTGCTTGGAGAAGGAAGTTGTAGCAAATTTCTTGATGTTACGTTTCTGTATCTGAATAAAAATGTCACCACATAAGCTTGTAACTGCAGTGTTTCTAAAATGCAAAGGATATTGGTTTCAATCATGCAAGAAGTTTTTGTTTTATTAGTCATAGACACCAGGCTGAAGCATCTTTTTTAAAAAAATTAATACAGTTCTTCTGCGAGGGAGAGTGAACCTACTCAGCAGGAAGCTTTTGGAGAGTTTGGAAAAAGCAGACGTTTTTCTGCTGCTTTCGTTCCTGATCCGCACAGAAGCAGGAAACTGTGTGAAGATTATTTCCTAATGCCACTGCTCCAAGCAATCCTCCAACCTAAAGTGTGACGAGCCCAGCTCTGAAGAAATACTTTACCTGCACAGGAGCCATAGACAGTATTTTTTTTTTCTCAGTAATACTTCGTGAAGAAGATTCTAGAACTCTGAGCCACATGGCTTGGTAAGCCCCTTGGATTCTGATTGACAACATTGTCTAGAATGCTAGCATTTGACATACTTTTCTTCATTTAATTTGCCTATAAAACAATCCAGATACACAGTAAAATATCCACATGCTGGGATGAACAACAAAAGGTAGGTCTGTTTTTTCCCTGGGCCCTTCCTTGCTCCTAGTCTCTCTCTTGGGAAGGTTGTAAGATTTTAATCCTACTTAGAAGCTAAGCATTCCCCCAAACCCCTTCTCTCTCTCTCCTCTCAAGAACTGATGTTCCTGAGTGTCCAGACTCGGATCAGAGAAAGTTTTCCCACAGCCCGTCAGAGAGCTGTTCCCTGGGCACTCTCCACATTTCTATTATCACACTTACCACTGTCTGACCTTTTCTTGGTTGAGTATTTAGTCTACTCCCTCCCTCTCCCACTCCTCATCCAGCACATGAATTCCTTCAGACCAGGGACTTCACTTGCTCAGTATTGTGTCTTTTTCTCTTAAAACGGGCTTAAAATGTTTGAATGTTAAACCATTTGAAGCTTTGTTGAGGTATAATTAACGTTCAAGTATGTCCATCAGCCTAAGTACAATTTGAGTTTTGACCAAAGTGTACAGTGTCATACCCAGAACCGTGGTCATGATATGCTACATTTACCTTGCCCTAAGAACTTCCACATACACCTTTCTCCAGATAACCTCTCATCTACTCTGTATACCTGTAGTTTGGCCCTGTATAGCCATTATGTTCCTTTGTCCATATATATATAAGTGTGTGTGTGTGTAGATTGAAATTGAGCAATAAATATACCACTTATTATAACTTTGAAATATTATGTGGTTCAAATATTTGCAGGATTGAAAACTTGGTTCTTAATGATTGGTTCTTGGCCTAGCAGGATGGCATAACACAGTACATAGTCTAATCAATACATGTCTATTCAGTACCTAGTCTAATCAATCTGGTTTCTTTCACATGGCTTTTGGATTCCTCCATGTTTGTATGTATACCAGAAGTTCAGTCCATCCCATGGATAGGCATTTGGGCTTTTTCCTAGTGTCAAGAATTAGGAATAGTTGGAGATGACCCTTCTTCCCACTTCCTGCAATCTAACCAGTTAGCCTGCTCCAGCTTCATGGACGTTGACAGATAGTATGGTTGCTAGGTCACAGACCAAGTGCAATGGATTACTCATTATATAGGCAGAGCCTGAGTCCCAGGTCCCACACAGTGACATGAAGATGACCATTTGGAGCTTGCATAGGGAGCAGGTGGCATCACTGTAGAGGAATCTTGAGCTTAGGGAACTGGAATCTTTTAGAATGAGCAGTAAGCCTGTCTGAACTTTGATCCAGAGCAGGGTATTATCTTTATTGTACAGCCAAACAATCCTGTCCTTACCTTCCAAGGCCATTCGTTCCATGCATGTCTTTGAAAACAGTCCAAAACAAAGGCCATCAAGTGCCTCCACTTGTAAGTCATGCATAGAATAAACTCCCAGCATCCAGGTTTTGCTTATTATGAGTAAAGCTGCTCTGAACATTAGAATCCAATTTTTTTTCTTTTTTGGTGGACATATGTTTTCATTTGTCTTGAGTAAATACTTGGAAGTGGAATTTCTGGGTTAAATAGTAAGGGTGTGTTTGACTTCATAAAGACGGTGCCAAACTGTTTCCCAAAGTGACTGTCGCATTCTATATTGCCACAGTGATCTTTGAGGTTTCCTGATGCCCCGTGCTTGGTATGGTCAGTCTTTATAAATTTTATTCATTCTAGAAGTTCTGTTGGAGCTTTGCCTTTGCGACTTTAATTTACATTCCTTCAGTGACTAGTGATGCTGAATACGCTTTCACGTGCTTTGTTCCATCAACATCTCTTTTAACTTCTTGGTTTAAATTGTATTTGTTACTGAGGGTTTGAGATCTATATACTCTGGACACATATTCTTTATTGGATACCATTGGGAGATAATTCTCCAAGGATCTCATGTTTTTGCATGTTAGGTGAGCAGAGGCATTGACAACTATTAGACTATCTGTGAAAAGATAATTGTGTAATAAAAAAAAAGTGCATTCATTTGCCAGGCAAGATAATAAAGATACCTTCTTGCAGGTTCTCTTACAATCCCTTAATACGACTGGGCTAACATCAGTTTGGGCTCGCACAGTTGTGATACAAATCTCCTGCCTGAACAGCATTTACCAGGGCGAGCCACGCCTCATCCCTAGGAGTGCACGTTCTGCAGTGAGTAGTAAGGTCTTTGTGACCCAGGAGTTCCATTCTGCCAGAATGCATGCGACTATGGTGCTAAAGGGGCACACTACTAGTATGAGATCTCAGCCCTATCATAGCTCTTAACAGACACGTGTTTTCCAAAAATCTTTCTCCCAGACTGTGGCTTACTTTTTCATTTGCTGAACTGTGGGTTTTAATAGCAGCACATTTAATGAATATTTGATTAAATCTAATTCATCAATTTCTTTTCTCTATTAGAGTTCTTCTTGTGCCATATGATAAATCTTTGCCTAACTCAAGGATAGAGGAATTTTTTTTCCTTTGTTTTCTTTTAGAAGCTTTGTATGTTTTAATGTCACATTTAGGTTTGTTTTTTTTTTTTAAAGATTTATTTATTTGAAAGGTGGAGTTACAGAGAAAGGCAGAGGTTGAATGAGTGAGTAAGAGAGGTGTCTTCCAACTGCTGGTTCACTCCCCAAATGGCCATAACAGCAAGAGCTGGGCTGATCCAAAGCCAGGAGCCTGGAGCTTCTTCTGGGTCTCCTATGTGGGTGCAGGGGCTCAAGGACTTGGGCCATCCTCTACTGCTTTCCCAGGCCACAGCAGAGAGCTGGATTTGAAGAGGAGCAACCGGGACTCAAACTGGTGTCTATATGGGATGTCCGCACTACAGGCAGTGGCTTTACCCACTATACCATAGCACTGGCTCCTACATTTAGGTTTATGAGTCACTTTGAGTTAATTTTTATATGTGGTGCGAAGTTTTTTCTTTTTTTATCATAGTGATGTACACTTGTTCTAGCACCATTTTTTGACAAGATTCTCTTTCCTACTGAATTTCTCTGGCCCTTTCATCAAACACAAGTTGATCAAAGATGGTTTTTATGTATTCCATTTTCCATTCATTTGTATGTAAACCTCTAAGTCACATCATCTTGATTATTGAAGATTTATAATAAAGTCTTAATCAGGTAGTACAAGCCTGACTTTTTTTTGTAAGCTTTTTTTTTTTTGAAATATGTTAGATGATTTGTATTTCCATAGAAATTTGAGAATCAATCTGATAATTCACACAACAAAAAAGGTTTCTGGGGATTTTATTTGGGTTGCATTGAATCTTTAAGTCTATTTGAGGAGAAATCATTTTCACAATATTGAATCTTTTGGTTTACGTATACAATGCATCAGTCCATTTTCTCAGGTCTTTGGTTTTTCCCGGTGATGTTTTATTTTAACTAAAGTCTGGTAAATATTTTGTTCCTCTACAATTAATATTATTTAGATGGTAATACTTTGTTTTAAATTTTGACTTTGAATTTTTCATTGTGGAGCATGTAGGGTTTTGAATACTTATTCTATTTTGTAACATTTCCAAATTCAGTAATTACCATAGTTGTTTTTTTTTTTTTTCTGGGTAGATTCCACTAGTTTTTCTAACTAGGTTGTCATGTATTCTGGGAATAAAATGATGTGGATTTTCCCTCTAATCTCCCTCATGTACTTGATTTGTTGTTGTTGTGTAAGATATGACAGCACAACAAAGTTGTGTGGAAATGGTGAGAGCGGATACCCTTGTCTTGTTCCTGAGCTTAGAGAAAAGCACTCAGTCTTTAACCATGAAGTTGGAAGTTAGGAGTAGGTTTGTGACGAATGGCCTTTCTTATTTAAGGAAGTTCCCTTCTAACCACAGTTTTCCAAGAGCTTTAATCCTAATTTGATGTTGAATTTGATTGAGGGCCTTTTCTGTATCTGTTGATGATTATATGGCTTTTCCTTTTGTAGGAACTGGAATTAATGAATCATATTGACTTTTTAAGTATTAAACCAATCTTGTATTGATTTAAATCACCAACTATTTTAATGGAGTAAAACTAATGTGGCTGTGATAACTTTTTGTATATAGTTGAATTAAATTTGATAAAATTTTGCTAAGAGTATTTTTAGGATTTAAAGAAGACTTTGTTAATAGGAGAACAATACTATTACTGTTCTTAAAAAATACATTATTGTGAACTATAGTTCCCTACCATAGTGTGGAACACTAGAACCAATTACTTTTATCAACTTTATTTATTTATTTATTTTTGGTTCCTGTTATCCAATGCCTAGATCTTTCTTCCTCTTCCCAGCCTCAGATACTAACTATTGCAGGTTCAATTTATTATTTTTCTTTAACTTTCAAATGTGAGAGAGAACATGTGGTATTTGTCTTTCTGTATCTGCTTCATTTCCTTCTTTGCTAGAAATACCAGGATTTCATTTGTTACAGTTGAATAATATTCCATTGTTTATATAGACAATGTTTCTCTTTGCAAAAAATTTGTTTCTTTGAAAGGTGCAGTTATACAGAGGAGGGGGGAGAAAGAGAAAGTCACCCACTGGTTTATTCCTGAAGTGGTTGCAAAGGCTGGGGCTGGGCCAGGTTGAAGCCAGGAGTCAAGAGCTTCATCCAGGTCTCTGATGTGGGTAGTGGGACCCCAAGTACTTGAACTATTCTCTGCTGCTCTCTAAGGTGTGTTAGCAGGGAATAGAATCAGAAATGGAGCAGCTGGGACTCAAATCAGTTCCCATAAGGGATGCTGGTGTTGCAGGCAGTGGCTTAACCTGCAGTGCTACAGTGCTTACCCCTACAACATTTTCTTTTATCCATTCATTCACCCATGGTCACCTAGGTTGATTCCGTACCTTGGCTATAGAGAATAGTGCTGCAATAAACATGGAAGTGCAGGTGTGTCTTTCACATACAGAGTTAATTTCTTTTAGTTCTGTACCCAGAATGAAATACATGGGTCATGTGGTAGATCTAGTTTTAGTCTTTTGAAGAACATCCATACTCTCTCTCTAATGGCTGTTGTGATTTTTTTTTCTGCACAGTCTCACCAGCATTGGTTATTTTTTGTCTTTTTTATACAGTCATGTTAACTGGAGTGAGATGGTACCTCATTGTGGTTTTCATTTGCACTTCCCTAATGGCTAATGATAGTGAACATTTTTTAATGTGTGTGGGCCATTTGTATTACTTCTTTTGATACATGTTTATTCAGATCCTTTTCCCATTTCTTTACTGGATGTTTTGCTGTTGAGTGTTTTCAGTTCCTTATATATTCTGGGCATTAACTCCTTTGTCACTGAGTAGTTGGCAAATATTTTCTCCCATTCTGTCAGCTTTTTGTTCACTTTGTTGATTTCCTTTGAAGGCAGAAGTTTGAGTTTGATATAATTCCATTTGTCTGTATTTTATTGGGGTCTTATCCAAAAAACCATTGCCTGTGCTAGTGTCTCCTATGTGTTTTTCCTAGAAGTTCCTAGAAAATTGCAGGTCTTCCATTTAGGTCTTTGATTTAGAAGTTTCTAGAAAGCTGCAGGTCTTTCCTTTAGATCTTTGATCCATTTTGAGTTGATTTTTGTATAGGGGTGAGGGGTAAGGAGCAAGCTTCAGTCTTCTGCAAACGAATATCCAGTTTTCTCAGCACAGTTTACTGAAGACTGTCCTTTCTTTAGTCTGTGGTTCCAGTGCCTTTTTGTCAGCAATCAGCCAACTGTAGATGCATCGATTAAGTTCCAGAATCACTTTTCCATTGACATGTGTGCTTGCTTTTATGCAAGTATCATACTGTTTTGGTAGCAACAGCCCTGTAGCATGGCTTGCGATTTGGTATTGCAGTAATTATGTCTAGCTTTGCCCTTTTTGTTTAAGACAGTTTCAGTTAGTTGGGGGCTTTTGTGCCTTCATATGCAGGTCTCAATTGGCTTTTTTGGTTCTTGAAGAATGTCATTGGTATTTTCATGGAGATTGTGTTGATTCGTAATTCACTTTGGTGGTATGGACATTTTACTAATATTAACTCTTCCAACCCATGAACATGGGGGCATCGTTCCATTTTTTATGTCACATTTCACTTTCTTCATTAGTGTTTTGTAATTTTCATTGTTGGGTTATTTCGTAACCTTGGATAAATTTACTCCAAAGTATTTTCATTTTTGCTGCTATTGTGAATAAGATTGCTCTTTTTTTTCCTCAGTCCATTTTTGGTGTATGAAAATACTACTGATTTTTCATGTTTATTTTGAATCCTACAACTTGACTGATTTTTTTTTTCAGTTCTAATAACCTCTTTACACAGTCTTTAGGTTTCTGTATTTACAGAATTGTGTCATCTGCAAACAAGAATAATATTACTTCATCTTTCCCCATTTATATATGTAATGTTTTCTCTTGATTAATTGCTCTGGTCAAAACTTCCAGTACTATTTGAATAACAGCAGTAGAGTAGATGTCCTTGTCTGGTTCCAGATCTTAGAAGAAATGCTTTCAGCTCTCCCCCATTAATTGGCTGTGGGTTTGTCATAGATAGCCTGTATGTTGGTGTATATTCCTCCACATCCATTTTGTTGGAATTTTTTTTTTTAATCATGAATAGATGTTGGATTTATTGAATGTTTTTTGGCACCTAATGAGATGATATGACTGGTATGTTTTATTCTGTTGATGTGATCTGCTATATTTACTGATTTGCAAATATCGAACCATTCTTGCATCCTGGGGATAAAAGTCACTTCATTATGATGTATTATCTTGATGTGTTGTAGGATTCAGATTGCATCTATGTTTATCAAGGAGATTGATCTGTTGTGTAATCATCTGGTTTTGGGGATTAAGGTAGTGCTGACCTCATAGATGAATGAATTTGAAAGGGTTCCCAACATTTTGAAGTTTTTGAAGTAGTCTGATTGGAATTGGCATTCCTCCCTCCTTAAAAGTTTGGTAGAGTTCATTTATTTGATCCTGGACTATTCTTTTCTGGAAGACTTTTCATAACAGATTTAACCTCATTATTTATTATCCATTCAGGTTTTCTCTGTCCTTGTGCTTTAATTCTGGTATGCTACATGAATATAGAAAGTCACCCATTTCTTCTAGGCTGTCCAATTTGTTGCTATGTAGTTATTCATAGTAATCTCTAATGGCCCTATGTATTTCTGTGGTGTTATATGTAATATCTCCTTTTCCACCTTGACTTTGAGACTTTCTCTTTCTCTCTCTCTCTCTCTCTCTCTCTCTCTCTCTCTCTCTCCCCCCTCTGTCTAGCTAAAATTTTATAGATTTCATATATCTTTTTTTTTTAAAGGCTCTTCATTGGCCCTTTATATTACTATTTAAGTCTCTGTTTTATTTACTTCTACTCTGATGTTTATTTCCTTTTACTTTGAGTTTATTGTGTACTTGCTTTCTAGGTCCTTGAGATGTATAATTTGGTTGTTTGAGAACTATCTATTTTCTTGATGTAGGCACTTAAAACTATAAACGTTCCTCTTAGTACTGCTTTTGCTGTATTTTGTGAGTTTTTATATATTGTGTCTATTTTATATTTGTTGCAGGGAATGTTTTAATTTCACTTTTTAATCCTTCAGTGACCCGTTATTTAATTTGCAGCATGTTGTTTAGTCTCCATGTATTTGTTTAATTTCTGGAGTTTCTTTTGTTGTTAATTTCCAGTTTTATTTCATTGTGGCAGAAAAGATACATGATACTCTTTTTTAAGTTTGAGACTTGTTTTTTGGCCTGAAATACAGGCTATCCTAAGAGTGCTAATGAAAGGAATGTGTATTCTGCAGCTGTTAACTGGAATGTTCTGTCAAGTTCTGTTTGATCCGTGTGGTCTGTGGAGTAGTTTGCCTCTGAATCTTGATTGTTTTTGGTTTGGATGATCTAAATCACCTACTGTACTGTACTGGAGCTTATCTTTCCCTTAGTGTTCTATTAAATGTGGTGCTTGAGCACATGGGAGCACTCTCTCCCCAACTGTTTGTTTCTCTCTGCCTCTCTTGCTCTTTCAAATAAATGAATAAGTAAATAGTTAAAATTAAAAATATAAATATTGTCTAAAGGAGCACATTGGAGAGTTTTCTTTTGTTACTAAGACTGGCAACTTGAGAGTTTTGATATCCCATAGGAGGCTGTAAGTATAGAGTTGGCTAGTCAGTTTTCACAGAATACATAAAATTAGCCAACATCACCCTAAAATCCTGTTTTTTAACTTGAGGATACAGAGATTAAAAGACAAATATTAGGGGGCCAGCACTGTGGTGTAGCAGGTGAAGCTACCACCTATGATGCTGGCATCCCATATGGGCATTGGTTCATGTCCTGGCTGCTCCACTTCTGATCCAGTTCCCTGCTATTGCACCCAGAGGAGCAGCAGAAGGATGACCCAAGGTTTTGGGCTGCTGTCTCACGTGGCAGACTGAAAGAGGCTCCTGGCTTCAGCCTGGCCCAGCGCTGGCTGTTGGGGACATTTAAGGATTAAACCAGCAGATGGAAGATTTCTTTCTTTGTCTTTAAACCTGACTTTCAAAATAAATAAATAAATTTGTAAAAAATAATTAGATGATAGTGGTTTCCTACTTTCAAGTTGATTATTTTTGGCATTTCAAAGCCATATTGAGTCATGAATGTAAAATAAATATGCCTTTGAACTTAAGCTGTTTTTACAAACAAGTGACACCCAATGTCCATGCTAGAAAAAAATATGAATCAACAAATAGAGGAGAATAAAGTGTTCGTGGACACTTACTTTGAACCAACAATCTGTTCCCTGTGCTAATGCATGGGCCTGGAGGTATTCTGAGCTTCCTTTTGGAAAAGTGGAAACTGAGTCTCAAGGATTATTGATCAGGCTGCCAACAGTCATGATGGCAGGTCTGGCAACCGGAAGGGCCTGGGGGACCACATTCCTAACTCCACTGCACACAAATAACAGTGGGACTGAAGCTGTGCTCATATTAGAATTAACTGGAGACACTGGAAAACATACCAGTACCTGACACCTGCCCTATTTCAGTTAAACCAAATCAGTAGTATTGGAGAGCAGACACTGGTGGTATTTAAAAAAAAAAATGACTCCTCAGGTACTTTTCTTGCTCAAGTGTTGAGCTGCTCTGATTGTGCGGTGGCCTGGAGCCTGTGTTTAATTGTGTTGTTGAATCAGGGTGAGTCACAGCCTGTAGGCTCTCAAATATTCCATTGATGTGGTGGTGCATTTCATGACCCGAAAGCAGAGGCAGAGAAGTTCCTTGTCCTGTTTGCAATGTTGCTGTTAGGTAGCATCATCTTTTCTACTCATTCTCTCTCTCTCTCTCTCTCTCTCTCTCTAATTCTTTATTTTCAGCTGAGTCATGATGAGCAGTGTTATGTGTCACAACTTTGGCCTGCACAGGTTTGTTTTAATGCCCCCCTGATTTGGGGGGTTACAGGCACAGCCAGGAAATTTCCAGCAGTGCTAATCATCTTGTAATGTAAGATGTGATTTCTGGTAATGCTTCAGGAAGTGTTTTAAATGAATTCTTACACCCAATGCACCCTGGATTCCTCTCTGAAATACATTAAAAGCTGCTTCTTGACAAAAGGAGAAAGAGGTGAGGGGACCTGTGTTGACACTGGCTCATATAATTATTCCTGATTTAAATACTAGAAGTGAAACTTGAGTCATTTACTGCATTTTCTCATTCTGAATCCATTTGAATGGAACATTTTGATACTAACTGGGTGAAGATTTATGAGTTCAATGTATTAAAGAATCTGGGAGCCTAATCTCACCACACATATCCAATCCAAAGATCAGATTTTCTTGCTTTCCGATAAAATAAGGACAAGGATGGAAGAGTGTTAGACATGTTCTGAGGTGGGATACAGACCACCACCTCTCGTGGTCAGCCTGGGGCTGTCCTTTGCCCCCACCACAGAGACACAGGCTGTTTTTTGTGCTCTGTGATAGCATTCCTCACAAATCTCTTCTGAGTTTGTTTTGGTGTGTCTGTGTGTATGCTTTCAACAACTTGTGTATCCCAATCCTCTTGGCTGCCTCAAGCACTATTGCTTTGCTAAAATAACTTACTTGAATCCGAGTTACTGTTTACCAGCTACAAACTTTTGGACAAATTGTTCATCTCCTCTGACATTTTCTTCATCTGTACAATGAAGACAGTGGGGTTGGGTGTTCGGCTTCCTGGTTAAGGCATTTCTCAGGATACCCATATCCATGCTTACACTCAAGTCCAGGCTCGCCTCTGATTCCAGCTTCTTGCTAATGTGCACCCCGGGAGGCAGCAGGTGAGGCTCAAATACCCAGGTTCCCACTACCCACACAGGAGATTCAGATTGAGTTCTGGTTCTTGGCTTGGCCTAGCCCTGGCTTTTGCAGACATTTGGTGAGTGAGCCAGCAGATAGGTACTGTCAGTCTTTCTCTCAAATAAATTAAAATAATAATATCTTCATTTTATTCCTTATTAAAAGTTTTATCTGAAACCTATCATGGTTATCTTTTCCTTCCCTTTCCCCCACTTAAAATATATTCTCAGGAAGAATGTAATGGCAGACATTTCTACGTAACCGAGAATTTGAGATTAAAAATAAGTTCCAGGGGCTGGCATTGTGACATAGCAGGTAAAGCTGCTGCCTTTGATGTTGGTATCCCATTTGGGTGCCAGTTCATGTGTGCTTTTGATCTACTTCCCTGCTAATGGCCTGGGGAAAGCAGCAGAAGATGGCCCAAGAGTTTGGGCCCCTGCCACCCATGTGGGAGACCTGGATGAAGCCCTTGACTTCAACCTGGCCCAGCACTGGCCATGGTGACCACCTGGGGAGTGAACCAGCAGGTGGAAGATCTCTCTATCTCCCTTTCTCTCTGTAACTCTGACTTTCTAATAAATAAACGAATCTACAAAAAATAAACTATAGATATCCTAGGTTATTCTGTAGGAGGTTAGATAAGATGATAATGATAAGACATTTGTGATGTTCACTCATACTTACATAGTAGGTTTCCTGTGAGTTATTGGTTGGATGGTTCATTCTCTTTACAGAAGTGTAATATCAGTAAATGGGGAAAGTATTATTTTTGTGTGTGCCGGGCAGAATAGAGAAGTCACTCCATGCAGGCAGCTTCCTACTCTGGACAGGGAGACATACCCAAAGTCACCTTCAGTGAGGTGTTTGTGCAAGTTAATAACCACCCAAGATGCTGAGTCACCAGAGCTCTGTTGGGGCAGTTCAGGGGAAGATTCAAGATGAAAGTCAGGTTCTAGATGAGCATCTAAGTGTGTGTGTTCTTGGAAAAGAATTAGGATGGGCTTTGATGAAGATTATTACAAGGAACTAGCAACAATCAGGAGAATGGGAAATGTGACCTCTGCCATTTGATGCCCTGGTAGAGATCCACCAATACTGCTTGCTTCCAGGCTGAGCCGTCTTGGAAATACGTCTCAAAGACTGTTCTGGGAGACTGGTCAGAAGTGCCCATGTCTGTCTGTCTAGAGACATGGAGCCCTTTGCTCAAGGACCCTTGGAGAGGCAGCAGACAGGACTATAGGTCCCACTCTCTCACTCTTCTATGGGCACACCTGATTTACAAAGGGAGATCTCAGTTTCATGATGCTATAAAACTTGGCATGGAGAAACTCAAAGCAAATATTTATTCTGCAAGGATGGGTTAGCAGCGTTAAGGTAGGAAGGTTTACCCTGTGTGACTTTAAAAAAAGTTTATTGAGTAATTAATGGGATAACATTATCTATGATTAACAAATATTAAGAAACTGCTGTCAGATTTATTGTAAATATTTAACAACACTTGTGAATCAGACAACAGTAATGGAATGACTCCCCTCTCCCCATTCCCAAGCCAATTTTTTTTTTTTTAATCAGCCTCGAAGTCAGTGTTAAGGAGTGACTCGAAATTAAGATTATTGTCCCCTGGACTTGGTCTCTTTGCTGTAAATCCTTCAGGCTTCCGGGTCAGCAGTCTGGGAGAGTGACCCATTCTCCTAGAGCTCCTGGTAGATCTGTTGCATTTGCTGACTAGTGTAGAGCAGTAGTAATACCTAGTTCTTACTTGAAGACCCCCAAATAATTCTTTAATCCTGGTCTGGACCCAAGAAAAGGTCTTTGTGCCTCTCTTTGCCTACCCATGTGTGTGTTTGTATCGTGTGTGTGTGTGTGTGTGTGGTTTTTAAACAATACTTGTACTTTATTAAGATCCTGAAAGCCTGCAGTTGAGTTCCTTGAACACACTATTGTGTTGTGTTGAAACTTCTCTTGGCACCAGTTCTACCTGATTGGTTTCAGCCCTTTCACTGCCTGGAGGTTGTGACAGTTGATGTCACAAGGGCCCAACAGTATTGGCATATGACTTCAAACAAGAGATCAAAGCAAACTTCCAGACGAGTTCCAAATGTGTTCTGTAACTGCAGCTAAAGACATCCATGATTCATTAACCATGCCCTCCCCGCACAGAAGGAAGATCGGGTCCTTGTCTGGCTATTCATTTACTACCTCCATTTTCTGATAGACCCTATTCACCAGAGCAATTGGTTGATTGGTGGGTCTCTACTTTGCTTTCTGTTTTATAGACAGTCTTACTCCATGGATGCCAAATGTCTTCTGTCTTTGTGGACAATTCTTCGGATGACTTTTTGCCAGTCTAAACACTGCTAGGAGTTGTTTATCGGGCTTGATTTAATACTCCTCCTGAAGCATGCACACTATTAATTTCTGCTCGAGAATTTCCAACAGAGCAAACATTTACACAAAGAGGGCGATTCCCTTCGAGCTTACAGGATGGATCGAGCCAGTGGTACCAAAATAGATATGGCTGGGCCCAGGTTCCCAAGATTTTAATCACCACAGGAGTTGTGCCAGGAGAAGGAAGACGTGACATCTCTTTGTGGGTCTGCAGTATATATTGTTGGCTCTTCAGCAATGCTATTTACATGGCTGCAATAGAGGATCTACCCTGTGGGTCTTTTCCCCTAACTTCATTTACCAGATACTTGTAGCAAGCCATTATTTGGTGTATTTAAAACACACACACACACACACACATTGACGGGTAAGAAGGGTAAGGCAAAGGAAGAAGAAAGATGTTAGGATACAGGAAAGATTTCCGTAGGAATTAAGAATTCATCCCATAGTCCTTCTAAATTGCTTCTTGTTTATAGAAATACTTAGACCTGCCTTGCCAAGGCCTTGATACTGATATCTGGGAGGCATTAAGCAATGCTGAAAGTTTATTCATCAACTTTGATTTATCTTAATTAATGAGCTTAGAAATCAAAGTGATTTCCCTCCTCCCCCTGAAAGTCCAGGATTTGTAATGCCAAATGTCTTGCTCCCTACTTGAAGCAAATGCATTAGTCACATTTGATATATTGCCTCATAAAACACACAATGGGCCTAAGCATGTTCTGTTTTGAGAAATTAAGACACCCTCTTGACACACAACTTGGCTCTGAATTTGAACTGGATAAACATCTTTTGTTTAAAGGCTCCATCTGGAAAGCAAATTGAAATGTATATAGGAATACGTGATCTTGCAGGCATTTCTGGATTCAGGGAAGCACCCCTGTGCCTCTTGGGCTTCCGCTCTGAAATCTGTGCCCTCCCGTAGGGCTGCTGACCCAGTGAGGCTGATCTTGCAGTTGGGCTAAGGTTTAGATGGCAGGTGTGTCCAGGAAGCCAGAGCAGGGAATGGAGTCTGTCTGTCTGTCGGAGACGACCTCTGATCTAGTACGAGAGTGCCCTGGCTGCACTGAATTGACCTTGAATGCTTCGCTCCCCAGAGACTGCCAGTTTAACCACCCAAGCCGGAATATGGGAACCAGGATGAATGACCTACCATGAGACCTGCAATTATATTATTTTGGAGACTACTTTGAATCAGCAATGCTAAAAATACTTATATATATTTTTAACTGAAGTATTGGAGGTCTGAAGAAAAAGCTGACTACCAGCTGACTCATTCTACTAGAGAAAGACTTCAAAGAAGTTTCCCAATCGAAAATATATTGCCTGGTTTTCTAGAAGAAAAGCAAAACTTCTGATACTTTTCAATTAATAATTAAATTTATTTAAATTTTTAAAAATATTTATTTGAAAGGCAGAGGCAGAGACAGATTGATCGACCGATCTTCGATCTGCTGGTTGACTCCCCACATGGCCACAATAGCTGAGCTGGGCCCATCCAAAGCCAGGAGGCAGGAGCTTCTTCCAGGTCTTCCACATGGATGCAGGGGCCCAAGGACTTGGGCCATCTTCTACTGCTTTCCCAGGCCACAGCAGAGAGCTGCATCTGAAGTAGAGATGCTGGGACTCAAACAGGTGCCCATGTGGGATGCCAGCCCTGCAGGTGGCAGCTTTACCCACTGTGCCACAGTGCTGGCCCCCCATTTTTTTTTGTTTTCATCTACTTGAAAGGTAGGGTGACAAAGAGTAAAAGCAGAGTTTTCTCCTGTGAAACCAATAGAACCCCTTAAGCTGTGAGGAAATTATGTATAACTACTTAATTTTGAGGGAATTTTAGATTTCAGCTGTCATTATACTTAGTTTTCAGTGGGTTTATAGAAGTTCCATAAACAGATGCATCAATCTCTTTCCCATCTCTTGCCAATGTCAAAGGCACATTGCAGTTGTCCCCTGTGTCCTAACCCTGCTGTGCCCCTCTGCTCACCACCTCATCCTCCCTACAAGATCAGGCTAATCTTAGACTGTCAATGCCCAGGGAATCCAGAAACTGGCAGTAAGATCACTGTTTGGCACCAGGCCATTGTTACCATGAGGGGAAGCCAGAATTTAGATGACAGCAATTTATGTGATGAAGCTCACAGAATCTGCACAAGCACCTACTATGTGCCATAGAATTCTGTACTGTCTCTTAGTATCCTTGGCCTCACAAACCATGACATATCCTGGCTCCTTATTGCGTCACCTCTGTAAACAGCAAGGAACAGTAGCAGGGCTTTCAAAGTCCCAAGTTCATATCTGAGCACCTGCCTTTGCTTGGGTGACATTTGGCTACCTACCTGTATTACCTGAATTTAGATTTGTGATTGACAACATAAAAATAAATATACCTCCAATATTAAATCAGTTGGCATGCACAGGAAATTCTAGCTAACAACTTTTTTTTTCTTGGAGTTCCCATTTTACATGTACAGATAGTATTAAAAGAAAACTGCAATAGGAAAGAGATCAGAAAGGAAATGGGAGTAGGATTAGGAAATAGGATTTAGAAGGAAAAAGGAGAGACTAAATAGCATGCAGGTAGCTATGTCCCATGTGGACTGGGTTGTTCAGGAAAGTGTTTTAAGGGTGTGATGCTAAATGAGCCAATTGTATCTTGGAATGGGGCTCGGTTTTCCCCAGCTGCTGGGTGACTGGTTGGTAGGAAATGGGTCGTCTTGATCCTATCTGCCAGAAGCACCTAGAGTAGGACAGAATCCATTGTTTCTGAGGAAGAGTGGGCTTAGAGTCTCGGTGTCAAGAATCATCTGTGGTGCTGAGTTGGTCAGGCTTGTGGACCTGAGTCAGAATTGAAAAGGATACTGCAAGGCCCTCCTGCACATGGCTTTCTATTGCTACCCAGGCTTAGTGGCTATTCACAAAACAGGGAAACAACGTGCTGGATGGGCAGGGTCTTGGGAGGGGGAGAGATGCATCAATGCCTCCTTTTCTCTTGTTGAAATTGTCCTTTTCTGGCCGGCGCCGTGGCTCAACAGGCTAATCCTCCGCCTTGCGGCGCCGGCACACCGGGTTCTAGTCCCGGTCGGGGCACCGATCCTGTCCCGGTTGCCCCTCTTCCAGGCCAGCTCTCTGCTGTGGCCAGGGAGTGCAGTGGAGGATGGCCCAAGTGTTTGGGCTCTGCACCCCATGGGAGACCAGGAGAAGCACCTGGCTCCTGCCATCAGAACAGCGCGGTGCGCCGGCCGCAGCGCGCTACCGCGGCGGCCATTGGAGGGTGAACCAACGGCAAAAGGAAGACCTTTCTCTCTGTCTCTCTCTCTCACTGTCCACTCTGCCTGTCAAAAAAAAAAAAAAAAAAAAAAAAAAAGAAATTGTCCTTTTCTGATTTTTATCTCATGTGCCACAGTGCTTCTTGGTCGGCTTGCAAAAATGAGCATGGGCTACTTTGCTGTCAGAGTTAGCACTGACCTGTCTCAGATGTCAGCCAAGCGTGAACAGCAGCAACATACCGAGTCAGAGTGGTCAGCAAAGTCAAGTGAGCTCCAAGGTGTCTGAGATCCAGAGTCTCAGAAACGAGACAGTCCGTGAGTGCCTGCCTGATAACTGGGACTGAATTATCCCAGCACAGAATGTATCTATAGTCTACTTTGTTTAGTCTTTTGGAGGGAGTTACCTACTTTCAGCCTACAGCCAGAAAGTTAGATATCTATAGGTATAACTCAAAAAAATAATTATTTCAGAGACAGAGATTGACCTCTCATTCACTGGTTTCACTCCCCAAATGCTTCCAACAACTAAGGCTGGGCTGGAGACAGGAACTTAATCCATGTCTCCCATATATGGGTACTGGGAACCTAGCTACCTGAGCCACTACTGCTGCATCCCAGCATGCGCATTTAGCAGGAAGCTGGAGTCAGGAGTCTAAGCTGGGTATCAGCGCATTCACATGTGGGACATGGGTGTGTGAACCAGCATCCTAACCACCAGGCTAACATGCTCCTCTCCCGGGAACAAATTATTTCTGTTGAAGAAATGCTGAATTTGCTTCCCATTGGCAAGCCAGTGGGAAAGTGGAGACTGTGGGAGATGGCCTGGATGAAGAGGAGGAATGCACAATGTGTGGAATCCTTGCAGAGGAAATTGAAAGTTGATAATGTCCAGATGGTTCCTGGAATGTTGATTTATTCCTGTAGTCGACAGCAGCCAACTGTAAGAATGACACCCTAGGGTACCTGAGCCACACTGAGAAATAGCTCACAACTGGAGGGGCTGGGGATTACGTAAAGATAGCGTTTAGTTCAACTGTAGGAACAACAGGAAGGCCAGAGTCTGCAGGAAAGGCACAGAGAGATGGTAGACCAATGGGTAGGGGATGAGAAAGTTCTCTTCTTTCCGCTCTCATCATCAGTGAAATTGGTAGCCAGGCCATCAGGCTCCAGTGAGAAGGGTTATTGGAAGTATGATGGTGGACTGAGTGGCAGAAGGAGCAAGACCACTCCACGTGAGGTGTTGAAGGAATGGAGAAAACTGGTGGATTTTTTTCTGGGAATATGAAGACTATAAGAAATGAAAATATCCATGGAGGAGGGAGCTGGTGAGCATGAGTCAGAAGCTAACCTCTCCAGGAAATGCAGAGGGAGAGCTGGATCTCTGTAGATGAATGCAACAAGGAGGGGTCTTAGCTCCTATAATGCTAAGTATGACTGAAATTGCTGAAGGTTTTAAGTTGATGGAAGCACAGTGATCTAGAAGTAGCATCAGGAGGCAGAGAGAACAGCTATTGCATATGGTGCCATACGGGTTTGAGAGAAAACAGCGACCACCCCATGAGAAGGCTATAGAGGAAGCAGTGCCCTCAAGGGAACCCAGTTTTCAAATACAGCAAGAAGGGCAAGGGGGCATGTACAGAGGTCCCCAAGGAAACCTGTGGACTTTGCCAACGACAGATTGGGAGTTCCAGAGAACTGAGAGGAGTAGGAAAGATCAGAGCCGGCCAGTGAGGCAAGAGACAGATGACCATCTGAGAGACCATGGGAATCCTGGGAGTTTTAGAGGAATAAAAATATCTTATGAGCACATCCTTCCTGGAGGCAGGGACTGTGGGAGATACCAATGTTTGGATTTATCCTGATTGTCACCAGACTGGATCAGGGCTTGTCACTTCAGGCATAATTTGTATCAGATGTGTTCTGTTAGTATTGGTCCTATGTCTTAGACCTTAGCATTTGAGTCATTTCTTTCTTTCTTTATTTCTTATCTTTTAAACAGGCAGAGTGGACAGTGAGAGAGATAGAGAGAAAGGTCTTCCTTTACCGTTGGTTCACCCTCCAATGGCCACTGCGGCCAGCGCACTGCGCTGATCCGAAGCCAGCAGCCAGGTGCTTCTCCTGGTTTCCCATGCGGGTGCAGGGACCAAGGACTTGGGCCATCCTCCACCATACTCCTGGGCCACAGCAGAGAGCTGGCCTGGAAGAGGGGCAACCGGGACAGAATCCGAGACCCCAACTGGGACTAGAACCCTGGGGTGCCAGCGCCACAGGCAGAGGATTAGCCTATTGAGCCATGGTGCCAGCCAGCATTTGAGTCATTTCTACGTGGTTTCTTGGCCGGTGTTATTGAGGTATAATCTGTGTATAATACAGCTCACCCCATTTAGTATATTGTTCACAGCATTTTGACAAAGGCATACATACACTGCAGCATCAAGATTGGGAACAGTTCCAAAAGCTCTTCTCCTCCCCAATTCATTCCTGCTTGTGGTCAGCACCTGACTTGCACCTTCAGCACCTGGCACCCACTGATCCTTTGGTCCCTGTCATTTTGGTTTCTTCACATGGCAACTCAATGGCCTGGATTCCATGCTTCTCCTATGTCTGTCAATCATCCTTTAGTGCTTGGTGAGTTATCTGTATTCTAGTACATGAATATGACATAGCCTTGTTACTTTGCATCCCCCACCAGCCGTATGTGGGACCGTCATCATCCTCGCCAGTGTTGGTGTCAAGCTTTCTCTTTCTTTTTGTAAGTGCTCACCCATTAAGTACATGGGAAGCATTTTTTTTAAAGATTTTTTTTTTTATTTGAAAAGCAGAGTTACAGAGGTGCAGAGGCAGAGACAAAGAGAGGTCTTTCATCCACTGGTTCACTCCCCAGATGACCGCAATGGCCGGAGCTGGGCCCATCCGAAGCCAGGAGCCAGGAGCTTCTTCCAGGTCTCCCATGCCGGCGCAGGGGCCTAAGCACTTGGGCCATCCTCCACTGCCTTCCCAGGCTAATACAGAGAGCTGGATCGGAAGTGGAGCAACTGGGTCTCGAACCAGCACTCATATGAGATACTGGCACTGCAGGCAGTGGCTTTACCCACTACGCTACAGCACGAGCCCCTAATTTTAAAACTTCTGAGAATTCTTTTCATGCTCTAGGTAAAGGCTTTTCACCTGCTGTGCTTTTAGAAAACAGTTCTCCAGATCTTGTTTTGTGTCACAAACTTTCTGCCCTTGCATGGACTTAATTCTGGGCTGTCTGTTGTGTCACAGTGGTCGTAGGGCTGCGTTCATCCATGCTGCTGAGTCCATGCCACAGTCAGCAGGCTTGTCACCAGGGCGGTAGGTGGGCCTGGCTCCTGCTGTTGAGGCAGGTGTGACTGCCCTACAACTGTGTGGAAAGTAGATGGAGGGAGTGGTGCACTTGGTGCTGGAGTGGCTTGCCAGTGTCCTGGGTTACTGTGGGCTAACACAGTCTCCTACCTGTGTCCTGAAGCTGCTGCAAGGGTACTTCTTGTGCATGGGTGGTTGTCCAATCAGTATTTCTATGGGGAGCCAGGAAGATGAGGCCTGGGATGATGACATTTGGCCAATATCACTCTGCAAGTCTTTTAAAAATATTTTACGTGGGGCCGACACTGAGGCGTAATCAGCTAAGCTTCTGCCTGCAGCACTGGCATCCCATATGGGTGTGGGTATGTATCCTGGCTGATCTACTTCCAATCTGGCTCCCTGTTCATGGCCTGGGTAAAGCAGCAGAGGATGGCCAAAGTCCTTGGTTCCCTGCCACCCACAGATAAGACCTGGATGAAGCTCCTGGCTCCTTGCTTCAGCCTGGCCCAGCCTTGGCTGTTGTGGCTGTCTGGGGAGTGAACCATCAGGTGGAATATCTTTCTTTTCTCCTTCTCTCTGTAACTGTGACTTTCAAATAAGTAAGCCCTTAAATTTTTTTTTTACCCTGGTCAGTTATTTTCTTAACAGTATATTTCAAGAAAGGTTAGAGTTTTATATTTGGTAAATTTTAGTTTTTCTTTTTTAAAAAAGACTTATTTATTTGAAAGACAAATCAAGATCAATCTTCCACCACTTCAGTTCAATTTACTCCTAGTTTTTTTCTTTTTTTCAATTTTTGTAGTATTGGAAACAGGATTGGTTTCTTGATTTCTTTTTCAGATAGTACACTAATAGTGTCTAACAATGCTGACTTTTGCGTTTTGATTTTGTATCCAACAATTTTGCTGAATTTGTTTATCAGGAGTAATAGTTTGTAGATGGAGACTTTAGGGTTTTCTCTGTGGAAGATCATGTCACCTGCAGACAGTGACAGACTTCCTCCTTTCCAACCTGGATGTCCTTTCTTGCCTAGTTGCTCTGGCAAGGACTTCCAGAATTATGTTGAAGCAAAGTGGTAAAAATGATTTAGCTGCAGAATTGTTATATATGGCTTTTATTTTATTTTTCACTTATTTTATTTGAAAGACAGAGTTACAGAGAGAGGTAGAGACAGAGAGAGAGATCTTCTATCTGCTGGTTCACTCTCCAGATAGCCGCAACGGCCAGAGCTGTGCTGATCTGAAGACAGGAACCAGTAGCTTCCACAAGGGTGCAGGGGCCCAAGCTCTTGGGCCATCTTCTGCTTTTCCAGGCCACAACAAAGAGCTGGATCATAAGAGGAGCAGCTGGGACTTGAACTGTTGCCCCTATGGGAGGCCAGGTCTTTAACCCACTGTGCCACAGCGCCAGCCCCCTATGTGGCTTTTATTAAGTTGAGGTACATTTATTTTATACCTAATTTGTTCAAAGTCTTATAACATAGTGATGAATGTTATCGAATGTTTTTTTCTGCATCTGATGAGATGGTCACATGGTTTTGCCCTTTATTCTTTTGATGTGATGTTTCTTGTTCACTGACTGACATATGTTGAACCTTCCTTGCATCCTGGGGGTAATTTCCACTTGATCACAGTGAATGATGTTTTTAGTGTGCTGTTGAATTTGATTTCCTAGTCTTTTGTTGAGGGTTTTTGCATCTGACTTTAACAAGATTACTGGCCTGTAGCTTTTTTTTTTTTTTCCATTGTGTTCTTGTCTAGTTTTATTTGGAATGATTTTGGGAAAGTTGGTATTAGCTCCTTAAATTTTTGTAAAATTAAGTAGTGAAACCATATGATCTTGAGCTTTCTTTCATGGGAGACCTTTTATTACTGATTGAATCTAGTTACTTCCTGTTGGTGTATTTAGGTCTTTTATTTCTTCCATGATTCAAATTTCCTATGTGTCCCTTTCTTTGTAGGTTATCAAATTTGTTGCCATATAATTGTTTGTAATAATCTCTAATGATACGTTGTATTCTTGTGGTCTCAACTGTATTGTCTTCCCTTTGATCTTATTTTATTTGAACCTTTATTTTTTCTTAGTCTGAGTTTGTCAATTTTGTTTCTTTCTGAAGAATCAGCTTTTATTGTGTGTGTATGTGTGTTTAGTCTCAATTTCATTAATTTTTGCTCTGATTTTTCACAAATTTTGTTTGCAACTGACTTTATAGTTTCTTGAGGCATGGGAAAAGTTGTTTGAATTCTGTTTTTGATATAGGCAGTTATTGCAGTATACTTCCCTAGTAGCATTACTTTTGCTTAAAAAGCACAGACAGGACCCACAGGCTGCGGCATGCTGTTTCTGTTCAAGAAATTTAAAAATTTCCTTGTAATTTCTTTTTTGATCCATTGGTTGTTCAAGGGTAAGTTTTTTGATTTCCATGTATGTTTCATTTCCAAAATTTTTCTTGTTATTGATTTCTAGTTTTATTGCATTGTAGCCATACAAGTTACTTGATATGATTTCAGTTTCTTTTTTTTTTTAATTAAAAAAAATTTTTTTAACAGGCAGAGTTAGACAGAAAGGTCTTCCTTTTTCCGTTGGTTCACCCCCCAAGTGGCCACTAAGGCCGACATGTTGCACTGATCCGAAGCCAGGAGCCAGGTGCTTCTTCCTGGTCTCCCATGCGGGTGCAGGGCCCAAGGACCTGGGCCATCCTCCACTGCACTTCTGGGCCACAGCAGAGAGCTGGACTGGAAGAGGAGCAACCGGGACAGAATCCGGTGCCCCAACCAGGACTAGAACTCCGGGGTGCCAGTGCTGCAGGCAGAAGATTACCCTAGTGAGCCACGGCGCCAGCCTGATTTCAGTTTCTAAAAATTTGCTGAGATGTTTTTTGACCTACTGTATGATCTGTTCCTGGATAATACTCCATGTGTTATTGAGGAGAATGTGTATTCCACAATTGTTAGATGGAATGTTCTGGAGATATCCATTAGGTATGATTGGTTTAGTACAACTCAGCTATTTGACTTTCTGTCTAGATGATCAGTCCATTGCTGAAAGTGAAGTGTTAATGTCTCACTACTGTATTTGAATCCATCTGTCCCTTTAGACCTACTACTATTTGCTTCCCATACCTGGGTGCTTCTGTATTGCGTATATGTGTATTTGCAATTGTTGTTTCCTCTTGCTGAATTGCACCCTTTATCAATATGTGAGTACAATGACTCTCTTTGTCTCTTTGCTGCTTTTGCTTTCAAGTCTATTTTATCTAATGCAAATATGGCTACTCTTGCTTTTCTGGATTCTGTTTGCATGGAATATCTTATTCTTCCTTTTTACTATGTATGTCTATGTGTGTCTTAGAAAAGCTGATTTCTTCTAAGCAGCATATATTCAGAATTGGGTACTTGAATTTTTTATACCCATTTGGTCATTTTATGTCTTTTAACTGGGGAAATTATTCCATTTACATTTAAGATAATTATTGATAGGTAAGATCTAATACTGTCATTTTGATACACTTACTTGTAAGCTTTATTGTAATTCCTTTTGCTGTTGCTCTCCTACAATCTTATTTTGTGGTTAAGTGTTTTTTGTTTTTTGTTTTTTTTTAGCAGTGTGCTTTGATTCATTGCTTATGCTTTTGGTTTGTCTATGAGTTTTGTTTTATGGTTATCATGAGACTCGTAGAAACATTTTGGTTATAAGTGAACAATTTTGAAATAATAGCAACTTAATATTCATTATAAAGACATGAAAACAGAGTTACAAGTGTGGAATTTTTGGTAGTATATTGTATCCTATTCCTCTTAACAATTTTAAATCTGTTGGGGAATATTTTTATTTGATAGAGAAAGAATATGTGCACATGTTCCCATTTGCTATTTCACTCCTCAAATGCTTACAACTGGTGGGGTTGAGTCAGAGCTAGATCTGGGATCTGGGATTTGGGAATGAAATTCAGGTCTCCCATGTGGGAGACAGGAACCCAATTATTTGGGTCATTACTGCTACATCCCATCTGGACTCAGCAGCCAGAGCCAGGAATCAAAGCCTGGGTCTTCTGATGCTGATGCGGTGTCTTGGCCACCCTCACATTTTGAATTTTTACATGTTTCTGTATTGCTTATCTCTCAAAGATTAATGTAGCTATTGATCTTAATTGTATCACTTTCAATCTTCAATCTTCATACTAAGATAGGAATGGCTTATGCCACAATTACATCATGATAAGTTCTGAGTTGGTATAGTTACCCTTACCAGTGAGTTTTCTACTCTCTGACATTCTTGTCCTTTTAGTGTTTCACTGTTTCAGTTTCAAGGATGTCCTTTCCCATTTCTTGTAGGGCAAGTCTGATGGTGATAAATTCTCTTGACTTTTGTGTGTCTGGGAATGTCTTTATCTCTCCCCACATCTGTAGATAGCCCTGCTGGGTACTGTAGCCCCCTTTGGCAGTTTTTCCTTTTCCCTTCAGTGCCGTGAAAGTCTCATCCCACTCTTCCTTGGCCTATAAGGTTTGGATCGTGAAGTTTGCTGTCAGCAGGAATCCTCTCTTTGTCTTTAAGCTTGAAGAGCTTTATTATGTGCCTTGAGGTATGGTTGATTGAGTTGAATCTGACTGGTGTCCTCTGACCTCCTGCACCTGGATAGTTGTATCTTTAGGTTTGGGAAGTTGTATGTTATTATCTCTGAGAATATTCTTTCTCTTCCTTTGGCCTTTTGAAGTCCCTCTTGAACTCCAATAACTCAGCTGTTTACAACTGTCCCACAATTCATGTCAGCTTTCTTCATTCCTCTTTTTCCCCCTCCTGCATATTTTCAAACAGCCTGTATTTTTGCCCCCTCTTTGTTTCTTCTGATGGATCTGTTTTGCTATTGATGACTTCTGTCCTGTTTTTAATTTTGCTTATTGTACTTTTCAGTTCACAGACTTCCTAACATAACTTCCTTTTGCTTGTTAAGTTTCTCTATTCATGTATTGAGTCAATTCTCTGTTTTCTTGTTGCTTGTTGAGTTTCCTTAACATCAGCATCCAGGGGTTTGCACATGACACTTGGCATCTGGTTGGTCTTTGACATCTTGTTTTGTTGGTTAGGTAAGGTTATGTATCCCGAATGCTCTTGGCCATGATATCCTTTGTGTATGAAGGGTTAGGAAGCATTTCTAGTCTTTGTGATCTGGCCTCATTGGTTCTGCCCTTCCAGTAGTACTAAACATTCCTCTTTCTTTCTCTAAACCAATGAACACTTATGGCTATTTCAGCACAAGATGGCACCCTAAGGCAAGGTTTGCCATGAACCTGCCATTGGCGCATTATGAATGATGAAGCTCCAGAGGGCACCCTTATCACACATCAGCGCCAAATCTGCAGTCAGAGTGCCCTTGAGAATAAACTGGGAAAGCATCTACAGTGGTCGTCCATCCTTGCAGGCCTCTGCCTGGGGCCAGAGGTCTCATTCGTAGTCCCTGGTCTGTGGTCAGGTACCATGGAATTCACCCTGATTCTGGGCCTCACTGTGGGGCTAGCAGATCTGGGTTCCTATGAAGTGACCTAGCACCTGCCTCCCTTTCCTTCTCCTCTTTGGAGAATTATGGTCTCTGGGTTGTGCCACCTGGGGTTGGGGGTAGAATGGGTTGGGCAGTCCTATGCTTACTAATAACGCACTGCTGAATCATACCCAGAACCCACAGCCTGCTGAGACCAGTGCAGCTTGGGCAAGGGCCCTGCTGATACTGACTGCCTGCTGCTGAGGTAGGTCTGTGGCCCCAGACCCCTGCAGTCAGACAAAGGTGGTGCTGGCTGGGACATAAGTCTTAGTGACTGGAGCCACAGGACTCTGCTTGGCTGTAGGGCAGGTTCAGAGGCTCTGTCCACAGTAGTGGCTTTGGGACAGGGACTGTTGGGCTGTGTCCAGTGTTAGGTGTATAGCAGCCCAGTGCTGAGATACAAGATAGTCCTGTGCTTACTTTTAGGCCCTACTCTCCAGGGGCTGGAGACTGTCTGCCCGAGTGGAGGGAGGGTGGGAGGGAAGGTCAAGGCAGTGCCTTGGCCAGCCAGAATGATGCCAAGCTGGGCCACACTAGCCTCTCCCAGCTACTGGGCCCCGTGCACGCTCACAGGCGCCTATCATGCTAGTATGAGTCTGGAAGTCATTCCCACCAGCATGCAGCTCTCTGACACTGGGTCTGGTCTAGGGGCTCTGGGAATCTGACCCATCTGCCAGCATATGATGCTGGTTGTCATCATGCAGACCCAGTATGGAGCTGGGAGCTAAGTGCGGCTAAACTCTCTACTCACTTTCATCCTACTTTCTAACACAACTGGGGTCTGCTCCTCTAACTGCTTGAGGTTGGGAGAGGGGGGATGGAGGGCAGTCTCTCAGTGTCCTGGCCAAGGAGCAACCAAAGGCTCAATCTGCAAGCACTGGTCCTATGGTGGGCCCGATTACTGGGTTCCAGTGTGAGGTCTGGACTTCTTCCTTGTCCCTCCCTGCAATGAAAGTGAGGTCTGTCTTCGTGCTCAGCTGCTTGGAGCCGGTGGAGTGTTGATATACTTTGCTTTCTGACTTCTTCAGTGCATCTTCCTGCATTACAGCAAACCCAGGCACTGTGGTCTCGCTGCTGGCTCCCTTGGCTTTGCTGAAGGTGGCTGTGTGTGTGAATAGAGGTTCAAGTTGGTGTCTCTCAGCTACCATCTTGCTCCACTGATGGTGCTTTTTTCTCCTTTTGTGTTCTTATTGCTACAGTTTATATTATAATGTTAAATACAAGCAGTCAAAGCCTATAACCTTGAGTGTTTTTTTTCCCATGATCTCGGGAGTAAATATAGTCTTTCCCCATTAAATATTTAATAAAAGGGCTCATGCTTTATAACTTCAAAAAATACCTATTTTTTCATAGATGAAGACTGTAACATTGAAGAAGTTCTCTTTTCTTAGCTGGCTGTGAATTTTTCGTATCAGTGTATATTTTGTCAAATTTTTCTCCGCATTTTTCTCTGCCCCACGGCCCAGCATGCAAAGGCTGAAACGGCCAAGCCCAACCCGCCCCTCCCTGGGCAGCGCCGCTGTCCTGTCTCAGGGAGGCTCCTGCACCTGTTCCCCAGGGCCCTGCCTGTCTGGGTGCCATGATCGCCCCAAGAATGGGCCCCCCAGTCCAGCACCGGTCACTCACCCTGGGCCCCATAGCCGGCCAGGTCGGGCTTCTCCGCAGCCACCGGGCTGCCCAGGTGGCCCAGGGCCCTCTGCAGCTGTACCACATTCATGCGGGTGGTGAGCTTGACGTTGTGGTCCTGCGGCGACAGGGCGGCTGGGTTGGCAGGGGGTGGGAGTTCCCCAGGGGCTTCTGAGAAGGCAGGGAGCCCCCAGCACGGCCCCAGACACACCGGGCGGCCTGGCTGCTGGCTGACCCCTGTCTCTCATTGTGTCCCCAGCGAGGTGGCCCCTGTGTCCCCCACAAGGGACACCAGCACCAGGGGTGGAAACAGGCCCCTCCCCCGCCCCTCCCCCTGCTACCACTGTAGCAGAGGAGCAACAGGAGGCCGGGTGAGGGCAAGAGGGCAGCCCAGGGGCATGGGGGTCTTGAAGTTCTGGAGTGGGTGCCCGTTCACTTCCTGGGAGATCTGCAGGTGCTTCTTGGCGAAGGTCAAGGCCTGTGGTTTTTCTTAAGTCTGTTCATGTAATCTGTTACATTGATTTTTTTAAATACTGAATCCGTTTTCTGTTCCCAGTTTAAACCATGCCTGGTTGTGATGCATTATCTTTTGTATCACTTGCTAATATCCAATTTATTAAAATTTTGTTGAGGATTTTTGCTTCTGTGCTGATAAGGAATATTGATCTATAGTTTTTTATTAATGGAAATTTCTTTGTCTGGTTTTGGTGTCATGGTAACACTGTCATCACAAAATTCATTAGAAAATGTTCAGTTGTCCTGCAGGTTCTAGAAGATTCTGTGGATAATTCATATTATCTCTTCATTTAGTTTTTGGTAGCATTTGCCACTGAATCCCTCTGGGCCCTGGAATTTTCCTCGTTGGAAAGTTTTAAAAATAAATTCATTTTCTTCAGGAGATACATTATTTGAGTTACATATTTCTTCTAGAATGAGCCTTGGCAGTTAAGTGTTTTTTGAAGAATTTATTCCATCTGAGCTGTTGAATTATTGATACTTTAGGTTACATCCTCTCTCTCTTCCCTCTTCCCCCCATTTTTGTCTGTCAGTATACATATACATTTCTGTCTTCCATTGGTCTTTCCAAAACCCAGCATTTGGCTTCATTGGGTCTCTTCATCATTTATCTTTTTAGTAATTTTACTGATTTTCCTTCTGTTTTTACTTTCTTCTACTTGCTTTGGGTTTATTTTTCTCCCTTTTCAAGCTAGTTGTGGAAGGAGTTTAGCTCATTGCTTTGAGCCTTTTGTTTTCTAACATAGATACTTAATGCTGTAAATTCTTCTTCACCCACTGACTTCCAAAAATTGCTGTGTGTTTCTACTTTAGCTCAAATAAAAATGTTTTCTAATTTCCCTTTTGATTCTTTTTGACCCCTGAGCTATTTATAAGCCTGATGCTTAATTTCTAAATGTGTGAGAATTTTCGTTATCTTTTTGTTGTTGATTTCTAGATTAATTCTTCTAGTATCATAAAACATTACTTGTGTTATTCTAGTTATTATAAATGGGTTGTTGGTTGAAGCTTGTTTTATAGCTTAGAATGTGGTCTGTTGTGTTGAAAGTGGTTTTGTACTTGAAAAGAATGGGTATTTTGCTGTTGGGTGGTTTTTTGATCATTAATTTTGCTCAATTTCGTATTCCTGCTGATTTTCTTCCTACTCGTTTTAGTAATAACTGAGAGAATATGTAGGTATCCAGCTGTCGTGTTAGATTTGTCCATTTTTGCTTATAGATCCATCAGGTTTTTTACATTTGCATTGCACATCTCTGTTGTCAGGGGCTTGCCTACATGTTTAGGATTATTAGGCCATCTTTGTGCATTAACGTCACTGGTCACTCGTTTTACCTAAAACAGTTCCTGAATCTGGAACCCACTAAGGTAGTCACTGCAACTTTATTTTGATTGATGTTCATATCAATCAAAAGATCTTTCCCCTACTTCTGCTTTTTGCTTGTTTTGAGTCTCTAGATGTCCAGTAAAGGGTAGGGGGGGTCCTTAAAAAAAGCTCATGGGAAATCTGTCTCATGGAAATAGTATTCATGGATTAAATGTTTTGAAGTTCAACCTGTTACTTGTATTGTTCCACAAGCTTCTTGAAGAAGCATCTTATATTTGCTTCTTGCTGTTTTTCTTTTCTAATGTGTTATTTCAG
The DNA here is from genome assembly GCF_033115175.1 of Lepus europaeus. Lineage (NCBI taxonomy): Eukaryota > Metazoa > Chordata > Mammalia > Lagomorpha > Leporidae > Lepus > Lepus europaeus. The sequence continues at coordinate 21,355,159 of NC_084846.1, read as the reverse complement.
TATTTCAATTAGCATATGTAGACCATTTGTCTTTAATTAGCAATGAAGTGAGATCAAAATGTCACCTTGTTTGCTTTTTTCTGTTTGTTTTATTTGCTTTTTTCCTATGTTTTTGCATTGAGTGTTTTTAGTGTTCATTTTACTCTCATTATCAGATAATTATTTTTAAAAATGTTTTAACCTCATTTTTCTAGCATTGTCTACATATATATATATATATAATTGAGGTCTGTCTTCATATAATATTATGCTTCTTGAATATATAAGAACTTTAGAACAATCTACTTCAGATTCTACCATCCTGGCTTATGAGATAGTGTCATTATAGATCTTTTCTATATTAAGGTACTTCTAAAAGTTTATGGAAAATGGAATTAAAAGATAAATTTATCTTAGAACCAGAATTTTTAAAAAAATCCATGCATACATGGGGCATACAAAAAGCTTATAGAAATTTGTTGTAAAACAACTGTGCTTAGATTTTAAAACATTTTGCACAAAAATAGACATCTTTTAATTCAATTTCCCAAGAGCTTTTGAAAGTGTACCTTATTCTATAAACACAAGATAAAGTCATACTCTAATTGCTTTACAGTCAATATTTTGAGTCATCTAAAATAAGAAATTTTTGCATTCATCTTAATTTTAACCAACTTAATGATTTTAATTCTCTGTATAAATTCCAGTTTCTGACTTGTGTTGTATTCCTCATGCCTGAAGAACTTTTTTTTAACATTTATTCTGCATATCTGTTGGTAGTGAGTCTCCTAGTCTTGGAAAAATTCTTTAACTTGTATTTTTTACACTGCATGTGAAATTTTTAATTCTAAGCTTTTTTGTGGTTTCTTTTTTGTCATACCACCTTGCTCTAAGTGTCAGTTTTATTTTTTGTAAACTTACCTTTATAAAATGGATCTTTTTTTCCCCTCCCTGGGTGTGTTTAAGATTTTCTTTTTTATCCTTTCATTGTTTCTCACCACCTTGTATATGATATTTCTAATTTTTTTTAAGATTCATTCATTTATTTGAAAATCTGAGAGGGAGAGAAGAGAGGGAGAGAGAAGTCTTCCATTCTTTGATTACCCCTCAGATGATTGCAGCAGCTCGGGTTGGGCCAGGCTGAAGCTGGAAACTTATTCCAATTCTCCCACATGGGTTACAGGGGCCCGAACACCTGTACCATCTTCTTCTCCTAGGCCATTAGTAGGGGGGAGCTGGATTGGACATGGAGCAGCCTGGACATGAACTGATGCTCATGTGGGATGCAGGTAGCTTCTTTATCCGCTACACCACAACACCGACCCTGATGTTTCTGTTTTTTAAATTATTTATTCTGTTTGTACACCTCTGATATGTGGTTTGATGTTCTTTAATACTTGAAAAAAAATTCTTGACCACCCAGTCTTAAAATATTCTCTTATCTCTTTCTGGTATTCCAATTGGTATATGCGGGACCATTTGATACTATAATAGCTCTTAGTCTTCTTTCACTGCAGTGACAGAATCCCACAGAGTAATGCTTACCAAACAGGAATTTATTTCTCTGGCTGAAAGAGCAAGATCATGGCTTCTGCATCCATCGTGGGGCAGGGGTGCTGGGTGCTCCCATGGAAGAAGGTGGAAGGACAAGATAAGACTCCTGCCCTCAGGCCTTTCTGCAGGGACACAGAATCCCATTGCCAAAGAAGGAGCCCTCATGACCTCACCTCGTGACATCGTCACACCCTCAACACTTGATGTTTGGAGGGGACGCCTTTAAGCCACAGCACTCTTGGGTGCTGTGCTTGGTTTTCTTTGCTCTTCTCCGTTTCAGTTGGAGTGATCTCTGTGGACCTCACTCAACATCTGACTGACTTGTTCCTCCTGCAGCACTGTGTCTCCTGGCATAGCCGTTTCGGGCATCCTCCATCTCTTTCTGTGTGTGTACTTGCTTCTACCATCTGGATTGGACCCAAGATTTTCAGCCCTGTGCTGAAACTGACCATGGATTCATGCATGTTGAACACTTTGTGGGCTGCAGCCTCTCACTTGCTGATGGTAGTGATTTAGATTCTCTGTTGTGGCTCAACACATCTGATCCTGTTTTCTCTCTTGTAAGTGGGTTGCTTTGTCCTTGGTTTGGTTTTTTGAATTCCTTATAATCTTTCACTGAATGCTTGTATCAACTGGAGAGTAATAGGGGAGAAGCAGCCAGTATTTATGCCTAGAAATGGGTATACCTTTCTTTTCTTTTCTTTTTTTTTAAGATTGATTTATTTGAAAGGCAGAATTAGACAGGGAGAGGAGAGGAGAGGCAGAGGGAGGTCTTCCATCCAATGGTTCACTCCCCAGTTGGCCACAATGGCCAGAGCGTGCCGATCTGAAGGCAGGAGACAGGAGCTTCTTCTGGGTCACCCACGTAGGTGCAGGGGCCCAAGGACTTGGGCTATCTTCTACTTTCCCCTAGCATAGCAGACAGCTGGATCAGAAGTAGAGCATCTGGGTCTCGAATTGGCTGCTGGCACTTCAGGCCAGGGCATTAACTCGCTATGCCACAGCACTGGTCCTCATGGGTACACTTTTCTTATGGCAGCATGTTGCTGAAGGATGTTAAATCATCCTACTCAGAAGTGGATCTTGGCCGGTGCTGCGACTCACTAGGCTAATCCTCCGCCTGTGGTGCTGACACCCTGGGCTTCTAGTCCTGGTTGGGGCGCCGGATTCTGTCCTGGTCGCTCCTCTTCCTGTCCAGTTCTCTGCTGTAGCCCGGAAAGGCAGTGGAGGATGGCCCAAGTCCTTGAGCCCTGCACCTGCATGGGAGACCAGGAGGAAGCACCTGGCTCCTGCCTTCGGAGCGGCATAGCACGCCGGCCACATTGCGCTGGCCGTGGCGGACATTTGGGGGGTGAACCAATGGAAAAAGGAAGACCTTTCTCTCTGTCTCTCTGTCTCTCTCTCACTAACTCTGCTGCCTGTCAAAAAAAAAAAAAAAAAAAGATTTTGATCTATGCTTTGCTGTTGCTCTGGGTTCATTCGCTGTGTCTGTGGCTTTAGACTCCTGTAGTGCTAACTTATGTTCAGGGTGGAGCCTGGTTTGCCCTCATTATCAGACCTTCCCTGCACAACCCAGAGAGTGACTTCATTCTTGCCGCTACCACAATGGTAGTCAGCTGTCTTGATATTTAGTTCTTGCTACCCTAGGAGGGAGAAGAATTTTTCATTTTTGTATGGGTGAAGCCAGGAGCTTCCTCCAGGTCTCCCACGTGGGTGCAGGGGCCCAAAGACTTGGGCCATCTTTCACTGCTTTCCCAGGCTATAGCAGAGAGCTGGATCGGAAGAGGAACAGCCAGGACTAGAACCGCGGCCATATGGGATGCCATCACTTCAGGCCAGGGCTTTAACCCGCTGAGCCACAGTGCTGGCCCTGTGACCTGTCTTTTCTTAGGCTTTAGGTTTTTGAGCTATTCTGCAACCCTGGTTCTGCAGATTTAAGAAGAATCAAGATTTCCAATGCATCTGGCCTAGAAAAGGGTTGATAGGATAGAAGTGACATTCTTTCCACCTTTGTACACCACCTAGAAGCCAGAAGTTGGCATAAGTACGTGATGTTAGCATTTACACTTTTGTTCATATCAGAATGGGTGTGGAAACATTTTGATCTTAACCATTTTGATATTTATCCCACTGAAAAATAGAGCTTGGCGCAACGAGTCTCTGAGCTCAGCCTTTAAGATTCCAAAGGTGAGGCAGCTGTGTCCTGTGCACAAGGTGATTCTACATGAAAGGACCCCGTGGTGGGCGGGGAGTGGGCCTCCAGAGCCGCTGCCCCTGTTTACTGCCAAATCCCAGGCCTAATGAATCCCAGGCACATTTCTAAATATATCTGCAGCCATGCAGAGAGGGCACATCCATCAGTTACGGTCATGGGAAAGGTCGCAACAGCACAGGCTCTCCTCATCACTCGGCCCTCCCTCCCCACTTCGCCTTGGGTGTGTTGAAATACTGTGATTGTTCACTTAGAAGCATTGTCCATTTTTGAGGACTGCTTACTGGAAATGAGTGGAATATCTGAGAGGGGCCTTCTATTTAAAGGGCCATTTCCTCATTCAAAAGCTTTTTGTGTAATAAAAGCATCTGAAACACTCTTCTGTGAGACTCACCAACCTCGCTGCTTCCAAGCCATTGATTAGAAATCCACAGTTGCAGCCCAGGCTCTGAGCTCACTGTGGCCTTGGATGTCAGCCACAGTCCTTGAATTCCCTTCATCTGTACTCCTGTGAGTAACAAAAGCTGTGCAGTCTTCAGTGCTGTGGCCCTTCTCTCCCCAGCTAGGGGTTGGGGGGAGGGTTGAGGAGATCTTTGAAAACGTAGCCCTGGCAGTGTTGGACAATCCGTAAAGTCCGGTGACATGTTAATGTGGCTCTAAAATAGGGTAGGATCTCACAGAGAACTACACAAGAAACGAGCCTTGGATAAAAGAAAACTGTTCCGACTCTCACGACTTCACATAGGGGCTCCCTTCTTTCTTTCTCTTAACCAAAAGCAATGATCTTGGCAACATCGTATAGCCTGTATAAATAAATTAGCTCACAGGGATCAGGAAACAAGAAAACATTTTGAAAATAAAATATTTTAAGACCTTTGAAAGTCAGCACTCTTAAGCCAGCATTTTTAGTTTTAATATCCCTCTGTTTTGCTGTAATTTAAGGCATTCATGCTTTGCTAACTTGTAATCTAAAACAATATGGATATATCAGACCTCAGATTATTCATGAAACTGATTCATTTAATCACCTAGTACTATATTATGCCTACATTATGGCTTATCAGTGTCTCCCATTTTCCATTTACTATTTATATTTAGTTGCAGAGAGAATTCCAGAAGGAAGTTGCATCTTTCTGTAGTCTGCTTATCATTTGAAACTTGCATGTTTCCTTCCAATTAAGTTGGAATTAAAAAAAAAAAAGTATTTCACCACTTACTGTTGTTCATTCTCCATGTATTGACACTAATGGTGAGTGGTGAAATTCTTCAACTCTTAAATCTATGATCGCCCACACTCTGTGAATTTCTGGAGCCACATCACAAGTCATTTGACACCAGAGCAGAACGTACATTTATTTTGGAAGAAAAGTAACGTTAGTGAATACCAAACCATGTGAAAATATTTTTGTTTATGCCAGAACTAAATTAATCTGGTAAGAAAAAAAACTTCCTAGCAACGCCTAACATGAAAAATATTCCATCACAGAAAATACACCCCATGGAGGTTGAGGTAGGCAGCAGCCCACACCTCAGCCAGATAACAGTCAAGGTCTGTAAATGGAGCTGCCGTTACCTCTAAGGAGAGAAGGTAGGAAAGGAATTAGAGTTAGACACAGCCACAGCAGTGAGTGAATGTCAAATGACCAATGTTGGGATCCCACTGGGTTACAGTCCTGGCGTACAGATCCTGCACCAGGGGCTCATGGATATCTCATGAAGTTCTCTCAATGACATGAAAGCAATCAAGTTAGCGACTATTCGACTCTGAAAGCCCAGCATCTGCCAGTTGTAGACTCTTGCTGGATCCTTAGCACTGAGAGAGGTCTAAGCCAAGATAACTGCTGTAACTTCACATTGTGGCAGAAAAATTGTGTTTAATGAATATCTAGGGGAGGTGGCTCCGTCGTGCAATGGATAGCGCATTGGACTTCTAATGTATATCTAGGGGTGACTCCCTGTTTTCTTGTAGTGGTGTCATTTCTGGAGGTCTTTCCTCTCTTACATCCCCAAATTCTGCCCCTTGACTGTGCAAGCCAGGATGATTGCACTTTTCTGCTTCAGTTCTAGTATCTTGTCCCTGGGCAAAAGGATTTTGTTTTTCTTTTTTAATTTGCAGGGTGACAGGCAGAGTCCTCATTCTTGCTGGGCTCATTCTCCAAATGCCCAGGATCTTGGAGCTCCATCCAGGCCTCCTATATGGGTGCCAGGGATCCAGCGACTTGAGTCATCACCTGCTGCCTCCCAGGGTGCACATTAGCAGGAAGCTGGAATCAGGAGTAGAGCCAGGACTCAAACTCAGGCACTCTGATATGGGTGTCCCAAGTGATGAGCCGATGAGCCAGTGTGCACCACAAGTTTGAATATGAAAGTGTGAGTCAAATAACAACTTCCACATTTACTGCTTGATACGAGTTCTTGTTACCAAATTAGACTCATAGTTGGTGTGTGACTATGGAGGCAGAGGCTCATGGAAACAGCATTGATGGTCAGAGCTGGCTGTGGCTTTTGTAGAGTGGGAAGTGTGGTTCTGAGAGCGAGAATCCAGAAGTGATGTTTGTTACTAGCTTTTGGAGAACCTTTCAAAAACTAAACTTTAGGTCTTCTAAATCACAGAAGTAAAAGTTCTCTTTCTAAAGAAACAATAGAGAAAGATCAATACTAATTTGTAGCAGAATAAAGAAGATAGCAATTAAAAAATAAATTTAAGGATGTGGCGTTCTACAGAGGAGGGGATTGAGCTGGGAGTTCCTGGTTACCAATGTGTTGGTATGAAGATTTATGCCAGTCATAGATGGAGACCCTGAAGTGGCTAAGACTTGATGGCCTGGTTTCTGGGCCACTGGCTTTATAGAGTGTTGGATTTGTGAGGCAGTGAGTGGATGTACACATCCATTGAGAAATGGGAATTTTGTGAGAGTTTCACGTTGCTAAAGATATCTGCAGACTCAGATTGTTAATGAATCTCATGATTTTTTTTTTTCTCATGCAACAACTTGACACACTGTCAGATCTTTTCTACATGGCAGACATCCCTGGGTGTGGTGGGGGAACATGAGGCCACCATCCCAGAGAGGGAAGTGGTGACCTGTTTAGGACTCTGACCGTAACTGGTTTTGATGTGGTCAGCCATCTTGCGACTTGAATGGCCTAGATATTTATATGGCTTTCTTTGTTGGTTGCTTAGAGTGTGATTGTCTATGTGTGCAGTATGTAGTTTTTTAAAAAATTTTTCCTAAGTGCCATCATGCAAGGTTTCTGTACCTGTAGATTCTCATCTCAGCATGCCAAAGGAATGACAAGGCTCTGAACCAGTTAAGAGGGAGTAGAGAACTCTGGAGAGCAGTCCCTGCCTCCTATCACTTCGGCTTCTCTCGGCCACCCCCAACTTGTCTTCTAGACGGTTGATCTGTCTACTTTAGAGTGGACAAAAAAAAGAAAAAGACTTCTCTTTAAATCCCTCCTCAGTACCTGGACCCATCAAAAAGTTCACATTAAAGTCACGAGGGATTCCCTATTGCAACGGAAAGTCACGTTGTCCAGGCAAGAAGGAAGAAATCAGAACAGCAGAGACATGGATTATAACTAAAATGTATGTATATTATATATATATCAGAACAGCAGAGACATAAATTTTAACTCAAAAAAGGCAGAGAGATAGGTAATAACTAAAAACAAAAACAAAAACAACCCACCAATTTTCTGTGATCAGAAATCCAGAGGAGTTTTGCCTTAAAAAGGCAAGGAGAGGCCGGCGCCGCGGCTCACTAGGCTAATCCTCCACCTTGCGGCGCCAGCACACCGGGTTCTAGTCCCGGTCAGGGCGCCGATCCTGTCCCGGTTGCCCCTCTTCCAGGCCAGCTCTCTGCTGTGGCCAGGGAGTGCAGTGGAGGATGGCCCAAGTGCTTGGGCCCTGAACCCCATGGGAGACCAGGAGAAGCACCTGGCTCCTGCCATCGGAACAGCGCGGTATGTCAGCCGCAGCGCGCCTACCGTGGCGGCCATTGGAGGGTGAACCAACGGCAAAAAGGAAGACCTTTCTCTCTGTCTCCCTCTCACTGTCCACTCTGCCTGTCAAAAATTAAAAAAAAAAGGCAAGGAGAAACAGTAGACAATGTTTAATCGTGTTGTCTAAGAATTTCTCATGAAAGTAACATCACAGCTTATACAGCTGACTTCTGAAGAAACTTGGATATTCTGGAGTAAAAACGCTTCATATGTGGAAAGTATTTTGGAAGCTTTATGTTGATATGAGGTCCCTGGACACAGGATCATTGCAGTGAACCTGTTGGAGGAGAGCTGAGAGCTATGCTGGCTCCTTGTAAGTGTTCAGGCCAACAGGGTAGAATGGAACGTGGGTAAAGTTTGAGCTTGTCCATGGCTGTGTATTTGTTCTTTTTAAAGTTTTATTTATTAATTTGGGAGGGATAGGGGAAGAGAGACAGTGAGTGAGCAAGTGAGCAAGCAAGCTAGCTCTCCCATATGCTTCTGTTTCCATGGATGCCTGTGATGACTGGGCTAGATGGAGGCATAAACTAGGATCAGGACCTTGATCCACGTCTCCTACACAGGTGGCAGGAACTTGGTTATTTCAGCCGGCACCATTGCCTCCCAGTGCCTGCGTTAGCGGGAAGCTGGAGTCAGGAGCCAGAGCTGGGATGCCTGCATCTTAACTGTGAGGCTAGATTCCTGCTCTCTGGTTGTTCCTTGATGCACCCCTTTGGCTTCCCTTCCTGAGTAGCATATCCTCCTCTCCCTGAATAATCCAGGAGCTTCGTGTTGAAGTGCCACAGCAGACTTGACTGACAGCAGGATCCTATTGGGTCTAACTGTGGGGCCCAGCATCTCCTCAAAGTCAGGACTGGGCCCTTCTTCATTCGCACCTGCTTCTTCAACTGATCTTACTGCCAGCTAAAGATTTCTCTGGAAGCTTGTATGTGTGTTGGTGTGCATGCATGCAAACCTGTGCATGCAAAGAGAAAGTGGAGGCTTAAATGTGGGGTATGGAAGGGTGCGTTTCGTCTCTGGATCCAAATGTTTCCAGGGGACTACTGCTTATTTTATTTCCATTCTTCACACAGAGACTTACCCTGTTGAGTAACTTTTGTTAAGCACAGCACTACAGGTTTGTTGGCCTTCTGTTTACTTGTTTCAGCTTGACTAGAGGCTCATGCCAGCTGGAATCTTGAGTTTACAAATAACACAGGGCAGTGAGGCCCATGGCTTGGTGTGGGAGCAGGACAACACAGAGGGGAGACACAGTCCCCTTGCCTGCCAATGCTGCTCAGTCCCTGCAACTGAGAGCTCGGAGCATTGTGGGGGAAGGGCAGCTCCCCAATGCCAGATCCATGGTTACATTGCAATCCTTAGTGACTGGCCTTGGCTTTGCAAGCAGATACACAGGTGTGTTGACATGAAAGCTTTCTAGTGATGCTTGAAGGCAATTTATTCTGTTCACAAGTTCAACTCAGAAAACTTGGTGAATATCAAAGAATTGTTAAAAATCATATGAGCTTATTTTGGTAAATAACTTTCCTGCCCTTTGGAAATTTTTAATTTTTATTTATTTGACAGGCAACTCCCATATTCTGGTTTTCTCCCCAAATGTTGACAAATGGAAGCCAGAGCTGGGTTCAGTCTGCGTCTCCCTCATGAGTGGGAGGAACCCAACTACTGGAGCTATGCCTCCAGCATCTGCGTTAGCAAGATGCTGCAATCAGAGGTGAGCCAGAACTTGAACCCAGGCACTCCAGTATGAGATGTGGGCATCCTAGGAATCACCTTAACTTCTATGCCAGAAGCCTGTCCTACTTCCTGTTCTTTTAAAAAGTATAGAGGGTGAGGTATAGAGGGGTGAGAGAGAGGGAGGGACATATGGGAAAGGCGTGAGAGAGAGAGAGAGCAGGAGAAATATTTTCCATAGTGCTTTGTAGCTTTTTCCATTCATCTTTTGGCTCATTATGGACACTTGCCTATGACAATAAATACTTCTCTATAACTTATTCTCAACCAGGGACAAATTGGACACCCCAAAGGAATTCAGTAACAGCTGCAAACATATATGTATTATTATTATTTTTGCAATTGACATGTATTAGATAGAAGCTAGGGCTACAGCTATCCTGAAGTACATAGGGCAGCATCCATGACAAAGAATTATGTAGTCTAAAAATCCAGTAATGCTAAGGTAGAAAACCTCTCCTTTATAATACTTACTTATTTGAGGGGGAAACGACATCTACTGATTCACTCCCCGAATGCCCAGAACAGCAGAGTTTGGCTGTGCTGGTCCCAGGAGCTGGGACTCAATCCAGGTCTTTCATATGGGTGGTGGGGATTGGATTACTTGAGCCATCACTGCTGCCTCTTAGGGTCTGCATTGTGAGGAAGGCGGAGCCAGGAGCCAGAGCTGGGTATCACACTCAGGTACACTGATATAGGATATGGGTGTCTTAACCAGCATCCTAACTCCTAGGCTAACTGCCTGTCCATATAATATTATTTTTAAATGGCTACCTTTTACTCTGTACTCAAATAGAATTATCTGTTGTTCAATTATGGGAAATTTTGATTACTTCCATATTTCTTACTCTCATAAATAAGCTGTTGAAAAGTCTTGATCACACACATTTTAAGGCATATTTATGATTAGACTGAACTAGAAAAGAAGCAGAAATGTTGCAGGGTCAAGGGAAAATGGACTTTTTTAGACTTTAACCAATGTTTCAAGTTCTCTAGATGGGTGGGTAGCTTGCTACTCACACGGCGATGAGATTCCTTTTCTGTTATTAAATCCACCCCTTAGAGCATGTCTCAAGACTTACTTGAAAGGACATTTTAGCTTTTGCAAATTCACACAAGATCCATCAGAGAGGGAAGGCAAAGTGAGGTAGTGTCCCTGGGCCCTCACTTTCCTCCAACCACTCACAGAAAGTTTGGGGAACAGAAAAAGGGGTAAGCAGCAACTTGTGACACTAACGAATTCTGTTCTGCCTTCCGACCAAAGGGATTGAGTGTCTAGACTTTTCTATGGCTGATGGGCAGAAATGAAGGTGGTGTGACCAGAATTTGCATCCAGGCTTTCTGTCAGTCTTCAGTTCAAACTAGGAGATGAAAAAGGAATGCTGGGTATCAGGTGCTTAGCATAGAGCCTGACATGAGTCATTCTCACCTTAGACCTGAACAAAGAAATTCACCTTAGACCTGAACAAAGAAATCCTCTAACTTTGCAAAATCCCCTCCCTGTTATGACCTTGGGTGAGTCCAGCGTGGATACACCTTCATGATGTCCATGACCACTGGACACAAGTCCTTGGCCACTGAACACATCATTGAGGCACGCCAGCTCTCTGTGGTCAGAAGCTGCATTGCTAAGCTCAGGGTCCAGTGGCCAATTCAACATGCACAGCTCAGCTTGCATTACGTTGAATAAAACAAAACATCCAACTTCTGTAGAAAAGCCATTCTCCTGTGACAACGTGCTGTATTTAATTTTTTAATTTAAGAAACAATATAAACATTTTGTACTTCAAATTAGTCATATCTCTTTTATTTGTATTATAGTCTGATCCTTTTTCCTACCATTCTCTTCAGCAGGAACCAGGCGTAAGTTGATAACCTTGGTATTGTCATGATACTCTGCTGTCCTAAGGATTTGACAAAAGTCTCTTGATCTGAGCTCAGATGTCTGTAAAACACCTCTTTAGTTGCTGGGAGGCAGGTGCACCCATGCTACCTATTTCCCCTACATGTCAAATCCCTTGAGAGTTTCCCCTGCCTCATTGATCTTTGTACCCAGAGCCTACCACTCTTCCCGACACAGCATACACTCATTGAGCCAAATAGAATGTGACACATGCTCCAGGGTTTGTACTATCAAACTTTATAAAGAGTTGAATCGAAATGAAGGAAAATAATTGTTGCCTTTCTCTTTATTAGCTCACCAGATGCACCTTCCTTCCCTTTGCTCTTTTCCATCGGGATTCCTGGTGTCTCTGGGGCTAGGCTGGCAATGGGATGTAGTAAGCAAATCAGAATAACCAACCCCCTGTCTGTCCTAAACTGAGTCGTGGTTGCATACAACCTCTCCCAAGATGCTTCAAACAGTACTCTTAGGTAGGAAGTTCACCAGCTCAGTTGTGAGACTGCTTCTCTTTAAAGGGCTGGGAAGTGCTGACCACACACAGAGAACTGTCTCATGTTCTTGCTGTGAAGGCAATGGCTATCGCTGTTTTCAGAAAATGCAGCCAGCCGGATTCCCAAGAGCTCAAACTATGATGTCATCAGAAATACTGTGTTACCTAATCTTGGACAAACACAAGGTTCAGTTTGCACTGTAGCTTTTCTCGGGGGTGGGTGACAGCATTCCTTGAAGCAGCTCTTGTAGAAATGCTAGCCATAACCCACATGCCATGAGAAAATGTCTATTCCTGTTCGCATCTCTGAGAAGGTGGATCAGATTTGGGGTCTAGGACACCTCCAAATTCTCTAGCCAAGGCCTACATGTGAGGAACCCCACTTGGTACAGCATAAGCCCTGTGCAGCTATTAGCTCTGTGGGCAACGACATGTGTGCCAATTTTGTTCTTGCCCTTACGAACGGAGTACTTTCACATTTACCATCCTGCAACATGTTTGCCCTATACTTCTGCAGATACCCTTTATCTGATCCCTTTCTATTCTTGGTTTGCTAGGAATTGTTTTTTTATCATGAATAAATACTATTAAATTGCAGCTAAGGCTTTTTCTATATCTGTTGGAATGATTGTATTATTTCTCTCCTATAATCTGCTAGTATGTTGAGTCCTGGATTCTCTTAGATTATACCAACCTTCCATTTCTGGAATAAATCCAATGTAGTCACAATGTTCAGCATTTTATAATCATTGATTGATGTGATTAGCTAGTATTTCATTTAGGTGCCTCTGTATGAACAGTGCTTTGGGTTCCAACTTTCCTTTCACTGGTTTTAGGATAAAATTTTTACCACTGGTTTTAGAAAATGAGTTTGGGGGTGTTCTTAAGTTTTATATATTTTTTGGATTAAAGTTTGCAGTGTTAACATTATACAGACGTGAAATGATTGGTCAACAATGTCTGGCAAGTAAGTTAGTGTTGTGTGGTCTTTGGAATGATTGTAGACTATTGATTAATTTAATGTTTCAGTATTTTTTTAAATTTCTCTTGAAATTGAGTTTGTTAAAATATTTTTTCTAAGTGTTTATACATTTTAGCTAAGGTTTCAAATTTGGTGATGTAAGGTTGTCCAGAAGTTCCTGTTAACCTTTCTTCCATCCACATTTAATTTCAAGTGTTTAGTTGTACATTTCTTCATCGTTTTTGTCAGTTTTTCTATTTAGTATCTTTTAAAGATTATCTCCATATCTCCATTATCACTTTTAAAAATATTTAATTTAGATTAATTTCTGTCCTTATGCTTGTTAGTTCTCATTATTTTATTCTTGCTGCTTTTTGGGTGGGGCGGTTATTATGAGAAGTTGATTTGTTTGTTTTCATAATTGTTAAGGCTTAAATGCCTCTTAAATACTGCTTTAGCTATTTTCTACAAGTTTTGATATATACTACTATATTTTGCTATGTCTACTTTTTTACATATTTTTGATTTCATTTGGATTTTGTTTCTTGTGTATTTTGAGTTTGTTTATTTTATTTTGAGAGGCAGGGAGTAGGTGGAATAGAGAGAGAAAGAGCGCTCCTATTTGGTTTGCTCCCCAAATACTCTCAATGGCAAGGGCTTGGCCAGGCGATAGCTGGGAGCTGGGAGCCTAATCCGTGTTTCCTAGAGAGGAGGCAAGGCAGCAGCTACCTGAGCCATCACCTGCTGCCTTCCAGGTCCTCATTAGCAGGCAACTGGAATTGGGAACTGGGGATGGGACTTGAACCCAGGCATTTACATGTGAGTTGTGGCCATCTTAATGGGCACCTAAATGGCACTGTAACGGTTAAACCAGATGGTAGTCCCAGAGGTAGTTCTCACCTTCCGGGTAGATAATAGTTTTCTGATGATCTCTGCACTATCCTGTTGAATGTAGGTAATGTGGTCTGTGTAACAGTAATCCTTCAAAGATTTTTAAGGTTTGGGTTAATAGAATCTTTGTTTTTTCCCCAGTATGTTAAAGATGTATGAAGTATAATCAGTTTTATATGTCTAATAAACTACAAATAATTATATTGTTCAAATCTTTATAGGCTTATTGATAGCTTAATTTACTTAATTACCAAGAATTTTCTTTAACTGTCCCATTATAGTACTGAATTTATTAATATTTCATGTTCTGTAAATTCTTGCTTTGTGTGTTTTGATCATATTTTGTTATATACAAGTTCTGAGCTTTATAATTTACCTGGTGATTTAAACCTTTTATCATTACATAGTTGCCAGATCTAATTCTGGTCACGTCTTATTTTAAAAGCTGTTTTACATTTGCTTTTTTTTTGGTTCATATTTCCATATATATTTTCTTACTTTCAGAGCTCACTTAATTATTTTTTAAAAGGTACAATTGAGTGATTTAAGCAAGTTTTACAGCTGTGTACACATCAAAACAATCTTGTTCTATCTGAAGTGTTGTAATGAACAAAGTCATCAAGAAATCATCTTTGTTCAAGGGGAGGTACTCGTCCCTGGATGTTACTCAACCCACAAACTGATTAGATCCTTCTTTCTTTTCTCTTCCCACAATGTGCGAATCATTCAAATGTACATATAAATACACATATCTTAAAGGCTTAACTGGTAAAAACGCAAGACTCAGTGGCTTCTTCTACCCACTTGCCCACATATAGGAAAACTGTATTTTATACATGCATTGTGAATTGTATTTTACGGTAAAAGCCAGTAGGATGACATTAAGCCTGAGTCAGATTTACATTTCGCATTGCTTCCACAGACAGGCGTCTCAGCGCTTTTCCAATACATTACAGGGCCTCTTCTGGAGAAAATATTTTCATGAATAAGGTGCTCTTATTATCTGTCTGTGACCTGAGGACTACATCCAGCTACAGTGAAAGCCAGTGCTGTCATATACAGTGGCCTCTCAGTAGTCATGGGCTCTCAGACACCCACAGATGCTCACGTTTCTTATACAAAATGAAGTAGCATTTGCATCCAAGAAATACACAGCCACCTGCTTCCTTTAAATCATTTCTAGATCCCATGTAACAGCTAATACAATATAAATGTTTAGTAAATAGCTGTTACTACTACTTAAGGAACAATGGCTAGAAAATTCTGTACAAATGTAACGTTTTCTGAATATTCTGAGTGTAGTTGGTTGAATCTGCACATGTAGAAACAAGGGGCAAACGATATTAAATGTATTTATAATTTTAAAACAACTAATAAGTGATTTCTCCCTCTAAGATCTTTTTTCCAAATAACCTAAATTATGTTCCCAAGGACAAGGTATTGAATATTTTTATTCATTTAGTAATGTGCCTATTATTTCCTGGGGAGTGTTGGAAGGGTACAGGGTGTTGATCTCCAGTAATTTCTATTCCTGGAAGTGGAAATGTCATTAATTTCAGAGTCCAAACCATCCTGGGTTGAAGATGATCTCCAGGATTGGCAGTGTATCTACACACATGTAGCCAGGCAGCTGCCAATAGCACAAGCTCCTATGAACACAGGTGCTGGGTCCTAGTGTGTTATTTTTTTAGTGCAGTGGTGTGAAACACAGGTGAAACTGCTTTTTTTTTTTAAAGATTTGATTTCATTTATTTGAAAGGCAGAGTTACAGAGAGACAGAGGCAGAGAGAGAGGTTTTCCATCCGCTGGTTCACTCCCCAGGTGGCCACAACGGCTGTGGGTGCAGGGCACCAAGAACTTGAGCCATATTCTACTGCTTTCCCAGGCTACAGCAGAGAGCTGGGTCAGAACTGGAGTAGCCAGGACTTGAGCTGCTGCCCATCTGGGATGGTGGCACTGCAGGCAGTGACTTTACCGCTACACCACAGTGCTGGCCCCAGGTAAAGCTGTTTTGACTATGACTTTCCTGGGCAGAAGAAACGGTTGTCTAAGAGATTGTATTGGGTTGCAGCAGACAAGAGGGTTATTTAGACAAGATCAAGCGGTGCTGTGAGGAATATGGTGCAGCCTCTTTGGGTTGGGCTTCATCTGCCAGTTCTTGGGCTATATAGCTAGCATGATAGTAAATCAATCTATTGAGCTATAGCTTCAAACTCTGATTTGCTTAGTAACATAAGGTTTAAAAAAACCAATCACTTCCTCTTCCCCTTCCCTGGTTTGTTTCTAGGATCCTCTTGCTCTTTGAGGACATCTTGTAAGCTTCCTATCAGATTCGTTTGCACTTTATGAATGCTGCATCCTCTAGCAAGCACTATGCATGATTTTCATGCTTATATTGCTGGTCCCGGAGTGTTCACGTGACTCGTGCGAGGCTCTGCTGATTGGCCCCTCTCTTTCTAGGAGAGCCTTGGGGAGGAGACCGAGGACCGAGTGGGAGGATGGGGGCGGGGATGGGTGGAAGTGCTTCACTGTGTCCGTTCATTCCCCACCCGCAAGCCAGCCTAGAGCTATGCCCCAATCGGCTCTCCTATCTCGTGGTGGTGAAGGAAAGGGCAGCGTTTAGCCTTGACCAGTGCGTGGGAGGGGAAAAGGATCTCCAGGAAGTCTCCTCTGACCCTTCCGTTGCACCCGTCCAAGCTGGGCAGCCAGGTGGAGGCGAGAATGCAGCCAGCGCTCTTGTGTGGCCAGGAGTGAGATAGTGGATGTTTGTGCCACCCACAGCCCTGCTTCAGGGTCCTTGCTGCCGACGGTTAAGTTGGTTCTTGAAAAATCTCCCACCCCGGTTCCACCGCGTGGTCTGTCCTGCCAGGGATGAACCCTACCCTGTGCTGCCCGAGGCCCCCAGGGCTTGTGTGACAGCCGTCGGTGGGCCGGTGGGCCTTTGTCTCCTCATCCCTGGTTCTTGACTGGTGAGTCACCCGCTGGAGTCTGCAGGCCGCTGATGGGGCAGTCGCATCCACAGGCAGCTATAAAAACTAAGCATCTGTAAATCCCTTCAATAAATATTTGTGAAGTTTCAAAACCCTCCAGTCTGATAAGAGCGAGGCAGCCCCAGGGAGCCCGTCTCCTAGGAAAGCCACTTGGAGACACAGGAGCTGCAGTCTGGCCCCCAGGGGAACTTGTGCGTGGATTCATGGAACTCCGGGGAGTGAACCTGCCTTCAGAACAGACAGACGTCAATGAGGGCAGGAACGCCGTGCCCAGCTTTCTGGACAGCAAACATAAAGCTTCAGTTTGGAGAGAGAGGAGAGAGATCCATCAAAGTCTGGCAGAAGGGACCAAATCTAGGGGCGAAGTCCATGTGGTTTTTTTTTTTCCCTCTTCTTTTTGAACCAAGGCAGCATACTACATTATGTAGAAGAGAATTTTATGTGAAAATTACGTACATCTTTAAGATCCCAAAAGACAAAAATCACACGTTTTCTGATTTGCAGAAGCTGACATAAACAGTACACACACAGATGATGATGTATCTGAATGAAATTGACATCTTGGCATTGGATTATTGTGTATAGCCCTTGTCTGTATTTTTGCTGAATGGTGGTCTTTCTACTTCTATTGAACTCTTCATTTAGTGGAACATTAAGCCTCTGATTATAAAGTAAATGAAAAATCGTTCCTATAGAAATTTAAAAGGAAATGAAGGAGGGAAGGCAGGAGGGAAGCATCATTATATTCTTAGCATTGGGTCTATGAGCTACATAGAATCTGTTTCCTTTATGCTAATAATACATAAATAAGTTATAGAAATTTACAGCTACAGATTTGCAAAATAAATACCTTGATGTAAATATGCCTTTTGAGAAATTTTCTGAATTGTGATCATGGACAAAAATACCTCTGAATTTTTTTTTCCACTCAAGCCCTCCTTCATACTAGCTGATTTAGTCAATAAAAAAAAGAAAAAAATGCAAAGTAAAAGCCCAATTGGACCAACTCCATCGGCTGTCCTCATGGGCAAAAAATTAGAGAATATTTCTATCTCCCCACATTGTTTCTGCAAATGCCTTTGTCAAATCTTCCTCACTCGAAGCTAACACTCGGTCACTTTTGGTTTCATTTTCTGTGGCTTGGAAGTGCAGCTGATAGAAGTCATGGTTCTCAGTCTGATGCTCTTCCCTTTGTCTTGCGCCTGTCCCTGGTCTGCGGCTCGCTAATGACCTCCGGGACTTGCCATCCTGTAGGCTTGCTTACGTAGCTGGAACTGTCTGCAGGTTTTGCCTGGTGCCAAGCCTTTGCGCTACGGAAAGCTCCTGGTTGGCCCTTTCTCTAATAGGGCACGGTGGAGGGTTTCTGGATCATTGGCACCCCTCCTCTGGCCCCTGTCTGGCCCTGTCCTGTTCTCAGCTGCTGCCCTCGCCGGCTAAGCCATTGCTGCAGTGGTACCCCTGCCACTCCACAGTTTGGCTTACGTGGGGGTCACTCAGGGACGTAAGTAATAGCAAGTCTTGAGCGAAGTTCCTTCAAGGCTATTCAACCTGGTGATCTTATGACTAATAATCGAGGCCACCTTCCAGAAGTATACCACCATGAGGTGGGCGTTTTGCTCAGCAGTTAAGACACTGCCTGGGACTGCACATCCCATATCCAAGTGCCTGGGTTTGAGTCCCTGCTCCACTTCTTATTCCAGCTTCCTACAAACATGTAGCCTGAGGGCAGCAGTTGATGGCTCAAGTGCTTGGGTCCCTACCACCCAAGTGGGAGACTCAGTGAATTCCTGGCTCTTGGCTTCAGCCTGGCCTAGTATTGTCTGTTGTAGGCTTTTGGGGAGTGAATGAGTGGACTGGGGAGTGAACGAGTGGATTGGGGAGTGGATGGAAGATCTCTGTTTGGTCTCTTTCTCTCTCTGCCTTTCAAATAAAGTGAAAATAAATAAAATTATTGAAAGTATGTTTATCTCCCTACCAACTGGTCGCAGCTTAGAGCTCAGGAAATATGCGGGCAGCAAAGGTGTGTGTGTGTGTGTGTGTGTGTGTGTAAATAGGAGAGAAACCGCCACAATCTTGCTTTACCTAGTGACATCTCATGAAAGGGACAGTTTCTCTGAGTGCAAGGAGGCATGGACAAACCAGCCAAAAGCATTTGTACTGATTTGAGTTCAGTATGAAGCCCAAATGATAAATAAAAAGTTTTCATTGGGAAAAAAAAGGATGGTAGAGTGAGATGAGGGAAAAATGAAGGTAATGAAACATTGGGTGGAGATTCACTTTGGAGGCCAACCACTGTGTTTTCAGACTCCTTGAATCCAAGGTGAAGGCCACTAACCATCATTTCTCTGTGTGTGGACTCCCGACGGGGTCTTGAGAGTGCTTGAGTTACAGTGGGGAGCTGGGAATGTTTTTCTCTGAAAGTTCCTGTAGATGTCACCAAAGTAAATGACTCCTTTACCCCTGATTTGGTAAATGAAGCAAATGCCACTATCCACCAAAAGTGAAAAAGGAAATTGGGTGAAGTCCATCCATGTTGTTACATTCGCACCAGCAGAAAGTAGCAACAACACAGCTCACAGGAAGTTTGCAGATTTTCCTTGTGTTCTATAGCCCAGACTTAAGTAACGCAAATAGAGAACAGCAGTTCTTGGCCAAGCAGACAAAACCCTTTCTCTTTCCTTGCAGTCCTGTCTCCTTCAGGACCAGAAGCACATTTATCCACCTTTACCTCACCTCAATCGTTAGTTGGAGATGGTGTCCTAATGATGTGATTATTGATGCTTTGTGGAAGCAAAAATATCATGCAGACATTGGTAGCTAAAAGAGATGGAAGACTGAGAAACATTTAAAAACGTGTAGAGGGAGCATTGAATTTGTAGAAGCACTGAAATTTGTTATCTATTCTCTGCTGTGGTTGTAAAGACCTGCAAATGTTGGTCAGCTAGAAAACTTTTCACCTCTCCCTAGAGGGAAGGAAAACTCAGTGGAAAATAATCAACTAGGAACTTTGTTTCTGAGCTGTCAGAGCCGAGGGGGCATTCAGTGATGTTACTCCAGAAGCTGTGGCACCTGGGGAGGGTCAGCTGGGTCACATTCTGTACGTTACGCTTGTCATCAAGAGGCTAAAATGGGGCCAGCACTGTGGCGTAGCTGGTAAAGCTGCTGCCAGTAGTGCCAGCATCCCATATGGGCACCAGTTTGAGTCCCGGCTGCTCCACTTCTGATCCAGCTCTCTGCTATGGCCTGGGAAAGCAGTAGAAGATGGCTCAAGTCCTTGGGCCCCTCCACCCATGTGGGAGACCTGGAAGAAGCTCCTGGCTCCTGGCTTCAGAGTGGCACAGCTCCAGCCATTGCGGCCAATTGGGGAGTGAACCAGTGGATGAAAGACCTCCCTCTCCCTCTCCGTCTCTGTCTGTCTCTCTCTCTCCTTCTCTCGCTGTGTAACTCTGACTTTGAAATAAATAAATATTTAAAAAAATTTAAAAAAGAGTCTAAAATGTCCCATCACAGGATGGCCAAGACCGAACCCACTAAGAATCTGAAGAAAGGATTGACAGAGCTTCAGTGCCATACGGAAGACGAGAACAGCCTTGATGTTGGCAGGAATGTTTAGGCCCAATAAGAAGAAGAATCCTCTCTAGAAACTTCTGGTCTTTAAATTGACATCCAGATAGATGTTGAGGATAAAGCCACTGAAAAATTATATCACTGAGAAATGACTCAAGATAAAAAAGACATAAAATACTGAGAATTAGCAGTAGAACTTAAAAGGAAAAAAAAATCCAGACAAGCAGATAGCTTTATTGTAGTCATTGTAGAATAAGTATCAGTTTATGTTCCAAGTAAGGAAGATTTGGAAGTTGATGAGAGCACTCTATTGCATTCTTTATGGTGAGCAAACCTGTGCAAATGGGAAGACGTCATCTTATGTATTTCAATGTAAGAATTTCTCAGATTATGAGGATCTAAGCATTTTCTAATTTTTTGTTATAAAGGCGTTTACTAGAGAACTTTTTCTGATATCATAACCTGCAGATATTTGGAGAGAATGGATCCTATCTGCACAGCACAGTCACTGATTCTGATATCCAGATTGAAAACCATCAAGCAAAGAGTTTTTGTGTAATTCTATCTTAATCAGACATATTCATGGTCAGAACAGTTTCTTGACTCCTTGGTAATGTTACCAAAAAGGGAAAATTATTCTATTTTGTAGATACGGTGAAATAAATGCATTCTAAAAAGAGATGTTTCTTAAAAAGTTAAACAGAATTAGCATAAAGACTAGAAATTGAAAATGAAACATATGTCCACACAACAACTTGTGCACAAATGTTCAAAGCAACATTTATCCATACGTATTAAATCAACCTAAGCCAAGTCAGAGACAAAAAGTAGATTAGTGGTTGCTAGGAATGGAGTGTAATTTTCAATGTTAAATTACCAGAATTCTTTAGACTATAAAGGCCCCTTGAGTTTCCAGGAAGATGAGGGGGTGGGTGACTGCCAGTGGATGTGAAGTGATGGAAATGTTCTGGAATTCGATAGTGGTGATGATTGCATAGTTTTGTGAATATACTGAAATCCACTGAATTGTACATTTGAGAAGGGTAAATTTTATAAGTCATGAATTGTATCTCAAAAGAGGGAGATGGATTGTTCATTGGGGCATGGTGAACTCAGTGCGAATTTCCTTTAATGTTTACAGGAAGGGGAAGTTTATTTTTTGATGAGTTCAAGAATAAAATAATAATTCATAGGGTTCCATTTCTCTGTTTTTCTTCAGGTGTAGAGAAAATTGTAAGACATGCAATATATTAAAGTATTTAAAAATGTTCATGGATAAAGAATAAGTTTAAGTTCATGGAAAAGTGGACATTATGAAAAGCATGGGTCAAAAATTTTTTGCATCTAATTCATACTTTAATGTCATTTTTCTTGAACTTTTTAGGGTACCCATATTCTGGAATGGAAGGAAGACATAGCCTTTTATTGGTTGCTATCAGGATCATTTTCAACAGGGCATACTATCAGTACATAAAAACAAGTTACAACCCAAGGCACATGAGTCACATTTAATTTGTGGACTGGCAGAATTCTAAAATAGACCATGAGCTTACGTTTAAAAAAATAACACACTTTCAGAGTTTTGTGTGTACACACATTGAATTTATACAGGAAACCAATTTAAATACCCTTGTGCTGCTTTTGTTTGTATTCTTTCTGTATATAGTACAATTATAGTCTAAAAGTCTTCCATTCTAAAACTATGAGTATAATGCTTTTGAGTACAATAACCTTTTAGCAGAAATCAAGTTAACTAATGATTCAGCACTCATATTTCTCTTCCAGACAATGAGGGAATCGCATTTAGGTCAAGACAATTCTATCATTACATGGTTTAATCCAATGGCTTTGATTATAAAGTGTGTTTATTAAAACCGGGTGCAGGTTTGTAACTAGTGGAGCCCAAAATATGCCCCCAACTCTAACGTGAGTTTCAAGCTGCAGAATGATGTTCTGAAGCCTTTTCTCACAAACCTGGGACAGTTTTTTTCTATTTCACTGTTGCACCTCCAGCTCTGGATGGAGTCCTTTTATGTGGCCGTGGGATTCATGCCAGGCAGGGAGGTGTAATTCAACATATGTAAATCAGTAAACATGACTCATCACATATATAAAAGATTTAATTTGAAAGGCTGAGTTACAAAGTGAGGGGGAGGGACAGATCTTTTAATCTTCTGGTTCATTCTCCAAATGGCAGCAACAACCAGGCCTGGGCCAAGCTGAAGCCAGAAGCCAGTAGCTTCTTTGGGTCTCCTACACAGGTAGCAGGGCCCAAGGACTTGAGCCATCTTTCACTGCTTGCCAAGAAACATTATCAGGGAGTTGAATCAGAAGTAGAGCAGATGGCACTCCAACAGGCTCCCGTATGGGATGCTGGTGCTGTAGGGCATGGGTTAACCTGCTACACCACATTGCCAGCACAATACATGACACTAACAAATAGAAGAATAAAAATCATATGATTATCTCAGTAGATGCAGAGAAAGTATTTATAAAATATCCTTTCATGACAAAGAATAAAGTGGATAAAGAAGGAAATACCTCAACACGATCAAAACAATTTATGACAAACCCACAACATAATACTGAACAGGGAAAAGCTGAAAGCATTTCCACTCAGAGCTGGAACCACATGAGGATGCCCACTCTCAGCATTATTATTCAATTTCATACTGGAAATTTTAGCCAGAATCATTTGTCAAAAAGAAATCAAAGGGCTACAAACTGGAAAGGAAGAAGTCAGATTATCCCTGTTGGCAGATGACATCATCCTATCTATTCGGGAACCAAAAGACTCCACTAAGAGACTATAGAACTCACAAGATTTTAGTAAAGTTGAAAGATAAAGAATTACAAAAAAATCAATAACATTTGCATATACAAACAATGCCATGGCTGCGAAAGAACTTGTTTCAGTCCCATTCACAGTAACTACAAAAAATTTAAATATCTTGGGATAAATTTAACCAAGGATGTGAAAGATCTCTACAGTGAAAATTACGAACGTCAAGTAAAGAAGACCAAAAATTGGAAAATCTTCCATGTTCATGGATTGGAAGAATTAATATCAAAATTTCCATAGTAACCAAAGAAAATTTACAGATTCAATGCAATCCCAATTAAAATTTCAAACACATTCTTCTCAGACCTAGAAAAAATGACCCTGAAATTCATAAGAAAACATGAGACCCTGACTAACTAAAGCAGTCTTAAACAACAAAACAGAAAGCTAGAGACATCGCAATACCAGATTTTAAGACCTATTACAGCACTGTTATAATTAAAACATCCTGGTACTGGTCCAGAAACAGGCATGTGGACCAGTGGAACAGATTAGAGACTCCAGAAGTTAACCCACACATCTACAATCAATTTATCTTTGACAAATGAGCTAAAATCACTCCCTGGAGAAAGGACAGTCTCTTCAACCATCGGTGTTGGGAAAACCAGATCTCCACATGCAGAAGCATGAAACAAGACTCCTATGTAAAACCTTACACAAAAAATCAACTCAGAATGGATCAAGGACCTAAACCCAAGACCCGAAAGCATCAGATTAGTAGAGGAAAACATAGGGGCAACACTGCAAGACATTGACCAAGGTAAAGACTTCTTGGATAGGACCCCAGAAGCACAAGCAATAAAAGTAAAAATAGATGAGTGAGATTAAATCAAGCTAAGATGCTTCTGCACAACAAAGGAAACATTCAATAAAATGAAGAGGCAACTGACAGAATGGGAGAAAATATTTGCAAAC
The DNA here is from genome assembly GCF_033115175.1 of Lepus europaeus. Lineage (NCBI taxonomy): Eukaryota > Metazoa > Chordata > Mammalia > Lagomorpha > Leporidae > Lepus > Lepus europaeus. The sequence goes on along the minus strand of NC_084846.1, from coordinate 21,331,116 downwards.
TATACATCCGATAAAGGATTAATATCTAAACTAGAGAAGGATCTGAAGAAACTCAACAATAACAAAACAATCCAGTTAAGAAATGAGGAGGGCTGGCATTGTGGCATAGAAGGTTAAGCTTCTGCCTGCAGTATTGGTATCCCATATGGGCAATTTCAAGTCCTGGCTGTTCCACTTCTGATCCAGCTCCCTGCTAATGTGCCTGGAAAGCAGTAGAAGATGACCAAGTATTTGGGCTCCTGCACCCACGTGGGAGACCCAGAAGAAGCTACTGGCTCCTGGTTTTGACCTGACCCAGTCCCAACATTATGGCAATTTGGGAATGAACCAGAGGATATAAGATCTCTGTCTCTCTCCACCCCACCTTCGCCCCCACCTCTGGCTCTCCTTCTCTGTAACTCTGACTTTCAAATAAACAGTATTAAAGAAATGAGCAAAGGACATGAGTAGGTATTTTTCAAAAAGTGAAATATACACAGACACATGAAAAAAATGCTCAGGATCACTATCCAGCATGGAAATGCAAGTAAAATGCAAATAAAAGCCACAGTAAGGTTTCAAACCTCATTCCAGTTAGAATGGCTATCGTTCAAAATCAAAAAACAACAAATGCTGGTGAGAATGTGAGGGGCAATGTACCCTAATACACTATTGGTGAGAATGTCAGCTAGTACAAGCATTAAGGAAAACAGCCTGGAGATTACTCAGAAATCTGAAAATAGATCTACCATATGACCCAGCCATTTCACTCCTGGAAATTTCCCCAAATGAAATGAAATCACATAAGAGTTATTTGTACTCCCATGTTTATAGCAGCTCAATTAACAATAGTTAAGATATGATATCAACTGATGACCAAAGAAAATGTACATATATGATAAAATACTAAGCCATAAAGAATGAAATACTGTCTTTTATAACAAAATGGACACAAACTGCAGACCATTATGGTTATTGAAACAGCCCAGACCCAAAAAGACAAATATGTTTTCTCTGATTTGTGGTAGCTTATACAGCATAAAACCATGCAGATGAATGAAATTAACATCTTAAAATTTGATTATTGTTTTTAGTCCTTGTCTATACTCCTGTGGAACAGTGGTCTTTATACATTCTACTTGTTGAATTTTTTATTCAGTGGGGGATTAAGCCTCTGTTTATAAAGTAAATTGAAAGTATGTCATCACAAAAATTAAAAGGAAAAGAGGGGATGGAGGTATCAGCATTGCTTAAAGTTGTATATAAGTATGAAAAATCTGTTTATATAAACAAATAGAAATCTTAAAGTAATCAAAATTATTAAACTACAGTGTTATATAATTCTCATCAATTAGTTTAACAAAGATTTAAGTTTAGCAAAACACTGTATTTGTCCTATGCATATGTCTATGGAAGTTACTTGTGGGTTTACTCCATCCTAATGAAGCTGAAAACCAAGGAAGAAGATGACACAGAGGGAAATGCAGAAGAAGAAACCTCAGTGTCCAAATGAGGAGATCTGAGAAGCTAGTAGTTCAAATTACAATGTGGGGCAATCATAATATAGGCCAGCAAGGCTGAATCAGAGTTAATATTTGGGATTAAAGGAGAAGAACAGAACAACTAAGGGCAAGGGTGAGAAATGAGTTAGCACAATCATAAGAAATGAACTAAAATTCATTCAGAGCACATGTGATTTTTCTTAGACAAGATAGAGCTGGAAATCATTGGTAGCTAAGACAGTGTATTGAGTAGATTTGAGCTTCAAAGCACATGACAGCAAACAATACCAATGATTTAAAAACATAAGGCTTTATTCTCTTCAACAAATGTAGTAGTGTGTTCTGAGTTCCCTAGAATTTCTTATAATTCATTGAAGCTGGACCACCCAGCTTTTTTCTTTGCTATCCCCACCACAGGTCCTTCTTTCATTCTACCCAGCAGGAAGGAGAAAGTGGCAGCAAAGCACACAGCCGTTCCCTCATGGACACTGCTCATACCATTTTCTTGTCTTGTTAAAATTTTTATTTAAGAGGCAGAGAGAGCATGAGGACTTCTATTCTCTGGCTCACTCCCCAAATGCTTCGGATGGCCCTAGACCAAAGAGTGAAGCTGGGAGCTGAAAATTTAATCTGGGTCTCCTGCATGGGTGGCAGGGCCCCACTTGAACCATCACTGCTTCCTGCCAAGGTACATATTAGCAGGGAGCTATAACCAGAAGCGGAGGCAGTTGTCAAAGCCAAGCAGTCCAACATGAAACCTGGGTGTTTTAACCAGTGTCTTGATCACTGGACAGAACAGCTGCCCTGCTCACACCATTTCTATGTACCTCTCATTGAAGGAAAGGCATGACTACACCTAAGGGAACTCAGCCCACTGTGAGCGCTAGGATAGATTTAGGGAGGGGAATATTTGTGAAGAAAAATGGAACAGTGAACCGGGGACTACAGGGAGCTTTGCTGATAGACCCCAAAGAGAAGACATTTTGGTAGTAATTCTTACAGGCCTACATGGCCATCTTTTATCATGTATTGTGTTTCTTTTAGAACTTCCATGGTATGTGTAGTCTTTGAAAAGCTTGGGAAATGTATAGAATAATACACTATAGATGAATTAATTTTTTGCATGAAAGCATGTTAAATTCCATTTTTCTGTGAACTTTTTGAAATTCCTTTGTATTTGGGAAGATGGAATGCGAAGATCTTCAGAAAAAGATATTCTAAGGACATTAGATTTTTATAAGGTCTCATCAGTTTATATGCACATATATTAGTATATAAAATACTTTGGTATAGTACTATTCAAATTAATGTACTTTTAAATTTTTTTCTGAAGATTTTATTCATTTATTTGAGAGGTAGATTTACAGGGAGAGGGAGAAACAAAGAGAAAGGTCTTCTATCTGCTGGTTTGCTCCCCAATTGGCTGTTTCAGCTGGAGCTGGGCTAATCCAAAGCCAGGAGCTTCTTCGGGGTCTCCCATGCAGGTGCAAGGGCCCAAGCACTTGGACCATCTTCTCTGCTTTCCCAGGAACATTAGCAGAGAGCTGGATTGTAAGAAAAGCAGCCAGGACTAGAACCAGTGCCTGTATGGGATGTCATTACTGCAGACAGAGGCTTAGCCCACTGCGCCACAGTGCCAGCCCCATTAATGCACTTCTGATTTGTGAAGTGCAGTTTCACAAAACTGAATTCGTTCTAGCTCATTGTATGTTTCATCAAGTTATGTGCAAGTGTAACTGTCCTGGTTTGCAGAAGACTGTAGTTTACGATGGTCTATTACAACTTCTAATTTAAGAAAATGCAACCTCATGATAAAAGGCTGGGAACCATCACCATATTTCATTGAAAAGATTTGTGTCATTCATTCTTGGCTTTGTTTCATAAGCTCTATCTTGTTTCTGCCTGAATTCAATTTTATTACAATATTATCTTACAGTGTTTCTACTTCATTTTTTTAACAAGGCACTTTATTATTGTGTTAGAGGCAGAATGGGTAGAACCCGGAAATCCAATAACAGCTTCCCATCTGTGCAGCCAGGTAGGAGTTAGTGGGGGTTAATCACTTTGATATTTAGGAAGTGCAAAAAGGTCTCTCATATAGGTATGAAAGGGCTTCCAATTTGCATTGGTAGTGGACTTCATATGTTTAATTGTTCTTTGACTATATATTCCATTTTGCAATCTTCTTGAAATGACTGGAAACTTATGATCAGTTTCCACCTGGTTTCTGTTTTGTAGTTTAATTGAAATTCTGGTTTCTTTTTTACTCCTTCATAATCTGCTTTCATACATTTCTGGATTCTAGACTATTTTAAATTTTGGGCTAACATGAAATACCTGTACATTTTTATAGGATACAGTGTTGTTTTTCCATTGATACACACAGCCTGAACCAATCACACCAGGCAATTAGTACTTCCACTTCCATCATCAGGCATGAACTATAGTTACCCTGCTCTTCTGTGGAACACAAGAACCTCTTACCTTCACCCGGCTGCAGTTAGGAGCTCGTCCAATCTTCAGTTATTCACCACCTTATTGATGATTTCTTTAGAATATTTGGTTTCCCTTCTTGTTTTTTTCCCTCTGGATACTTAACATTTTAGTCATCTGTGGTCAACTCTTTGAATCTGGAATGGTACTGTTTGCCTCTTGTTTCTTCTCATTCTATGATGAATGGGACATTCTGAGTGCTTCCCCAGGGATTTTTTCAGTTTTCTTTTACATTTATTTTTAGCCTGCTATGGGGCAATTAAATCCAGACTTCCTCTGAGTTAATCCTGAGTTTCTATGGATTATCTCATCATCATATACAAACATAAGTGCTAAACAGATAGTCTTCATCTTGGCTTGGGTCACTCTCCCTGATCTTTGATGAACCACACAGAGAACTTTAAAGTACTGGTTCTTCTCCCCACTGATGGCCTCTGGCAGTGATGTAGACCGCCAGAGGTTGGGCAGGGGGTGTTGATGGCCCGGCATCATTGCTAAATAGCTGTGGCATTGTAACCAATGCAGAGAGCCTCACCAAAGATGAAATACTAACTTTGGTGCCAAGTGTGATGAGATAAGGCTCTGAAATAAGTTCAAGATTGCAAAACATTAGACTACCATCTGATACCTAGGAGTATGATAATCTTAGAGTAGGCAAGCCTTTTTTCTTTTTCTTTTTTTTTTTTTTTGACAGGCAGAGTGGACAGTGAGAGAGAGAGAGAGAGAAAGGTCTTCCTTTACCATTGGTTCACCTTTCAATGGCCACCACGGCCAGTGCACTGCGCTGATCCAAAGGCAGGAGCCAGGTGCTTCTCCTGGTCTCCCATGGGGTGCAGGCCCCAAGCACTTGGGCCATCCTCCACTGCACTCCCGGGCCACAGCAGAGAGCTGGACAGGAAGAGGAGCAACCGGGACATAATCCAGCGCCCCGACCGGGACTAGAACCCAGTGTGCTGGCACCGCAAGGCGGAGGATTAGCCTATTGAGCTGCGGCGCCGGCTGGCAAGCCTTTTTATAAGGAGAAGTAATTGGCACTCTATAGTCTGTGGGTTTCCTTTGGGCCGGGAGAATTTGACATGTACTGTGATTTACCAGAATTAGTGTTTCTGGACCCAATATGAATGTAACCTCAACTGTGGATACAGACAAGACAAAGCAGAACTTCCAGTCTCCACAGGAATACAGAACGAGTAGGAGATGCAAGAGAAAGGAGAGAAAACATACGTGCTGCTAAATGTCTATAATTCCCTTTATATACAGTGTGCAGTTTGCTTTAGGTTAAGCTATAACCCAGATGTTAATCAACAGGGCAAAAGTCCAGAGACAGCCAGCTGGAGATTGGATCAGGAAGTCCATAGATGGCTAAACAAGTGCTTCTGTTTCTTATATCTTGATTGGCAGCCAACAGGGTGGAATTAGAATATCAATGATCAAAAGTTAGCAGTTAAAAAAAATGCTCACAGATTTTACTAACGTTATTTTCATTTATTTAGAAAGCAGAGAGAGACACATGGACACAGATTTTTCCATCTGCTGGCTCATTCTCCAAAGGCCGGTAACAGCCAGGCAGGCTGGGAAAGGTTGAAGCCAGAAACATAATCCAGGTCTCCTAAGTGAGTAGCAGGGACCCAGGAACAAGTTCTTGGTACCTGCAGGGGCATGCATTAGTAGGAAGCTGGAATCAGAAGTGGAGTTGAGACTTGAACCCACACATGGAAGTCACAGCTGCTTCATGAAATTAGTTTTCAAGAAAAATGATTTCATTGAAAACGTGCCAGACATACTCTACAGACTTATAAGCAAGTAGAATAAGAAACACTTTTTCCTTCACATAGTTCCCAAGCCTTGGTCCCTACATGGTCCTTCTGGCCAGTGATTGGTTGGGGAAGATTTCAATTTGTCCAGAGCTGACTCTTGTACTATGCCCTGCTTCTGGAAGTCTGTTGTAACAGGTGTCATGAAGGGGGTCTGATGACTTGACAGAACTGAATTTCAGTGAAAATGAATACAGATCGTGTATTCTGCTTATTTCTTGGTGACTGCTTAATCATTGGTAAATGTGGACAGATTTTGTACAAGACACTCATGACTTGATCAGTTCTTATTCAATGGTTAACTTCCAAACTGACTGCAGAAAACAGATGACAAAGTGTGCAGCAGTGCCCATTCCTGTTGTTTAACATTTCTGGTTTGAAGAAAGAAAAGCACATTACTTTAAGTTTTTTTCCCCTTTGATTATTAAGGGTGAATCTAAGTTTTCAGTGTTTGGCTGTGTGTACTTCCGGTTTTGTTAACATTCTTTGTTGATTTATCTTGGAAACATTTTATTGAGTGTGTTTTTTGCTCAGGAAAGTTTTTAGTCAATTTGTTTCTTTGTACTGACCAAATTAAAAAAATTCAGATTTGTTCCTTTGCTTTTGAGCTTAGGCTTCTTTTTTCTCCTATAATTGGCAATTTTGCCTATTTAGTACTGCTTATTTTTTAATTATGTAATTAGGGTTTTTTTGGGGGTGTGTATGTGTGTTTTGGGTCTGTATGGTATTTAAGATTCTGGAATTGTTTCTAAACTATGCATCAGACAAATATTGTCCCCTGTTCATTCTCTTAGAAGACCTTCTTTATTACATACTTAATTCTTGGGCATTTGAGAGTACCTTGCTTCACATCATCAGATCTTCATAGCATGTTTCTTTTTTTTTCCATTGGTTTTAAAAGATTATTTATTTGCCACTCTTAGGATCATTGGTTACTATCCTCACCCTGTCTCTTATGACCTTGTCTAAATATGATCAGAGTCGGCGAACTTGGAAGGCTTCCATAGCCTTGGCAACTCATGACGACAGCCTAGGGTGGTTACTGGCGCCATAAACTAGAGTGTCAATTTGTTGGGTCAACAACAGGAATCACTGTGCACTTGCTCCTCATGTGGGATCTCTGTCCTTAATGTGCTGTACATTGTGATTTAATGCTATAACTAGTACTCAAACAGTATTTTTCACTTTGTGTTTTTATGTGGGTGCAAACTGTTGAAATCTTTACTTAATATATACTAAACTGATCTTCTGTATATAAAGAGAATTGAAAATGAATCTTGATGTGAATGGAAGGGGAGAGGGAGCGGGAGAGGGGAGGGTTGCAGGTGGGAGGGAAGTTATGGGAGGGGGAAGCCATTGTAATCCATAAGCTGTACTTTGGAAATTTATATTCATTAAATAAAAATAAAAAATAAAAAAGAGCAAAAAATAAATAAATACTAAAGCATCAAAAAAAAGAGTCATAGCAAGAGTGGGAGAAAGACAGAGACAGAGGGAAATATCCTCCATCCACTGACTTACCCCTCAAATGACAACAACAACCAGGGCTGGGCCAGGCTGAAGCCAGGGGTTTTATCTGGGTCTCCCACATGGGTTGCAGGGCCCCAGACACTTTAGCCATCTTGTGCTGCTTTCCAGGCCATCAGCAGGAAGCTGGATCAGAAGTAGAGCAGCCTGGACACAAACCGGCAACCCCATGGGATTTCAGTGCCACAGGCAGCTTTACCTGCTACTCCACAATGCCATCCCTCTTTTGTCTATTTTAAATTCTGCTGTTCGGTTATTTTGTTGTTGAACTGTAGAAGCTGCTAATATATTCTGAATATTGATCATATATATTTGTCGTATATATGATTTGCAAATATGTTCTCCCATTCCATAGTGGACTTTCTACTCTTTATGTAGTCACACAAATTTTAGCATAGCATGTTTCATAGCATACAGACTTTTTACACCCATTACTCTTCTTTTTCAAACTTTTCTTTTTCATCTGTTATGTTAAAACTGGAAGTATTTTGTCTACTTTCAAAAGAAGCACCTTCTTGAATTTTCATGTAATAGCTTTATATTTATAAATGTTAACAGGACTAACGTTTCAATAGTATTCCATTTCCTCTTCCATGAACATGAAATATTTTTAGCATATATTCAAGTTGTTTAATAACTGAGGAAAGAGTCATGGTTCTTGGGTATTTGTTTAAAAGGTTATTTCTACACTTTATGTTTTATTTTAAATCTCTACTGCTGACATGACAGATACTGATTTTTTTTTTCTGTTTTGTGAGTGATTTCCAGAACTTTCTTATGATGTCTAGCAACCTTCCTATTATCTTACATTTTCTAGATAGAATTTTATCCTTCTTTTTCATTGTAGACAACTCCATGTTTTGCTTTAGATTTTATGTAATTTGCTGGAAATCCTAGATAAATTCTGAGATTGTGAATACCCTTTGTCAGTTCTAGACTTCTAGACTTTATGCATGGGAGTGCCTCATAGTTTCTCTAAGTAAGGACATGGCTACTTTAGACAAGTTGATATTTTTGCATAAAAATAGAATTCCTTTTTATTTTAGTTTTTTTAAAAAAATCTAAAACCAAGGACTGGACTGACTTATCAAAATGATTATTAGCAGCTGTTGAGATGATCAAACGTTTTGTGTTTGTTTTGGTTTTTTTGATGTAATATTTCACATGAAAAGAGTCCCAGCTATTAAATTCCATTTTCCAAGGAGATATTTTCAACATGAACACTCAATGAACTCCAGAATGTGTAACACTCCATTAAATCTCTTGTACCGAGAGCATAATAGAGCATATTTTAAAAGGAAATTTTACCTTTTTGCTTTTATTAAAGAATTTCTGAATCAGATTGTAGATCTAGAAAGCAAACTTAAGCAGTTACTAAGGCTGTGCATTCCCTACGCTTTATTTATTTATTTGTTGCCTTAGGCTCAGAAATGGATATTTAGTTTGGAAAGATTTTTTCTCTTTTCAATTACATTTGGAAATTTTATTGTTTCACAAAATGACTTGCAAATGTTTTTCTTTCGCATAGCTGATTCCTTCTCATACTGATTTCAGGAAATTATCTGTGGCCAACAGTGTGGTGTTGTTCTTGTTAGCATGTGACTCACGTCCTTCTGTCTTCCTTCCTTCTTTTAGTTTTAAACATGCTTAAAGGAGAAAAGACCAAAGGATTGAGTCCTGGAAGCAGTGACCACAGGTAAATAACAAGTGTATAAACATTGATATATTGAAGGAATCACTATTTCATCAATAATTCTGTCATTTGTATGAGTGAGCTGTAGGTGAGCAAGGCATCTTGGGAGCTGTCAGGGACTTAATGCCTATTACCTTGTTAGACTGATGTTTGCAAGAAAAGGGGATTAATACCACCTTTTGATAAAACTACTATTCAAACAGTACTTTATACTTTGTGTATCTGTGTGGGTGCAAACTGTTGAAATCTTTACTTAGTATAGAGTTGATCTTCTGTATATAAAGATAATTGAAAATGAATCTTGATGAAGGATGGGAGAGAGAGTGGGAGATGGGATGGTTGTGGGTGAGAGGGAGGGTATGGGGGGAAAAGCCACTATAATCCAAAAGTTGTACTTTGGAAATTTACATTTATTAAATAAAAGTTGAAAAAAATACCACCTTTTGAAGGGAAGATGCCCTGAATCTCAGTTTTTCTTGGGGCTTGGCTTTTGCATCTTTTGGTTAGCATTTTGTACAGATTGAATGTAAGCAAATGAGGTGAGCAGAAATTAAGGAGCCGGCGCCGTGGCTCAACAGATTAATCCTCCACCTAGCGGCGCCAGCACACCGGGTTCTGTCCCAGTTGACCTTCTTCCAGGCCAGCTCTCTGCTGTGGCCTTCGAATGCAGTGGAGGATGGCCCAAGTGCTTGGGCCCTGCACCCCCTGGGAGACCAGGAGAAGCACCTGGCTCGTGCCTTCGGATCAGCGTGGTGTGCCGGCTGCAGCGCACCAGCCACAGCAGCCATTGGAAGGTGAACCAACAGCAAAAGGAAGACCTTTCTCTCTGTCTCTCTCACTGTCCACTCTGCTTGTCAAAAAAAAAAAAAAATTAAGCATTTTAGAAAATCTGTTTATTCCAGTTGACAAAGGAACAGCTGCTTATTAGATAGCAAAGCTGGAATTACCTAAGGATCCATGGCTATATTTTTATAGATTATAAAACACCTGTCTTTAATACAGACATTTGTACCATTTAGACATGCTCCAACATATAGTAGACAATCACTGGGTACCCTAGACACAAATAAAGGAATAACTAGCATTGAACATAATTTTGATTTAATCCATTATAGTTCTGGGCTATGAAATGTGAGAATCTCAATGCTTACTTTAAAAAAAAAAAAAGGAATATTAGGCTGGCATTTGACACAGCAGTCAGGATGCCTCTTGGGACACTTGCATTCACATTGGAGTGCTGGCTCTGGCTCTGCTTCTTTTTCTTTTAAGATTTATTTGTTTAGTTGAAAGGCAGAGGCAGAGAGAGAGAGGTCTTCCATCCACTGGTTCACTCTCCAGATGTCTGCAACAGCCAGAGCTGTGCTGATCAGAAGCCAGGAGCCAGGAGCTTCTTCCAGATCTCCCACACAGGTGCAGGGGCTGAAGGACTGGGGCCATCCTCCGCTGCTTTCTCAGGCCAATGCAGAGAGCTGGATCAAAAGTGAAGCAACTTGGACTTGAACTGGCACCCATAAGGGGATGCTGGCTGCACTGTAGGTGGCAGCTTTACCTACTACACCACAGCACCAGCTCCTGCTTCTGATTCTAACTTCATACTAATGTGTACCCTGGAAGGCAGCAGGTGATGGCTCAAGTACGTAAGTTCCTACCACTCATGAGTGAGACATGGATAGAGTTCCTGACTCCTGGTTTCAGCCTGGGGCAACCCTGACTGTTGTGGGCATTTGGGGAGTGAACTAGTAGATGGAAGATCTGTCTCTGTTGTTAGACTTTTCAAATACAAATTTCAAAAATGGTAAAATTAAAAATAGGAAATTTAGTTATATGAAGAAAATAGATTCAATACTTTTTTTAAAAAAAAGTAGTTTACAGTCTGAAATAAAGACAATAATAACTTAAGTGATGCTGTCCCACCCCAGGTAAAGAGTGAAAGAATACAAAAGCACTTTGAATCTCTTGTGCTGCTTGCCTGTGTGGTTGTATAAATTAATTTCATTTGGCTTCATCTTTTTTATTAATGAAATAGATAATAATCATGTCACAGAATTATGTCATGAGTCTCTACATACATGTATATGTGTAGTTATACATGTGTGTATTATCTAGTACTTTGGTATGCAAATAGTTCCAGATCAGTAGCATGAGCATGACCTTGAGTGTCAGCTTCATGGAGACTTCTTAGATTGGAGTCTGCATTTTAACAAGAGTCCTGGAAGATTGCTTTGCACATTACATATAAAGTACTTCCCAGTCTAACACAGTAATTTGTACAGAATCATGCTTAGTTAATACAGTCTTTTTTTCTTTCAAATAACTTTTTAAAGAATTTATTTTCATTTTTTAAATTCAAAGGCTGGGAGGGGGTGGGGGTAATGAGGAGGAGGGGAGAGGTTGAGGGAAAGGGGGAGGGAGAGGGAGAGGGATGGGGATCTTCATAGGCTGGTGTACTCTCTAAATGCCCACAACAGCTGGGACTGGGCTAGCCAAAACCAGCAGCCCAGAACTCAATCTGACTCTCCCACGTAGGCAGCATGGACCCAGCCACTTGAGCTAGCACATGCTGCCTCTCTGGGTGCATGTTTGCAGGAAGTTAGAATAGAGCACAGCTAGAACAGGAACCCAGAAACTCTGATATGGGACGTGGGCACCCCGAGTATCATCTTAACTGCTGTACCCTTTAAATTAGGTAAGTTTTAACTCAGAAATCTGCCTCCCTTCACATAAAAACATAAAGAACCCACCAATAACTACAACCACAAAATATGGGATTGGCATGTTTCTCAGTGGGTCTTCTATCTGGTAATCCTTGCCAACAAAATATATGATAGAAATTCCCTCCTCTTTTACATTAGTTATGTTCGCTTGTTGAAACAGGATGCTAAAATCGAGTTTTGCGCAAGACTCCAAGACACCAAATACACATGAATTTACAAAGACAGAAGCAAGCCAAAGAGTGGATTTTGGACAGAGGATGTCTTGGGAGAAGGTTTTGCTGTGATCCATGCCTGGAATGCCAGGTACCTGCTCCTCTTCATCAAGCTCAAGGATGAAGAGGCTTCCAGGGGTGGTTTTGTGTGATCCAGCTCTTACTAAGTATATTTAGAAGACAAAAAAATGCAAGTTGTTGCCTTGGTTTTGGGGCCAGTAGAAGAGACAACATTGGGGTTTACCAAAAGATTTCTATCCATGTGTAGTTTTTTTTCATAATGCATATTTTCCTTTCACCTTTTGGAGACCTGACATATTTCTATAGGTTATCATGAACCTAGTCAGTGTTATGCTGAAAGATGGATCCTACCAAGAAAAACGAAACAATAAAATGACAAAAACAAGTCTTCTCCCACCACTACTTTGTAGCAATAGTCAGCTTTCGTGGTGGAAATATGGCTACATGGCTCTTAGGATCTATTAGAAGCTATGAACTTGACATCATTGGATCATGGAGTTGGGAACAAGCACACACAGATCGCTCTCATGGGGCTGGCTGCAGCACACCACTGGAGGGGGGGAGGCAGGGCAGGGAAGAGAATACAGCAACCATGGCAGGGGGGTCCTTGCTTCAGTAAGATGCATAGACAACCACTTGGATTAAAAGCACACAGCTTCACAGCAAATTGACAGCAGTTAGAGCAGCTGATCAGATTCTTTGGAAGACCCAGTAAAGTACTTTTTTGGGACAGAGTCAGCTCTAAGCATCTGCAGGTGGGTGCAGAGACTATGAAGGCTGCTGGTCCCAGGGCATTGTCTCATCTTTCCCCCTTGCTTGCCAGCAAACTTGGGGAAACTGACCCACACTGGTGAAGGGAGAAGAGTTGGTGTTAAATCTATTTTACAAAAAATGATTCCCATCTCAGACTATACGTGGTAAATATGAATTGAGGTTGTGTTTGCCTTAAAGTGATTGTAGTTCTGTTTATTATCTAACAGTGAGCCTGGAGTTTTTCATTTGATGCTGGTGGAAATTGCTCCTAATAAGGTTTAGAGAATAATTCTGGGAATAAAAATAATATTTTTCAATTAAGCCACAGATTGTGCTAATTCAGTACAGCAGTTACACAAATACCTTTAAGTTCCATTTTCTAACTAAGTCTTAAGCTAGAGGTCTAACTGTAACCCACAGCGAATACTTCCTGATACTGTCTTCCCAGTTCCTGTGTACTTGATAGTACGTTGCATAGTAAATTGTTAATAGGCTCTTGTGAATCTTTGACGGTTTTCTTACTATTGCATGAATATTCTCGTGAGGTTAAAGTTTATTTCTACTTCTCTAACTTTGCCTTTGCTAAAACCTAACTCTTATTGTCTAGCAGAGAGTACAGTTGATAAATGCTTATTGAAAAAATAGAATAATATTTTACTTTCAGTATTTTTTTAATAAAGCAGAAGTAAATGAAACTGTACATCAAAAGGAGAAATTACTGTGTAACTTTCTTATTTAAGCCTGGGAAATTTGATCCTTTAACATGAAGGGTATTATAGGAAAAATAGTTTTTAAAATGTTTTTTTATTATGTATTTTTGAAAATGTTATGTTTGTAATGGACATGACTGCTGAAGCTAGACTTTAGATTTTATTACCATTTAGGTTTACAAGCTATAATGTTTCCTTTCATTGGCATGCAGTAGTATCATATCTCCTAAATGAACAAGGTAATTTCGCATCAGTCATAGTGATTGATTATGTTATATTGCAGAATCTGTTAAAAAGTCATATTTTTTTTGAAAATGCGATGTCCTAACATACTTAACAATATTTTAGGGGCTTCATATTATTTTTATTGGATTTTAAGTTTAAATTTTATTATGTTTTTATTACGTTCCAACTGTTAGACATACTCAGCTGCCTTCATGGTTGTACCCAGGTCGGTGCTCTGTGCCTGATCTGTGCATAGTAGGTGCTTAACAGGGCTGGATAGCACTGTCCTGGCTCTTCCATAACTAGACCGAGAATATGATCAAATGACATGAACTCTAAAGTTTTTTTAAAGATTTATTTATTTTTTGAAAGTCAGAGTTACACACAGGAGAGGCAGAGAGAGAGAGAGAGAGAGAGAGAGCGAGCGAGCTTCCATTTGATGGTTCACTCCACAATTGGCCGCAACAGCCAGAGCTGTGTTGATCCGAAGTCAGGAGCCAGGAGCTCCTTCCAGGTCTCCCACATGGGTGCAGGGGTCAAAGGACTTGGGCATCTTCTACTGCCTTCCCAGGCCATAGCAGAGAGCTGGATCGGAAGTGGTGCAGCTGGATCTCGAACTGGCACCCATATGGAATGCTGGCACTGCAGGCTATGGCTTACCCACTATGCTACAGTGCTGGCCCCTGAAAATCAACATTTTGAGCAACTCTCACCAGAATTCCTTGTAGAAGTAGAATTGGAAATGAGATATAAGGGGCTCTGCAGGCAGGAGGTTAGATCCCACAAACCCAAGGACTTGGGTGTTACATGGTATTGGTGCACAAGAAAAAGGCAGACAATGACAATGCTAGAGAAAGACCAGAAGAGGATCTGTTAGTTCTGCAGAGGAGAGGAGAGGTGAGAGGAAACATGGGATGAAGCTGGAAAGAGGACCCGACAGGTTGAAGAGTACCCAGATTGCATAAAGGAGAAAACCAGTGCAGTCCCCCTTAGAGAAGTCCCCCTTAGAGAAGTCCTCAGGTGGCTGCTCAGTTTCAAGTTCATGTTAGGTCTTCAACGTGAACCTTTTTTTTTTCCCTCTCCATTCCAGGAATCATTTCACAAAGCCTATTCTGTTCTGAGTCTTAACTGTGTTTGCTTATTTGTTTTGTAGAAATCAGAGAAGATGATTTCAAGTTTGGGTTGGAACGGAAGAGAGAGAGCAAGAGTGAAAGCAGAATTCTCAATCCAGAAGCCACAAAAATGAAGATCTTCACTTTTCCTCAGCATGCCTTATCAATTTGTAGAGAACATGAAAGGTTTTTATGTTTGCAAGACCCATGGAATTATCTGGAGGTGAACTGGTAAGTCAAACTAATGGGCTGTTGTGTAACCAACATTTGGGAAACAAGAAACATCTATTGCCTTCATTTATATTTTGGTTTGTGTTTTGACATTTTTCCCATTTGAAGAAGACATATGACAGATTTACTGTAAATCCATGCATACATCATAGCAGTCTTTTTCTTAACTATTCTTGAGGGCAATTAGGAATTAGAAAACAATTTTCTTGGAAAAAGCTTCTCTCAAACAACATCCTGCCTCATCAACTTCAGTGGGAAAGCATTGGAGCAGAAGTTTAATGGTGGTGAATAATTATAATCATCTGTCCAAATTAGCAAGCCATCTGTGTGTCAGTCTCCTCACACACAAAACTTGAGGGACTGGTGGGCCAGAAAATGTTCAGTGTTATTGTGCATATTCAATGCAATGCGCTTATTCTGATATATACAGAATAGTCACTATGAATAAAGAAAAGCTTTGTAAAAAATAAGCTACTCATTGTTTTATGGTTAAAAATGGATTTTCTGGATTAAGTCTGCTACCTTTTTTTTTTAATTTTCCTTTCAATCTTTTCTTGGACAGGTATCTCTATTTAATTCTCTTGGTCATGGTCAATGTCATCCAGTAGAAAGCAGAAGAAATAAGTTATTAGAAACAAGGCATGGAAAAATTTGGTTTCTCAAGGGTTTGGTGATTCTGTTTTTTCCTTTCATAGCCAATTTTTAAAAGGTTTTTAGCCATGAAACGGTGTTGTATTTTATCAACATCTGCTTTCTCTGCATCTGTTGAGATAATCATACTTTTTTTTGTTTGTTCTTCAGTTTGTTGATGGCATGTTTGACATTTATTGATTTGCATATGTTGTGCCGTCCCTGCATCCCTGAGATAAATCTGACTTAGTCCAGGTGGATGATCTTTTTGATGTGCTGTTGGATTTGATTTGCTAGTATTTCGCTGAGGATTTTTGCATCTGTATACGAGAGAGATATTGGTGTATAGTTCTCTTTTTTGTTGCACCTCTGATTTTGGGATTAAGGCAGTGCTGGCCTCATAAAATAATTTTGTAAGGGTTTCCCCCACCTTTGGTTGCTTCTTTCGCTTGGTGATATGCATTAAAGAGTCCCATGTGTCTTTTTTGTGGCGTGAAAGCTCATTTACTTGTAGTGCCGCCTAATGTTCTGTTGACTGGAAGTCTCCTGGTTTGGTTCTCTGCTCACTCACCGAGAGATGTCTTGGTTGGTTACAGGTTTTAACAAGTATGCATAAAGCTTCCATCAGTACCTGTGATGCTCCTATGTTCCTAACTCCTTCAAGTAAGTATGAAGGAGAGTGATTGTGGGGTTGTGTGGCGAGACTATATTTAGTTTTATAAGAAATGGTCAGATGCCTCCAAGTTGGTTTCCAATCTCCATTCCCTCCAGCAATGGATGAAAGTTTCTGTTGCTTCGCTTCCTTGTTATCATTCAGTGTTGTCAGTATCCTGAATTTTGAGTTGCATTTCCCTGATGACATACGATGTGGGGCAACTTTGCATTGCTTTGCCATTTGTATATCTTCGTTGGTGAGATGTTTCTAAAGACCTTTGCTCCATCTTTTAATTAGGTTGTTTATTTTCTTAGTGTTTTAGGAGTTCTTGGTGTATTTTGTATAGCAACCCTTCATCATCTATGTCTTTTGAAAATATTTTCTTGTACCTTGTGACTTGTCTCTTCATCTATTCGTACTCTTTCACAGAGCAGAGAATTTAAATTTTAATGAAGTTCAGCTTGGTGTTATACTCAAATCACAGCAAACTCAGGCCATCATGGATTTTCTCCTGTTATCTTCCAGGGGGTTCACAGTTTTGTGTTTAACATTCAGGCCTATGGTCCATTTTAAAAGTCAGTTTCTGTGAAGGATACAAGGTATGTGTAAGATTCATCTTTTTATTGCATGTGGATGTCTAGTTGTGCTAAATAGCATTTTTTTGAAAACATTACTTCGGGGTATAGTGGGTAAAGCTACTGCCTGTGATGCCAGCATCCCAACGAGTGCCTGGCTGCTACTTCAAATCCAGCTTCCTGTAAGTGCCTGGGAAAGCAGAGAAGATGGCCCAAGTGCTTGGGCCCCTGCCACCCATGGGGGAGACCCAGATGAAACTCTTCACTCCTGGTTTTGGACTGGCCCAGCCCCAGCCATTGTGCCCAACTGGAGATTGAACCAGCTGATGAAAGACCTCTCTCTCTCTCTCTCTGCCTTTCAAATAAATAAATACATCTTTTGAAAAAGATTCTTTTCTCCATTGTATTCAATTTACTCCATTGCCAAAGGTCAGCAGACTATATATATATATCATATATAATCATATATATATAGTCATATATATATACTATATATGATCTATACATACTATATAGTATATATATGATATAGTGTATATATATAAAGTAAATATATCATATATACTATATATGATACATACTATATAGTATATATGACTATGATATATAGTATATATAGTGGATATATACACTATATACTATATATTATATATACTATAATATATACTATATATACACTACTATATAGTATATACTATATATACTACATATGTATATAGTATATAAATATAGTATATAGTATATATGATATGATTTATTTACTTGAAAGACACAGAGGGAGATATAGAGATCTTCTATCTATTGGTTCACTCCCCAGATGGCTGCAACAGCCGGGAATGAGCCAGGCTGAAGTCAGGAGCCAGGAGCTTCTTACTGGTCTCCCATGTGGGCCCAAGCACTTGTGCCATCTTCTGCTGATTTCCTATGCACATTAGCAGGGAGTTAGATTGGAAGTGGAATAGCTGGGACTCAAAATGGCGCCCATATGGGATGCTGCCATTGCAAGCTATGGCTTAACCTGTGACACCACAACACTGGCCCCAAGCAGACTATATTTATATGGGTCTGTACTGGGACTCACTATTTTATTTCACTGATCTATTTGTCTATCCTTCACCACTACTGTCTTGATTACTGTAGGTTTACAGTAAGCTTTAAAGTCAGGTAGTATCAGTCTTTCAACTTTGTTCTTAGCTTTCCATATTATGTTGCCTATTCTGATATTTTTACCTCTCTGAACAAACTTTGAAATTCATTTGTCAATATTCAAAAAATTAGTTGCTGGGATTTTGATTTTGATTTATACTGAAGTATTTTCTTCTTCTTGGTACTGACTGCTGGTTCTCTGTCCAGTTGCTTGCGATGGTTAGGGTTTTGCCAGAGCCAAAGCCAGGAGCTGGGGACTCAATCCACATCTCCCATGTGGGTGGCAGGAACCTGGTCCCTTGAAGCATTATTTCTGCCTCCCAGGGTGCACATTAACCAGAAGCTGGAATTGGGACTGAGCCGGGACTCAAACTCAGACTGATGTGGAATGGCAGTTTAACTACTAGCTCAAATGTCTGCCTTTGGCCTGGCCCAGCCCCAGGAATGCCTATTTGGGGAGTGAATCAGTGGATGGAGGAGATTTCTGTCTCTCTTTCTCACTCTCCCCTCTGACTCTTCCCCCACTCACCTCCTTTTGTTGCTTTGTCTCATCAATCAATAAATCTGTCAGCGTTAAAAGTAATGTAGACATACAATGAAAAAATTGAAGTAACAGAATCCAGATTATTTGGAGATTGGTTCTCCAGACACAGCTACCCACTCTCCATCTGAGTATCTGATTGTAACTGTTATACCCATGAACACCACAATTGAATTAGCTGTATCTCACTATAAAATCTCAACAACCTAACTTAAATTCTGCATACATTAATTAGCCAATAAAAACATTTAGGGGAAAGGGTGATGAATATATATTGGATTTGCTTATGAAATTTAGTCCACATAATACTTCTAATCCCTGAACTCTGTTAATTCATGTCATGTTTGAGGGAAAATGCTGGTGGGACATTGTTCCATTGTAGGTAGAATTACTCTCCGATATATCTCGGATATATCACTATCATTCCCCCATTTTAGAAAACATGGACTAAGCATTATATCTTGGTACAAAAATCAACATACTGATGTTATTTTTTAATAAGCAGCATTTGCATTTTTTTTTACTTCAGCCAATGCCATATCTGGGAGTTAATGCATTTAAAAGACACAGTTTGGGAGAACACTGTATAGTGTTGTGATAACCAACAGAAAAAAGTCCTCATTGGTTAGTTATTTATTAGTTCATTAGCAAAATGCAACTTTTTAGGAGACTAAAATCCAAACATCTGAGGACATTTCTTTGATCCATTTCTGAAAATAATACCTTGTGCACTGGTACTTCCATGCAGTCTCACTCCCTCAGGATTCACATATTGTAAATCTGCCAAACTGCCTTAAGAGTACATGATCCTTGGTATTTGAAGGGATGAAGAACTAAAGATGAGAGTTAATGGCTAGAAATTGGTAGCGAGTTAAAAGCTTTCTTCTTGGAACGAGATGAAGGATTTTAGAACCTATCAACAAAAAGAGAGTCAGGTTGGTGCCTTGTCATTTAATTCCATTTTATTGCAAAAATATCTGTATATCTATGAAAATATGAACCAAGTTTCAAGGCAAGGAATTAAGTGCATATTTGCGGTGTATAAATATTTGAAAGGTATAAATAGCAGGAACAAGCAGGTTTTCATGTGGAACTTGAAACAGCTATAAACTGAAAGCAAACAAAAATGTCACTCAAGTATGTAGAAGAAATGTTTTTCCATGGATAATAGTTTCTAGTAACTATTTTGATGTGAAATTCAATACCTAGTTTTTTGTGTGTATCCCTGAAGTTTTAATCAGCCTTGGCCCACTTGGAAACAGAGGAGCTAAGTGAGTTAGACGTTTTGAATCTCAGGAAACCAAACTAGAGCAGGTTAACTGGGCTTCTAACCGTAAAACACCCCACACGGATAGGAGAAGCTTTTGGAGATGAAGTTCTGGCGCTGCTGTCAATGAGATATTGGAATGTTTACAGGAGGAGAGAGTGGCAATTTAAGATGTTTGAGAACTGGATCAAGCCTGTTTCATTATTATAGCAAAGCAAAGGAATAAGGCATTGTTTTTACAAACAGAAAAATTGGTCTGCATGGACATTGATTATGCTTTTTGTGTCCACTAATTTTTTTTTCAGAGTTGTTAGTTGTTTGTGTGGCTCTTCTTCCTGTGCCCCACCCTGCACCCCCATTTCATTGTAGCTTCCCGTAAACCACAACCTGGCTAAGATGGCTTGTCTCTCACTTTATCTTTAAAAAAAAATTATGGAACAAGTGAATGCACAAATTGAATAAACATCCTATGGGGATTTACAAGGATCTTTCTCCAAGATTTTCTCTCATATGATAATTCATCAGGTTGGGACTCACGGCAACAGCCAGTGTGAATCGTATTCTCTGTAAGATCGTCTCATCGCAGCGGGCCAAGGGGAAGGGCCCAGCATGCGGCGTCAGTTCAGCCATGTCTCGAGTGTATAACTGTGCTTCATTACTCGAAGTTTCCATGAAATTGAAAAGGAACTTGATATGAAGAAAAGATTCTTAGATTGCTTTAGAATATATATATGTGTATATATATATATATTATATAATTTGGTTACTAAGCATGAAAGGTTAGTCCCCTTTGTTTTTCCATATTAGACAGCTATGATTTCTCTCTTATGAAATCGTGTGGGGTTCAGTGTGTTTATGATACTGCTAAGCAGTAATATGAGTGCTTGGGATTGGAGGATATAGAGTTCCTGGTCAGCATTTTGACCAACAGTATTTTGGTGATGAATAACTGTACAAGCCACCTGTACACCTGTTTTTTTTTTAACTTAAAAGACACCTGTCTTTTAATATTTTATTATTTTTGAAATAATATATTTTTAATTTGTAGTATAGTCAAAGGCTCAATGCTCTACTAAATAAAGAGTTCAACAGATAAAAAGTAAAAAGGCTGTAGTCCAGCAGGAATATAGGCAGGGGCTCTAAGCAATAATCAGATGAAACAGTGTTCAATGCCACTGACATAAAGTAAATTTTAAAATAGTCACAGATAATTAAAACTACAGTAGTATATAATTCTTAACAACTTGACAGAGATTTAAAACCAAGTTGAACAAAACTGTAGTTTAGCAGAACTGCTCTACCCAGACATTTCTATTTTATTTTATTTTTAATTTTTTAAAAGCCTTTACCTTCCACATATAAGGGAGAATATGCAGTATTTTTCTGTGTCTGGTTTATTTCACTCAACATGATGTCCTGTAGTGGCAACCATTTGGATTCAGTTTGAATGATGGTACTATCTCATCACAGGTATTTGAGATAAGATGCACATACAAACTGGAGGGTATAGGCACAGGTTTTCTAAGGTGTGGGTGTACAGATTACTGCTGGTGGGTCACATCTGGATTGCCAAGTTGATGGTGAATTCTATCAGAGTGCAGCTATGCCTTTTTGTTTCGATATTGTGTATGATTGCTTTCATAGAGTTGAGTGTTTCAGCAGAGGCAGTATTGCTTGCAAAGCTCAAAATGATTACTGCACCTCTAATAAAATATGTCAACTTCTGCTCTAAATTATATTAGAATATTTTAATTGATATATAACAATTGTGCATGTTTATGAGGTACCATGTGATGTCTCAACACATGTATTCATGGTGCAGTGTTCAATACAGGACAAATATAAACATTTTCTCCAAACATTTATGATCTCGTATTTTGGTGAGAACCTTCAAAATTCCTCTCCTTTAGCTGTGTGTGTGTGTGTGTGTGTGTGTGTGTGAGAGAGAGAGAGAGAGAGAGAGAGAGAGAGAGAGAGAGAGAGAGAATATCACCCTACTGCACCAGAACTTCTTCCTCCTAACAATAATATAGTGTTTGTTAACATTTTCCCATCCCTCCCACCACTCCTTGCCCTAACTTCCATGATTCTACTCTCAAATTCTATCAGATTAATTTTTTTAAATCCTACATATGAGTGAGGTCATGCAGTATTTGTCTTTCTTCACCTGGCTTAGTTCACTTAGCATAATGATGTCCATGTTTTTTGCCAATGAGAAGACTTAATGCATCCATATTATGGATGAGTTATATTCCATGGTATTTCTGTATCATATTTTCACTATCCGTCCATCAGTTGATGGACACAGGCTGTTTCTACTAGTTGGCTATTTGGAGTAGTGCTACAATGACCAGAGGAGTACAGATGTTTCTTTGAACATGATATCATTACTCTTGTATATACACCCAGTAGTGGGGTTGCTGGACCACATGGTAGTTCTGTTTAGGGTTTTTTGTTTGTTTGTTTTTAGGAATTTCCATACTGTTTTTTTCTGTAGTGGCTAGCCCTCCAGTGCGAAAGTGCCCCCTTTTCTTCACATCCTTGCCAGCACTTGTCATCTTTTGTCATTTTCACAATAGCTAATCTACCTGTAGTGAAGTGTTATTTTCTTTAGATTTATTTAAAATTTTTCTTTAAATTGATTTACTTATTTGATAGGCAGAGTTATAGAGAGAGGGGGAGAGACAGAGAGGTCATCCATCTGCTGGTTAACGTCCCAAATGGCCATAATGGCCAAGACTGGGCCAGACCAAATCCAGGAGCCAGGAGCTTCATGTGGGTCTTCCACATGGACAGGAGAGGTGCAAGCACTTGGGCCATCTTCCACTGCTCTCCTAGGCCATTACCAGGGAGCTGGATCAGAAGTGGAGCAGCCAGGATCTAAAGTGGCACTCATGTGGGATATTGGCCTTGTAAGCTGTGGGCTAATCTGTGCCACAATGTAGGCCCCTTCTTTGCGGTTTTGATTAGTAATGTTGAGGGTATTATCACACACCTGTTGGCCATTTGCATGTCTTTCTTTGAAAAATGTCTACTCAGGTTTATTTCTGCTTTCAAAAATTGGATCATTTGTTTCTGTGCTTCATGGTTGAATTCTTTATATATTCTTGTTGTTAATCCTTCATCAGATGTGTAGTTTACAAATGTTTTCTCCTATTGTGTGGTTTGTCTTTTCACTCTGTTGATTGTTTTCTTTGCTGTGTGAAGCCTTTTAGCTTGATGAAATTTCATATATCTATTTTTGCTTTTGTTTTCTGTTCTTTTAGGGTAAGTTTCAAAAACATTCTTGCCCATGCCCATTCCAGTGTCCTAAAACATTTATCCTATGTTACTGTCATAGTTTCAGGTCTCAGATTTAGGTCTTTCACGCACTTTGTTAGCTTTTATATATGGCGAGAGATAGGAACCTAGTTTCATTCTTCACGTGGATGTCCAGTTTTCTTGGCACCACTTGTTGAAAAGATTGTCCTGTCTTCCACGTGTGTTCTTAGTGTGTTTGCCAAAGGTAAGTTGGCTATAGATGCACACTTTGTTCCTGGGATTTTTATTCAGTGAGTTTTGTCCTTCTGATATTCTCTTTTTACTTTTTACCATCTGTTTCATTTCAGTTTGAAGAACTTCCTTTAGCCTATCTTAGAGGGTAGACATAGTAGCGAGACTTTCTCAGCTTTTGTCTGTGTGGAAATGTCCTTATCTCTCCTTATCTAAAGGGTAGCTTTGCTCCAAGTTGGCAGTTATTTTCCTTTGGTCCTGTGACAGTTTAATCCCACTCTCTTGGCCTGCAAGATTTTGGTCAGGAAGTCTATGGTTAGGCAAATTGGGACAGCATCAAGTGTTCTGGTTTCTTTTGTCTCGAAGCTTTGAAAATCCTCTTAATCTTTATCCTTGAACGGCTTGGTTATAATATGTCTTGGGGTACATTGGTTGATTTGACTCTGGTGACCTCTGAAATTCCTGTGTCTGGATAGTTGTATCTTTGTCTAGGTTTGGGACGTTTTCTGCTATTGTCCCTTGGAATACAGTTCTATACCTTAGGCCTTTTAGGTCCCAGTAACTTAGATATTTGAAAAAGTTTCTATAAGATTCAGTCCTCTTGTCTTCTCTGTATTTTCAAATATCTTGTCTTTTGGTTTTTATTATTCTGTTTGATCTGTTCTGCTACTGTTTGATTCGGCTTCGGTTTGATCTATTCTGCCTTTTTTTTTAATAAATTAATTTGAAAGGCAGAGTTACAAAGAGGCAGAGAGAGAGAGGGGTCTTCCACCCCCTGGTTCATTTTACAGATGGCCACAACAGACAGAGCTGGGCTGATTCAAGCCAGGAGCTTCTTCCAGGTCTCCCCCGCAGGTGCAGGGGCCCAAGGACTTGGGCCATCTTCCACTGATTTCCCAGGCCATAACAGGGAGCTGAATTGGATGTGGAGCAGCCAGGGCCTGAACCGGGGCCCATATGAGATGCCGGCACTTCAGACAGCAGCTTTACCTGCTATGCCATAGCACCAGCCCCAACTTTCTATTGTTTTTATTTCCACTTACTACTCTTCAGCTGAACGATCTTTGAGTTTTCAAATTATTTCCACATCTCTGTTAAGTTTATGTTTTAGAGTGCTTAACTATTTCTCTGTGTTTTCCTGACACTGAGTTTCCTTCAGACAGACATTTTGAATTCTGCAGCTGATAATTTCCATATATCAGTTGGGATCTAATCAGTTTCTGACACCTCATTTTGTTCATGTGGTGAGGCCATGTATCTCTCCAAGTTCTTGATGTTTTTTGGCATATGACACTCTGTGTCCATCAAAGCATTTGCAATTTTTTTTTCCCAATCTTTGTAATCTGGCTTTGTCTCTGCCTGTCTTCCAACACTTCTAAGAGGCCTGCTCATTATCTCTGAAGCTGTGGCCAGTTCTCCTATTTCGGCACTAGGTGGCTCCCTAGGTTGGGGTCTACGGAAAGTCTACTGTCGCTCTGCTGCCACTGAGCACTACAAGGTTGTAGTGCTTGGTTTGTCTGAATCAGCAGCTGGTGTGTTGTTCAGATGAAACTACCAGAGGCTCCATCTGTGAGCACTGGCTTGGGCACAGTGGCTTTTGGGCTTTCTCTGATGCTGGGTCTCATTGTGGCAGGCCCAACACGGAGTCGAAAGGCCAAGTCCTGTGCTGACTTTCCTGTCCTAGTACCTAGTAGCTGGAATCTTGTCTCACCGTCTGCCAGAGTTGGATGGTGGGTAGGCGGAGGCTGTGCCTTTGCCCCTTGACCAAGAGACTACAGGCTCAGTCTGCAGGTGTGGACTTGGGGGCAGCAGGCATGGGGCCCTGTCCAACCCTAGGTTTTATAATAGTGGGTCTGTTACCGGTTTTCAAGACTGTATTCTGTGCTTAATTCCTTCTCCCTGTGCCAAATAAGCTGTTTAAATCAGTGTCTCTGTGGCAAGATGATCAGTGGAATGTCTTAGTCAACTACCATCTGGCTCTGCCTCTGCATTAGTTTTTTTAAAATGCAAATTTTGCCAAGGCACTGATAGCCAGGTTTGATGCTCAGCCCCTTATAAATTGTCCCATACTCAATGTATGTTCCTGTAATCAAATCTGATAGTAGAGAAATGCAAACTAAAAGCTGTCTTACATGTGTTACATGTAAGCCGCATGTGTAAAGCAGTACGACAGTTACACTACAAACCTACCTGATTCTAGTGAGAGCAGAAATCTCTCAATATGTCACACCGGAAGTCACTGAACATCCAGAGATAATTTATGAAAGTTCGGTGCCCCATCACAGCCATATTAATCCTTATGATCTAGGCATCTTAGTTTTGTACCTGGTCAGAATTGAAGGTGGCCTTAGTGACATTCATTGAGTGAGAACAGTTACTTTCACAGTAGTGAAACACGTAAAGGATGGTAGTAAACAAAGACAGGTTCATTATTGAGCTATTCTGTAGCCCAGTTTAAAATTTTTAAATGTAACTGAAGTTTTATAGATGGCTTTTTAAACTGTTATACTTCTGAGCCTTACAAATTAATGTTCCTCTAATTAATTCTTGTAGTTCTAGGAAAATTACCCAAAAAGCTCAAATCATGTAGGTCATCTGTGTGGATACTTTTGGAAAATGTCATTAATGATTCCATTGAGTTGTGTTTTTTTAAGAAGTCGGTGTTTAGATTGGTGCTACTGAAAGCTATTTGGACCACTTGGACAAATCAAAGTTAGCAGTCTAATTGAACAAAGACAGACTCCTGAATTGGTCAGTCCTTGGGACCAGTGTAGATGAAAGAGCCTCCCACCGCAACGTGATCTGAAAAGCATTTATGGGCAGGAAAGGGGAAGTGTAGCACAGAAAACAGAAGTGTGGTCCAGAGAGAGCTGGATTGGTTCCAGCTTGATATTTGCTTTATTTGAACATGATTTGAATAGTTGGCCACCTGCAATTGACTGAAACTTGGCTGCTGTGATTGGATGGGACTCAGCTATTTGATATAAGGGCAAATTCCTAAGTTAGGTTTTCAGTTTGCCTACAGATGAAAGCCAGGTAGCAGTCTTTGCCTAAAAGATTCAAGCATGGGAGTAAGAAGTCTCTCTAGGGCCACAGCAGTTCTATTGAACAGTGTCTCATACCTGTAGAACTTATGAGAGTACTCACTTGATGTAAAACTTCAAGGCGATCTTCAAGAGCCATCATGGAGGGAGTGTGACTGTTCAGACAATGAAGTCCTTGCAGGAAAGATAGGAATGGTAGAGGGCACTGTGGAGCAAGAAGTTTAAGCTGCCACTGGGGACACACACATATCCCCTATCAGGGTTCCTGGGATCAACTCCCCGACCCTGCATCTGATCCGCCTTCCTGCTAATACTCCAGGGAGGCAAGCAGAAGATGGCCCAAGTATCATCCACATTGGAGACCTAGAGGGAGTTCCTGGATCCTGCGTTGGCCTGGCTTAGCCCCACGCATTGTGGGCATCTGGGGACTGAATTAGTGGATATAAGATCTCTCTCCCTGTCTCTCTTTTTCTTTCTTTTCTGTTTCTCTTTCTCCATCACTCTGCCTTTCAAATAAATAAATATTCAACAAAGAATAAAAATAAGAAAGCAGAAAATTCAGTTTTGAAATGGGTGCTTAGTTGGTATCTTGTAGCCACTTCTGAAAATAATTTTATAACCATGTGGGTGAACCAGTCGCACAGAGCTCTAGAGTATGCAGGTTTAAAAAATTCTTATTTATTTGGGAGGGAGACAGAGTGAGAGATTGAGTGCTGTGGTAAGGCTGAAGCTGAAACAGGCCCATGTGGGTGACAGGAACACAATTACTGAGCTGTCACCTCTACCTCCAAGGGACTGTGCTAGCAGAAAGCTGAATAGGCATTCTGATTGGGGACATGAGTACATTAACTGCTAGGCTAAATGACCACTGCTGGTATGAAAATATTTATTTACATAATTTATGCTTTTTTAAAATTTTATTTTATTTGAGAGGTAGAGTTACAGTGAGAGGGAGAGACAGAGAGGTCTTCCAAACATTGGTTTACTCCCCAAATGGCTGCAATGGCTGGGGCTGAACCAATCTGAAACAAGGAGACAGGCGCCTCCTCCTGGTCTCCCACGTGGGGGCAGGGGCCCAAGGACTTGGGCCATCTTCTGCTTTCCCAGGCCATAGCAGGGAGCTGGATTGGAAGTGGAGCAGCCGGAACTAGAACCTGCACCCATATGGGATGCCGGCGCTGCAGGTGGAGGATTAACCTACTGTGCCATGGTGCTGACCCCCATAATTTATGCTTTAATTTGATCTTTTCAATGTCCCTTTTTTCCTAAAAAATCTCTATTTTGTCAAGTTGTATTTCATGGATTTTTGAAAGCTGCCTATGTGTTTTTTGGAAAAGGTGAAAAATTGATTCTTCATAATGGTGAAAACAGTTTTAAAAATAGCTACCCTAATCTTCTGGGATTTCCATTCATGGAGCCAGAAATATTAAGAAACTCAACAACTAAGATACAGTGCATTCAGTTTTCTAATGGCAGATTGTTCTACATAGGTTAATAGCACAGGCACTTTTCATTGCCAACTCCATCACTTTAGATCCTAGGAAATGGAAAATAATATTTATGAGAACTAACATATAACACTTATCATGTGCCCGAGGCATGTTAAATAGTCATTTACATTGTATTATTAAATTGTCCCAATAACACTATTATTACTGCAACTTTATGGGTAAATTGAGGATTAAGGAGGTTACATAATATATACATTAGAGGAATGGGATTCACATTTCCAAAGTCAGCCCTCCGTATTGAGAGCTGTGGCATAAAGCTTTCCTCTAGCACTTAGATCTTTTTTAAAAAAAGATTTATTTATTTATTTGAAAGTCACAGTTACACAGAGAGGCAGGCAGAGAGAGAGAGAGGTCTTCCATGTACTGGTTCACTCCTCAATTGGCTGCAATGGCCAGAGCTGCACCTATCTGAAGCCAGGAGCCAAAAGCTTCTTCTGGGTCTCCCACGTGGGTGCAGGGGCCCAAGCACTTGGGCCATCTTCTACTGCTTTCCAGGCCATAGCAGAGAGCTGGATCGGAAGTGGAGCAGCTGGGACTCGAACCAGTGTCCATATGGGCTGCTGGCACTGCAAGTGGCAGCTTTACCCACTACACCAAATTGCTGACTCCTAGCATTTAGATCTTTTTTAAAAAAAATGATAATGTATCACTGACAGTCTCTGACATGAAAATCCTTTGGTTCTCAAACCAACAGCTGTACTACGGATATTATTTAACTTAAACATTTCTCATGTAGATCTTTAAATTTCAAATTATTTTAATGTGTAATACTGTTCCTTTATATGTGGTATTATATAACACTTCAACACATACATGCGTTAGAAGTCAATCAAACTGGGCAAGTGGCCTTTGTGTCCCTTGATCTTTCCTTGGTGTTTGGAGCCCAGGAGTTCCTCTTGCCTGGTTCCTCATTCAACATACAATGCATTGTTGTGAACTACAGTCACCCCACTGTGCTGTGGTGCACTTGACCTTGTTCCTTCTGGCTGTCTTTCGATATCCATTATCCAACCCCTCTCTTCCACACCAACCCCAGTCCCACATTCCTACCCCCACTTCCCAGCCTCTTGTATTGACTATTCTAAGTTCACATGAACATTTTTTCCCCCTCCACATATAAGAGAAAACATGCAGTAATCATCTCTTTCTGGCTTCCTCCCTACCCCCACCCCTAACCTAATGACCTCCATTTCCATCTACTTTGCTGTAAATGTCAGGTTTCATTATTTTTCTGGCTCAATGATATTCTGTTGTGTACTGACACCAGTTTTTCATCCATTCATCCACTGAGGGACTCACAGGCTGACCCCATAGGCTGGCTTTTGTGAATAGCGCTGCAGAAAACATGAGAAGTCAGAGATCTGTTGAGAAATTTATGGCTTTCATTGAGAATCTCTAACAGCTTTTAAGTATTAACATAATGCTGTCTTTATAAAATTACTTGACAACATTTCCATTTTGATGACCTGGAATCATTAAGTGGCATTTGAATTGTCTCTTATTTTTTGAAGTGTAGCTAGAACTGTCATAAAATTACATGCTTCTGGTGTCTTTATATTGGAGGAACTTTATTAATTATCTAACATCTTTTTTAGTAATTGGTCAGAATTTTTAACAACAGGAAACTTGTCAGTACAGTTCATTACAATAAATAAAGGCTAAACATTCAAATGTAAGAGCTGGATAAATCAATATGGCTTTGGAATAAGCATAAAAAATAGATCAGTGGAACAGAACTGAGACTCAAGTAATGATACCTATTATATGTCAAGATGCATTTTAATTTAGTGGGAAATGTATGGTCTATTTATTAAGTTGTGCTACACACTAATTGTCCTGAAAGAAAGTAAAATAGGAACTCTAATTCCCATCTGTCCCATGAGAGGCTCAATCTCATTTTTGGGGAACTCCAAGCCTCTCATTTTCAAGCTAAGCCACATCGCCCACAAACAGCTAACCTTCAGCTGTCTTAGGCTTTTATAGGAACTTACTCAGGGGTGAGTCCCTCGCCAGCCCCTCCCCCCCAGGCAGGAATTCTTAGATCCTGGAACCTGCAGCAGAGTCTAGATTGGGATGGAAGCAGGCACATAGTCTCACACTGGACGTGACCCCTGGCCCTTCAAACTCCTTGCCCATTAGGAGGCCCATGGCCAGAGGAAGGCCTGAGTAGTGGCTTGTAAGAAGTGTAGACTAGAGTCACAGCCCTTCCTCTCAGTACAGTGGTGAAACCATATTCTTTTGCCCTCTACCACCATTACAACAGCCTCTCCACCTGCCAGAACATAGGAGCAAAGATTAATTACAGTTCAAATGCAACTGAGCTAAGATGGAGATATCATAGTATTTGTATTTTGGAGAGCCATTTGTTAGAACAGCATGGACTGGCCTTTCCTAACTGATGCACCTACGAGGATGTGTGTGTGTGTGTACCACATATCTATACATGTTAATGGCCACCTATGTGGACATGGATACTTATCACTAATGCAGATTACTAGCCAGGGATGATATGTGCAGAACTTGGGAAAGTAGAATAAAATGAGAAGGGTAAGGAAAAATAAAATCAAAGGAGGAAAAATGGTAAGACCACAGACTACATTTAAAAGTATATATTTATTTGAAAGTAGAGAGAGCTTTCCCATCTGCTGGCTCATTCCCCAAATGTTTCCAACAGCCAAGGCTGGGCTAGGCTGTCTCCAGGAGCCAAGAACTTAATCGAGGTCTCCCATATGGATAGCTGGGACTCACCTACCTGAGCCATCACCTGCTGCCCACCAGGCTGGGATTGGAGCCTCAGCATCCTGATATGGGATGGGGACATCCCAAGCTGATGGCCTAACTGCACACCCACACCCATATTAAAAAAAAAAAAAAAAAAAAAAAAAACCTATAAGACATGATGTCCTTTCCCTAAAATGCCATAGGTGTGTCGGTGTTTGCACATGAAGATTACATGAAAAGATGGACACCCAAATATTAATGGGGACTACTTCAGGGATATCCTGGAAGTT
This sequence comes from Lepus europaeus, assembly GCF_033115175.1. Taxonomy (NCBI): domain Eukaryota; kingdom Metazoa; phylum Chordata; class Mammalia; order Lagomorpha; family Leporidae; genus Lepus; species Lepus europaeus. Next base: position 21,300,258 of record NC_084846.1, on the reverse strand, counting down.
TTACTTTTTTTTTATTATTATTTTATAGGTAGAGTTATATATAGAGAGAGACAGACAGAAAGGTCTTCCTTCTGTTGGTTCACCCCCCAAATGGCCACCACGGCCGCTGGTGCTGCACTGATCTGAAGCCAGGAGCCAGGTGCTTCCTCCTGGCCTCCCATGTGGGTGCAGGGCCCAAGCACTTGGGCCATCCTCCACTGTCCCCAGGCCACAGCAGAGAGCTGGACTAGAACCCGGCACTCATATGGGATTCTGGCACCGCAGGCACCGGCTGGAAGTTTTACTTTCTTATACTCTGTGCCATTTGATTTTTAAATGATGCTGTTATATAAGGAGCAAGAGGGAGACAAGGAAGCCATTTTCATTGCAGAGGAGAAAACAGGAGCCAGCTTCTTCTCTTGAAACTGACTCCCTCCTGGGGATCCCTGCGGCTGTGACCTTCCTCCTTCTGCTGAACTGTGGTTCGTTCCCAGAGTTTTCCCAGAATGCAACACTTGGGTAGATCCGAAATCATGAAGTTGTTTTTTTTTTTTTTTTTTGCCAGTTTCTTCCAATTGATTGGCTAGTTCCCGAGGGAGGGTAGCTCCTGAAATTCAGCTGTCCTTTGGGGGACGTTTTCCCTGAGCTGAGGGTGTTCTTTTGACTTGGGGGTGCATTGGGTTGCTTAGGGTCAAGGGTTCTTGCTGGTAGTCAGACCCTTCTTGGACACTGATTTCATCACCAGATGATTGAGGAGACAGAATGTAGGAATCTCACTGGAGATCTGGAAGAGATGCTATAAAACCTTAAGAAGAATAGAAAGTCTTCCAAAGCTGCTTGCTTAGGGTCTAAACTGACCTCCCCGATACCTTCTTTTGGCCCATATTTCTGCTTGCCCTTTGCAAAAGTTGGGCAACATTTAAACAAATCACGAGTTATATCTGAAAGTTGAAGATGAAAATAACCGAGATAATGTTACAAAATAACATAGTGAGATAAAGTGATCTAAAACAAGCATCGTAAACTAAAAGCCAAGAATTAATAACAGAAGATAAAAATTAAGGGAAAATGAAAATGAGAAACTGGAAGATTAAAGAAAATTTCAGAGTTAAAAATCATATGTTAGCCAGAAGAGCAAACTATATAAGGTCATAAAATAGAATACATAAATGAAGAGTGTAATAAAATGTTAGAATAATAAATGAGGACAAAAATCAAGGGACCATTTGGGTTGAGTCTGCTTGGAACAGCTCCTGAGTTTCCTGCACGGTGGTTCTTCCTGGGCTGGGAGTCTGTTGGTGGGGATTTCTGGGCTCTGAGGCTCCCAGATGGACAATAACAGCAGAGCAGAGCTTGGCGATTTGATGGTGAAGGTCTCTTCTTTATTTGATCTGTCATGACCTCATCCATCATTTCCAGTCAGGCGAAGTTGACCTCGATACCTCTGCACCTCTCCAAACACAGGATTGATGCAATCTTTATTTTAACGTGCATTCAAATATTTGCATTTCTCTGTACTAGTTTATTTGGGCAAAGGGAAAGATGAAAATAAATGCAGCAAAAGCCCCTAAATTTTCCACATAGCTCTTACACAAAAGAGATTACTTTACACATGAGAGTCTCCCCATCTGTAGGGCTGGATTAAATCACCTCTGTGCCAATACCAATTCATAGTACGAAATTAGAATGTGTATCTCATTTCACATGAATGGAATACTTGCAGATCTGCCTCCCCTGACTTTCCTCCATTATCTGTCTAATGCAAGTGGCCCAGAGTCCTTGGGTCTCAAGGAGCAACCAAGGTTTTTACCACGGTTTCACTTCAGTTTCCTACATAAAAGAAAAACTTTTTCTTAAGCAGAATTGATGTTACAATGAACAGTGTTTTTCTTAGTTGGAATTGCTTGAGCCCATTTTACTTGATCAACTTGTGATGATTTTCAGAAGCAAAACAACTTGAACAAAACGTCCTTGAATAGAATTTCACCTTGACTGGATTCCCACTTGGCTAAATCTATTGTAAAAAAAAAAAAGCTGCATGTTATACATCAGTAAAATCACATGCATATATTCTCTATATGGAGGTAACGTGTTGGAAATAGTCTACAAAAATGGACACACAAACAAGACGACTATGGTTCAGAAAGATCTTGAAATTGGAGAAAATTTCAGGACACAAAGAAGAGCCTCATTAGTAATTTTGAGTAGGCAAAAGCCAGCAATAAGGCTTTTTGGAAAGTTTGCCATGTTCTGTTTCTCTTCTTTGTTTCAGAATTAGCGAGTGCCCTTCTTGAGATAGGATCTGAGCAATGTAATCAACAGAACCTCTTCAAAGGTGGATATTCAGAGTCCCTTTGCTTGAATCATGCTAATCTGGATTTTAGGTGCTTCTGGACCAAGCATGCTTGAAAAAACATACATAGATGCCTGATTCCCAAGCAGTTTTGATGGTACTGTTAGAATATTTCTAAGTCCCTTCTCTCACAAGTTCTGGTGATGGACTGGCCAAGAAGTTTCAGTTGACTCCTTTTATAGAACATTGTTGATCTCAGACAAATACATCACAGTTCCTACAGGCAACATTTGGCTGTACACCATATGCAGAACAATTATTTGCGATCCTGGGCCCCTGGTCATGTCTTCATTTCAGAAGAATTTTGGTAAAATATTTAAAGGAGTTTGCATAGTTCCTTACAAATTCTGTGCCCTCAAGAGCAGACCCTCCTGCTGGGATTAAAGAAGTTACAAATACCACCTGCAACTTCCCTGCTTTGCTCAGTAAATCTAGTGCTTAGAGAAATATCCATGTAATCTCTAGTTTACCACGCTGGGGAGAAAGCATTGCATCATCTGGCCAGGTATACACACGTCATATATCATTTGTACAGCTCAAGTCAGCCACAATGTTCAGAACAGGTACTGAGGCCTGTATTTGCTTTTAATTTTAAGATAGATTTACTTGCTAAGTAGAAAAGAGGAAAAGGAGAGAGAGAGGATGCATGCAAGATAGTTCCCATCTACTGGCTTATTTCCCAGATGGCTGAAACAGCCCCTGGCCAAAGCTGGGAGCCAAGACTCCATCTGGGTCTCCCATATGGGTGGCAGGCACCCAACTCCTTGAGCCATCACCTTCAGGACGTTGGAATCGGAAGCTACAGCTGGGAATTGAACATGAGTGTCTTAACCAGCATCTTAATCATTAGGCCAAGTACCCACCCTTGGCCTGCTTCCTGTTGACCCATTCACTATTATCCTCTTGACTTCATTGTGCCCAACAGGACCCTTTGCTGTAGCTGCAAACTCGTCACCTGCCACAATAAATAAGTAGGAAATGAGAATGTTTAGGACAGGCTGCATGGGTTCCAAGGCTGGATAGGTAGAGTGTCTGGGAAAGAAGATGAGAACTGAACACAGGAAGTCACGTGTTCAGTCAGGACCTACAGTTGATTTCCTGCCAGTAAGCCTCTATAGGTTGTTGCCCAGCCCCAGTACAAGGATTCAGTTGGCTCTGTCCTTCCTGTTCCACAGGTAGCCTGCTGATAGAACAACAGCCCAGTGGGTGCTCAGCTTTTACCAACAGAGCTTCCTAGTTTGTATTTTCTTTCACCCACCTTTGGATTTTCTCTGTTGATATTTGTCTGAAACCCTATGCACAAACTGGGTTTTTCTGACTTGATGTTTGGTCCCAGGGTTCTGGCTCTTTCTTGCAAGTCACACAGCCTCTCTACAAAACAATATGTGATGCTGACCTTCGCTGCTGTCTCTGGGTCACCTGTGTGTTTGGATGCCAGTGCAGCCTTCCTGCAGATAGTTCATTCTGGGAATGCCGGATTCTATGGGGAGGCACCAGGCAAGGCTGAAAGCAAGTGGATGAGAGTAGTTCAATCCATCAGCTAATTTGAATTAGTTATGACTTGAACATGTTAGGTTCAAAGGGATTCAAGTAAAGGTTATAGTAGTTCAAATATGTCTTTGAACAATGCCTGCATCTCTAGGGCTGGTGTTTGGTTTAGCAAAGAAGCTGCCACTTGGGATGCCTTAATGCATATCAGAGTGCCCGAGTTCGAGTCCTAGCTTCATCCCCTATTCTAGCTTCTTGCTGTTTTGCACTCTGGGAGGCAGCAGGTGATGGCTCACAGAGTTGGGGCCCTGTCTCCCACTGGGGAGACCTACACTGAGGTCCCTGCGGCTGGCTTCAACGTGACCTACCCCTAGCTATTGCGGTCATTTGCAGAGTCAACAATTAGATGGGAGTTCTGTCTCTGTCAAAAAAAAAAAAAAAATCAACAAAAAAACAATGACCACATCTTAAATTGGAGATCTAGTTCCACTTTGTTTAGTTCCAGGGCTATTTAATATGCACTGAGAGTAAATTGAAAGAGACTTGTTTTCTTTACTCGACATCTTAAGTTCACTGGCTCTGAAAGAATTATTTACTCAGATATAATTACGCCATTCTATTTTGAGCCTAGAAAAGCAGTTTCATTTTGAGAAACATTCAATGAAATAATTTAATCTCTTAAATGGGAAGAAGTTTCTTGTAATATTAGAAAAAAATATAGATTACTTTCAAGATTGTTTCATTGAATTTCTAAATGGCAAAATTATGCATGTCTGATGACATTAAGACAGAAGCATAACTTTTAATTCCAATATTACTAGGGGAAATGGGAAAAGAAAGAGAATGTAAAAACTATGTAAACTATTTCCATTGGAAATATAGTTATTAACATTGCAAACTTTGACCTACACTTCTCAAACTATTGAGTCAACACCAAAAATAATGTATTTTTAGGCACCAAGTTGCTACAAAATAAAAATGAGTCTTTTTCTATTAAAAGCACTAAAAAGTATGTTGTAAAAGTCATTTTTCTTTGAAGCAGTACTCATATCCAGTTTTTTTTTTTTTTATGTACCTACACATCTTATTCATGCACCATATTTTTTCAATCAGTTTTTGGCAACATATCTTAAATTTAGAATTGAAACTGTTCCATTGAAGGCTCCCAGAGAAGAGAAAATGAAAAATTAAGTGCTGATTTTAGGCTTATTGAAGTCTCTGCCTAAATCTGCTTTTGAGAATTATTAGTGCCAAAGTTATTTCATTTGTGACTTATTTACCATTTGGCCAAAGTGAAAGAAGTCATTATCTTATCACATTTTTGCTTCTAGGGCCAGCAATTTCCCTTCGGTAAGTGCCTCTTAGGACTTTTTTTTTTTTTTTTAAGAAAAGTTGTGTTTGTATTAAAAAAACACACACATACACATATTCTCTTGGTCTTCTCTGGAATTGGATGGGTGATGCTGTTTGGGTTGGTCCTTATGAAACAATAGGACTTTTGGTACTTACTGTATGCCAAGCAACCGACTTGAGGTGCAGCTCTTTGCCATTCAGAAGGGTCTCTGTAGAAAAAAAAAATGGTATCACCATATGAATCTAAGTTATTTGAGGGCAAATGCTTCAGGAAGTGGAATGAAACTGTTATTGAATCAGGAAATGAAGAGATAGGGAAGATCTTTGAGATCATCCAGTCTCAACTTATTTTACTAACAGTTGACAGAATTAACATCTCAATAGTTTTGGTTTGTTCTGCAAATCCAACAGATTGCTTAAGGCAAGAATCAAGTTCAATCTCCAGAGCCCTGTTCTGGAAATTTATAAAATAAATGTCCACCATGCATTTTTAAATGAAAAGGAATTTTGAAAGCTGTTCAGTTGCCCACAGAACTGTCAATCAACATATATATTGTGAATACCATGACTGAGTTACAAAAAAAAAAAAAAAAAAAAAACCCACTTCTGTTTTCATTTGAAGTTGAGCCACAAATACTCAAACATACTGTTGGCAGAAAGCTAAGATGAATTTCCATCAAAGGATTCTGTTTTGTTTAGCTAATTTTCCCCATGTGACCCAGTGTCCAAGCCAGCCAATTTCAAACTTAATTTTAAGACAGTGTTGTATAGCCCTAGGTGATAATGATGATAATTATGCCACTAGATTGTGAAGCTTACTTAGAGTTCTTCGGGTTAAGTTTCACTTCTGGGATATGGCCAAGGTGGTATTTACAACATCGCCCGAACACTGGAATTACCAAGGGGCCTTAAAAACTCCTAATGCCTGGGTCCCAACTACAGAGGTTTTTATTTAATTTAATACCAATCTGGTTGGATATTGATTTTATTTTGAAAGCTCATACTAGCTTATTCTAATATGGAGCAACCTTGAAAATCACTGGGTAAGGAAAAGTGATTACTATCCTCGTTAGCTGATTGGAGGCCCTTGGATATCTCCCTTGCTGCTGTCTCCTCTTTGGAATGTGGTTCCTGCTCTTGTTTTTCAATGCCAGTGTGCTGGGCTGCTGTGTGTGTTCTCTGTAATATAGGAGGTGATCCATTTCTTCTTCTTCCTTCTTCCTTCTTCCTCTTCCTCTTCCTCTTCCTCTTCCTCTACCTCTTCCTCTTCCTCTTCCTCTACCTCTTCCTCTTCCTCCTCCTCTTCCTCTTCCTCCTCTTCCTCCTCTTCCTCTTCCTCCTCTTCCTCTTCCTCTTCTTCTTCCTCTTCCTCTTCCTCCTCTTCTTCCTCTTCCTCCTCTTCTTCCTCTTCTTCCTCTTCCTCTTCTTCTTCTTCTTCTTCCTCTCCTCCTCCTTCCTCCCTTCCTCCTTCCTTCTTTCTTCTTCTTCCTCCAGAGTGGACAGTGAGAGAGAGAGAGACAGAGAGAAAGGTCTTCCTTTGCCGTTGGTTCACCTAATGGCCACTGCGGCCGGCGCATCTCGCTGATCCGGAGCCAGGTGCTTCTCCTGGTCTCCCATGTGGGTGCAGGGCCCAAGGACCTGGGCCATCCTCCACTGCACTCCCGGGCCACAGCAGAGAGCTGGCCTGGAAGAGGAGCAACTGGGACAGAATCTGGCACCCCCCGACTGGGACTAGAACCTGGTGTGCCGGCACCGCTAGGCGGAGGATTAGCCTGTTGAGCCACGCAGCCGGCCCCATTTCTTATTTGGGCCCTTACCAGCCTTGTTCCTGAAGAGTTTCAATTTGGATTCTGGTATTTTCCTTCAGAAACATGACAGAGGCATGGGAATATAAGTGCATCCAAGTTCACTACCATGTTGGGTCAGAATTCTCTGTGCCAGGCTTTCTGGCCGTGAAGTGTCAGGTGCAGTGGCATTCTCAAGTGTCAGGATTCATCCCTTTTTGATTGGTTGTCTTTTTAGACCCTGCATTCGGCTTGATTGATGTCCTGGATATTTTTATTTTGCATGATTAAGTTACTGAATAGGAGAAATATAAATGGAAAAAAGAAACAAAAATGGATAGGGTGATAATGTAAAAATATTTGCCAACTGTCTAAGTTAGAGAAGGCGCTTGATAATTTTTTTCTCTATTCTGAAAACAACTCTAGTATATTTGTTTTATTTGTAAAATATACCCTCCCAGACTATTCTGAAAATATCAGGTATCTCCATCTTAAACCTAGATAATTCACATAGCCCTACTAACTAAATTCTCTGGATAAGGAGATGGACATGGAGGTCAACTGCATATCAGAACCTGCCCTTGTGACTTTCAAGTTGGAATTCACATAGAACTCTGTTTTTTTGGCTCATCACATTTTATGCTAATGTCATTTGTCCCCTGACAGTTTTCACCAAGCCCCTGGTACTGCTTCAGTTGTGGTTTGCAATGGTGAGTGTTAAACAGGTCCCATGGGCTGGTTTTCTCAAATGTGTTTTCCAAATGTAATGAAAAACTATTTTACATTGCATGTTTTGCACCGTTGTAACAAAAATCAAATAACCATTGATGAAATTTTATTTGTTTTTTAAAAGTAATCAATTCTGCAGGGTTTCACAGACCCAGTGACCTCCCTTTCTAACTCTGTTTTGTGATAACCCCCTTGAATTTGGTGCTTCTTGGAGATGCACACCTGATGTTTTCTTTTCTGCTATGATTCCCCAGGCCTGGTTCCCCTTGCCAAATTCTCCATCTTGCACTTCTCAAACTACCCCTCACCACTACGTGCTATGTCCGATAGCTTAACAGTCTGAAACAAAGGATCATTTGAAAAAAAAAAAAAAAGGTTTAAATCCTGAGCTTTGTTGGTCTGGTTTAATACGAAGGAGCCCGCAATCTTGCATTCCTACATGGATATCCCAATTTCTTTGGGATTTCTGCTTTGACCATAGAAATCCTAAGCAGCCACGCTGGTCAACAATCTGACCTCGCTGACCAAAAACAAGTTGATCTATTACAGATCGACAGAAAACACATTTTGAAAACCATGTGAATTACTTTTTTCCAAACTATTTACTCATTATATATTTAAAGGTCACCAGTACACATCAGCATTTCAACTTTCTGGGAATTTGTTCACTGCTGGTAACTTAAATGAGGCCACCCTGTTTTTCATTATGGACTGGTATTTTTTTTTTAAGTCTGTTTTTTTTTTCTGACCTTCTAACTTAGAAGCAGAGCAAAATAGCTTTGTTTCAACATTCTGAATCATGGCCAAGAGGTTTCCTATTCTCAAGATGACCATAGGAACTAGATGTTACCAACAGGACACTAAACAAGAGACTTAGATTTTTGCTACATTGGGCTAAATCTGAAGGGTATAAGTTTCAGTTACAAACGCTGCTAAGAGTCTCTCTGAGTAAAATAAAAGTGTCTCTTCGAATGTTTGCTTTTGTTTTCTAGAAACTTCTTTGGATGGAAGAATAAACCATTATCAATAGTTTTCTCCATGTAGTGGGATCACATGGAATTTTCACTTAAGTCTTTGGGCTTTCCCAAGTTTTTAAATTCATCACTAGGAAAAACATTTTTTTGGTAATTAAAAAGATACTAGGCATTTGTCATTGCAAATAATATTGTCTTTATTTTCAGATGAATGTTTTATCTTTACTCTGGGAAAGGGTTTTGAGAAAAAATTTGTCAAGAGTCTATTGCTTTCTCATACTTTAATACATATAGAGATCATCTAGGACATCATTAAAATGTAGGTTCTCATTTGGTAAGTCTGGGGAGGGACTGGAAATGCTAAATTCATCTTTTTTAGAAGAGATTTATTTATTTATTATATTTGAAAGGCATAGATCTTCCATCTGCTGGTTCACTGCTCAAATGGCTGCAACAGCCGAGCCTGTTGAGACTAGAAATCTGGAGCTCCCACATGGGTAGCAGGGCCCAAGTACTTGGACTCTCCTCATTAGCAGGGAGTCTAAGAGTTGCCCTGATACAAAACGCCATGATCGAAAGTGGCAGCTTAACCTGCTATACCACCATATTGGCCCCCAAACTCATTTTTTTAAAGATTTATTTATTTTAGGCCGGCGCCGTGGCTTAACAGGCTAATCCTCCACCTTGCGGCGCCGGCACACCAGGTTCTAGTCCCGGTCGGGGCGCCGTTTTCTATCCCGGTTGCCCCTCTTCCAGGCCAGCTCTCTGCTATGGCCCGGGAAGGCAGTGGAGGATGGCCCAAGTGCTTGGGCCCTGCACCCGCATGGGAGACCAGGAGAAGCACCTGGCTCCTGGCTTCGGATCAGCGAGATGCGCCGGACGCAGTGGCCATTGGAGGGTGAACCAATGGCAAAAAGGAAGACCTTTCTCTCTGTCTCTCTCTCTCACTGTCCACTCTGCCTGTCAAAAAAAAAAAAAAAAGATTTATTTATTTTATTTGAGAGGCAGAGTTAGAGAAGAGAGAGAGACAGAGAGAAGTCTTCCATCCTCTGGTTCACTCCCTAAATGGCTACAACAGCCAGAGCTGGGATGCACCATTATCAACTTGTAGGATGGTATTCTCACAGTGTCTCTCAACCTAAAAAGGTCTAGGAAGAAATACTATATTTTTTTAAAGATTGATTTACTTATTTGAAAATCAGAGTTACAGAGAGACAGGGAGAGACAGAGATGGGGATGGAGAGAAGGAAAGGGTGATCTTCCATCCACTGGTTCACTCTTCAGGTGGTCCTAACTGAAAGCCAAGAGCCAGGAGCTTCTTCCAGGTCTCCCATGTGGTTGCAGGGGCTCAAGCACTTGGGCCATCTTCCACTGCTTTCCTAGGCCACAGCAGAGAGCTGGATCTGAAGAGGAGCAGCCGGGACATGAACCAGTGCCCATAGTGGGTGCCAGTGCCACAGGTGGAGGCTTAGCCCACTATGCCATAATGCCAGCCCCTAAATTCATTTTATAAGCTCCTTACTGATGCTGCTGCTGCTGATTTGGTAACCCCACTTTGACTAACAAGGCTCTGACCAGGGCTTTGAAACTAGCTCACAGCAAAATCACCTAGAATGCTTCCCTGAGTACTGATTGTGGATCCCCCAGATTCTGATTGAGTAGGCCCAAGAATCTACATTTGTAAATACATTCCCAGGTGATGCAGATGCTGTTTCAGGACCCTTACTTTGTGGGTACTGATCTAGAGCCCTATTAATCAAAGAGAAGCATTGCTTAAATATCCTTAGTTCCTCTCAGAGGCTCTCAACTTTAGCAGCCTTAGTTGGAATCAACCATGGAGCTTTAAAAAAATCCTGATGTCCAGGCCAAACCTCAAAAAAATTCTGGGACTGGGGCCAAGGCATCATTGGATTCTAAAGCTCCCCCAAGGGATCCCAGTGTATAGTTAAGTTGAGAACCCCATTATGGAACTGGAGAATGGAGCCATCTCTCATTTGCCCAAAGGATTGGCTCGGTGTTATCGCTCCTTCCATGTCACAGCCCTGTTCGGTGTGTCCTCCACCATCAACCCAAGAGGAAACACTTCCTGCCAGAGCATTAAACGGCTTTGAACTTTATCAACCTGTACACACATTTTGGCTCCGTCATTGGATTTCACGTTTCTACAGCTTTGTCGCATACAACCTAGAGCTAACTCTTCCTCTATTCCACCGGCTTAGAGACAACCCATGGGCAGTTGGGTTACTTCCCTACTCTACACTCATTCAAAACTTAAACATTCTCTAAGAGGTCTCCATGTGAACAGAGTTCTCCTGCTTTGATAGTGTGTACCAGGAGGCAGATGAGGCCATTTTTGAGGGAGAAACAGTACAGAGTTTTACAGACAAGAGAGATGATTAAGATGCTAAAACAGAATAAAGCTCTGTCCTCTAGCACATGTTAGGTATTTTCTCCAAAATCCTGGATTTACCCAGTGTGGGCACGGGAGCTGGGATACTTGCTGCTATGAGCCTGTCCTGACGTTCTCAAGCCTTAAAATCTTTCCTCGGCCATTGAAGTGTGTGTGTGTGTGTGTGTGTGTGTAGATTTTAGAAAAAATCGTGTATTATCCATAAAGAAATGTTAAATTGTTATTTCCAAGGGATGTGAAGGTTGCATCTAAATCTGGATAATGTCTGTGGTTTCTTAAAATTTTTTTGAGGGACAGAATGAGTGAGGGAATGTGAGTGAGCTGCCACCTGCTGGCTCACTCCCCAGATGCCCACAGTGGCTGTGTAGGAGCCAGAACTCAGTCAACATCTCGTATGTGGGCAGCAAAGACACTATCACTGGAGCCATCACTGCTGCCTCCTACAGTTTGCACTAACAGGAAGCTAGAGTCAGGAATCGAACCCAGGCAATTCAGTGCAGGACAGAGGCATCTCAACCAGGAAGCCATAAACGCCTGTTCGTCCAATACTTGCTGATCTTCTGTTGCAGGGAAGGGTGAGCTGCATTTCCACATGTAAACCATGTGAATTCCCATATGTATGTCTGTTGTCTGTGCTCTGCTTCATCTCAGCGAGAGATGCACAACTTACTGAGATATGGACTTTATGTCAAGTGCCCTTCTCAGGGAGGAGGAATCTGTTTGAAATCCATGATTCCTCTGTATTATTGTCAGCTTTTAAATCTTTTGGATTGATCTTCTACCACTGCCAGGCTGTTTGCCACCTGTTGTGCGAATGAGTGAATTCTGACATCTGTTCCTGCATTTCCCTACCCTAGTAAGGCTAGCTCTGTTGATCATTTCTCCCCACTTCCCTGATTCCAGCCCACAGAGGAGGCCTCTCCCAGAACCTTCTGATGGTTCCTTGTGTGGGCTGTGCCAGTTGAGAATCTCTGTACCCTGTGTCATCTTCCCTGAGAGCAGCAGGCACACCCACACCAGGAATTGCAGAGATGGCTTGCTTCACCATCTCAGGTTGAAAACAAAATCTCTACCATACACATTATTTAGAAAATTATTGTCTAAAGCAAGCTACAAACCATGGGATAAAAAAAAACTACTTTATTTGGAAGGCAAAGAGATCTTCCATCCACGTACTGACTGTCCAAATACCCACTGTGGCTGGGGCAGAACCCAGCTGAACCCAGGAGCCCAGAACTCAATCCAGGTCTTCCCTGGTGGAAGCAGGGACTCAAGTACTTGAGCCTACACCTGCTGCCTCCCAGGATGTGTGTTAGCAGGAAGCTGGAATCAGAAAAGGAGCTGGGACTTGAACCCAGGCACTCTGATATGGGATGTGAGCATTCCAAGCCACTGCTGAACCACCATGCCAAATTCCCATCCCAGCTGTGGCGCTGTTTATTACATGGAAAATTCAAAACGAAGCTCCTTATGGAAACTCCCTTATCTTAGCCATGAATGTTAGTAAATTCTTTTTATTTTTTTGAGAATTTATTTGGTTGAAGGGCAGAGCTATAGAGAGGCAGAGAGAGAGGGAGAATGAGAATCAAGATCGATCTTCCATTTACTGGTTCACTCCCCAAATGACTGCAAACCACCAGAGCTGAGCAGATCTGAAGCCAGGAGCCAGGAGCCTTTTCCAGGTCTCCCATGCAGGTTCAGGGGCCCAGGCACTTAGGCCATCTTCTGCTGCTTTCCCAGGCATATTAACAGGGAGCTGGATTGGAAGTGGAGCAGCTGGGACTCCAACCTGTGCCCATATGTGATGCCAGCACTGCTGGTGGTGGTGGCTTTATTTGCTACACCACAGTGCCAGCCCAGTTGGTAAATTCTTAACAACTGTGTTTAGTAGTGCCTGGGAGAGGCTTGGTCTGTAGTGCTTGCTAATCTCTATGGCATAAAGACTCTTAAGGTGGCCGATTTCCAACAGTTGAGCAGAATCATACACTCAGAGTTGCAAGCCAGGTTAAGGGAGAGCAGGCCCAGCACATCAAAATACCAGGCCTAGAAATATCGGTGATATTTTAGGCATCCAGATCTCATTTTCCTTTCACTTTCAAATGAGAGACTTATTAGACGGTGTTTCAAAGACATGTCTTCCCTGGTGGATGTTACCTTTGTGATCAGTTCCCAAACTGCTGTTTTCTCAGGAGGACTTGTGTATCATCTGAGGACTCTCTAATGACATTTATTTTCCCATCAGGCCAGCATTCCTAGACTTCCTGCAAAACTCTGGTGGCAAGAAGCAGAGCAGCCTGGTTAGAATCCAGTGCACACTCAGGAGTGTGCAGCCCCTAAGCTGCAAGGCACAGCACTGAGAATGTTTATGGCTGGCTTAAATCATTGACAGTTTTCAAAAAAAAATATTTCCTGTGACTGATACTGTGGTGCAGCAGGTTAAGCTACCACCTGCCATGCTGATATCCCATATGGGCACTGGTTTGAATCCTGGTGTTCCACTTCCGATGCAGCTCCCTGCTAATACACCTGAGAGGGCGCAGTGGAGGATGGCCCAAGTCCATGTCCTTGGGCCTCTGCATTCTCATGGGAGACCCAGAAGAAGCTCCTGGCCCAACCCTGGCTGTTGGAGCCATTTGCAGAGTGAAACAACAGATGCAAGATTCTCTCTCTCTCCTCTCTTCTCTCTTCTCTCTCTCTCTCTCTTCTCTCTCTTCTCTCTGCCTCTCCCTCTCTCCCTCTCTCTGCCTTTCAAATACATAAATACATCTTTTTTAAAAATCATTTCCTCTCGGTGAGTTCATGGCTCACCAAAATAAATAACATTGTAATGACCTCCTGGCCCTCCTACACTCCGTTCCTTAGGCGGAGTCACAAAACCTGTGGATATTGCCACCAGTTGTGACTTTCCTCATTTTTATCTTTAATTTGTTATAAGAGTTTTTGTCTGTGTAGTCTATCACAATGCTCGAGCTGATTTTTATTTATTTTTTAGTGTATGTGTGTTTTCATCTTATTTGAAAGGCAGTGAGGCCGGCAGAGCTCCCATTCTTTGGTTTACTCCCTAAATGCCCACAACAGCCAGGCTGGACCAACCTGATATGAGGAGCCCAGAACTCAATCTGGGGTGGCAGGCCATCCTCTGCTGCTTCCAGGGTGCATATTAGCGGGAAGCTGGGAACAGAGGCAGATGTAGGCATCCCAAGAGCAGCTGAACTGCTCTGCCAAATGCCTGCCTCTGCATATGATTTCTTTTTTAAATCTACACACCCTGCTCTTGCCAACCTCAGTATTCCACAGTGCGTGGTTGCGGGGAGGGGTGCAGCTAGAGGGCAATGTGAGGGATCCCACACCTGTTCCTCAGCCTTTCATTGTGCAACTCCAGTTTTGAGCCTGAGCGAGCTGCCACAGGTGAACAGGCGGGACCCACCCTTCAGGTTGGACTTCACATTGAAAGACAGTTGTTCAGAAAATTCGATTTTATCCTTTGAAATGTCCAGTTGAATAATTGGGAAAGCAAAACATTCAACTTTAAAACAAGACTTTTTTTCTTAGATTCTAAAGCTGTGTTTATAGCTAGGCAAATCTCTGTCAGTAACCCATATAAATACAGTTACATGGGAAATGAAACACTTGATATTGTATGGACTCTATTGTATGTTTCTTAGGGGAACATTTAAAATTGCATCAAATTCCCTCACCCCATGATAGATATATTACTGGGGTACAGAGTACAATGGATTAAAATATTACATGATCAAATTAAGAGCTGCCCATTGTTAATTTAATACTATTGTTTGACTATATTAAGGAATACCCACTCTATGATATGATCAAAACACAACTATTACAAATATTCTACTTCTGTTAAATTATTTTTCAAAATAACAAGACAATGCATTCATGTTGCTTCAAATAAGACCTTGACTTTGCCAGTATTTTGTATATTGGCATTAAAACATGTGAAATGCAAATTACTATAATGTTTACTGGAGAAAATATGGGGTGAGGGAATGTTCACAACTGAAGATGTGGTTAATGCTTTCCTAGATATTATTTTTCCGTTACAGCATGGTTTCTACATCAGTTATGACATTCTGGCTACTAGGGTGGAAGATAATTATTTGGTTGATTGCATTCCCGTTCTGGTTAGTCTTGTTTGACTATCAGCATAAGGAAGGTAGAATTTCAGTGTAATATTTTGGGGTCAAGTTGATGGCACCAGTATTTGAATAGTTATTATTGAAACGATCATTTCCCAATTCATCTCTTGACAGCTCAGTTTTCAGTAATTCATGACATGACATCTGTTTTCTTAAAGAATAATATTTGGAAGAGTGACAGAGAAGAGAGATAGAGAGATCTTCCTTCCACTTATTCACTCCCCAAATGGTCACAGTGACTAGGGTGGTCCAGGCCAAAGCCAGTAGCCAGGAACTCCATCTGGTTCTCCCACATTGGTGGCAGGGGGCCAAACATTTAAGCCATCTTCTGCTGTTTTCTCAAGCACATTAACAGGGAGTTGGACTGGAAGCGAATTAGTAGGGGCTCCAACTGGTGTTCTGATATGGGATTCTGGCATTGTTGGTGGTGGCTTAACCCTCTGCATCCCCTGTTTTATTTATTTGAAAGGCAGAGTGACAGAGCAAGAGAGACAAAGCCATCTCCAATTTTATAGCTACATAAATTGCTGGTGTCCATCCATCAGAGTTGGATAAACTGAAGCTTGAATTTTGCACTTTTTGGACAAGTTATATTCCATCTGTAAGCCTCATTTTTTAGATGGAAAACTAGATAAAAATATGTGTCTTTTGGGCTTCATTGTGAGAATTACATGTCAAAATGAACACAGAGCATTTGCCATGGTGCTAATCCTTATCGTATAATAAATTCTACACATACTTGTACATATAGACATAATTACAAGCATGTATATGGATAAACAGACATAGATTTAACCATATGGGCATAAAGGATAGAACAGTTTTGCATAACCCCTACACAAATGAGTATTTTTCCCCGAGAACCTTTGGATAGCTTTATAGCCTAAATGTCACAGGAGATGACGTGAACCCCTGAGATCAAGGAGAATGCATGAGCTCTTTGACGACTAGAAAAACATTCCTATCCCCTATGGGTGGGCATGGATGTGCTGGAGAACAGGGATTTAGATGGATTTCAGCAAACTTCTTTCATAGAACCTTAAGTAGAAGTGCCCTGTGAGCAGATGAGTTGTCTAAGTACACCTGTGGAACTCGAGGTAGAGGGGGTTTCTCAGTGTGACCTAGCCCAGCTCTTCACTTGCAGAGAAAGAAACTGAAACCTGGACGAATGGCAACTGAGGGCTCACATGCCTAACCTCGGGGCAGAACAACTAACCTTTTCATGTTGACAGTTCCAAGGAGCCCATTTCCTGTGTGTGCTCGCGTTGTCTTAACACAAGGACCTCGTGAGGACAACAGGAGCCATCCATCTTGGGGAAGAACAGGATACATTTCTCGAGATGAAACTTCTTCTCTAAAATCATACTCAGTGGGAAGCAGGGAAGCACAGCAGTAAATACTTCATCATTCTGTTTCACGGGTCCTACACAATGGTAGATTAATTAGTGTGAACTTTGGGAGAGTAGGAGCCGTGTCTGATTCAGCTTTGAACCTTAGCCAGTAGGAAGCATCTAACAAGTTTATATGGTAAAGCACACAGAAAATGATAAGTGCTTAATTAGTGGGTGAAATAATTAGCATATGTTGGTTGGATAAATGCTTGTTGAATTATATTTGGAGGCTGTGTCCGTGCCAGGCCACTGAACACTATGATCATGATTTCTGTATCGTCCATGATCACAATCTTCTAATAGAGAAGCAAAAAAGGAAACAATAGGGTAAGGAAAACAGAACCAAAATCAAGTCTGTATCTGCCCGTACCCCACAAAGTACAAATTACATACAAATGCAGAAAACAGAAATAACACAAACAGAGGAATCACATGTGGAATATAATTAAAGAAAAGCCCCTTTGTAATGTGTTTGTGTTTAAGGGTTTAACTCTTGGCGAAGCAAAAATTCTTGTTTGAGAGATAAAAGGCTTATTTTACAAATGATTTCCATCAGCCATTTGGATAACTGATGTATTTGCTGCATTTTTAGTTACATGTAATCTAATGGCATTTCTGCTAAATCTTATATTTCATATGTTTGGTACATGTTATGGAATTACAGTACATGTCTCCAAGAATTTTTTTGGCATTGTGTGAGTCTCAGTTCTTAGAAAGACTATCTCCCATAAATTCTAAAATGCTTGCAAAGTCTTTAGCACCAATCTAAACATTAGTAGAATCAAGGTTGCTGTTACTACGAGTCCTTATAAGAATTGCAGATATTTCCTGTACTTCCTGGATGTGCTGTAAGAGAAACGTCAAGCATTGGAAGAGCTGAGGCACATCTGTTTCAGAAAGTGGATTTTGACAAGCGAGGTTGGTGTTTCCAGAAGCTTGTAAATCTACCTTGCCAAAGCAAAACCCCAAACGTGATCAAGTTGGGTCCTTTGAAGGGACACCTGCAAGAATCTTTGCTAATTGCTCTAAGATGATGGGTGGTGCTTTACAACATGAAGAAGCTACTAAGTGCTTCTGATACAGTGGCTCATCCCTTTGTGAAGGAGCCCATCCTTCTGAGAAAGATGTAGCCATTCGTAAGTTCCTTGTATCTCAGGCGAGGCAACTTCAGAAAGCTCCTGGAAAAATGGGACTGAAAGATAATATGTATTTCCCATGGCCTTTTTTGGAGCCCCCCTCAGTATGCTTAGTCCTATTTAAGCTGATGTAAGCTACATATCTTCATAAAATATAATTGCTTGTGTGGTGGGTAGAAGGTTAGAAACTTGGGACAAGGGGGAGAGAGCCAGGATCAAGTAATAGAACTATTTTTCCCCAATATTACTGAACTCCAGCCCATAACAAGTATTTTATATCACGACTCACTAACAAATGTGTACACATAAAGATTTATACACGTGCCTACAACAAAAGTAATGATGATTACCCTGCCTCTGCAGGGGGCTTTCCAGTAATTTCTACTCTATTGTAGAACATTTTTAAAAATGCTGTACCGGGGCTGCTCATTGTGGTGCAGCAGGTTAAGCCACTGGTTGGGATGTCTGTATCCCATTTTGGAATTTAAGTTCAAGTCCCAGTGGCTCTGCCTCTAATCCAGCTTCCTGCTAATACATCCTGGGAGGCAGCAAATGGTGGCCCAGTAATTGGATTCCTGCCACCCATGTGGGCAATCCAGATGGAGTTCTGGGCTCCTCACCCAGCTCTGGGTATTGGGGACACTTGAGGAGTGAACCACTGGATAGAAGACTGAAATCTATCTATTCCTCACTCCCTCTTCCCCCCCCCCTCTTCTCCTCTCCTCTCCTGTCTCTCTGCCCTTAAAATAAACAAATACCTTTTTAAAAAATTATACCATAAACATAATTCTTAAAAAAGGTGTAATATCTGCTATAGGGATTTCACTAAAAAGCAATAGTGATAAGCTGCACTTTCAGAAGTACTGAATTTGAATTGCAGGTTGACCTTGGAAAAGTAGAGAGAGAGAGGGCAGTCAGCCTAGGAGACAAATAGGATGAGGTTATTTTCAGAGATGAATATTCTGACATACCAGCCCTTTCTTGCAGAACCCACAACTGTGTGCTGCCTTAAGTCTTGCAGCTTTGTATCTCCATGCTCTGAAATCAGCCCCAGGGACTAAAGACCTTGCTTAATGGGTATACACTCATTTCACGTGGCTCAAAAATGACAGTAAGAACCAGAAAATTAAACGAGTACAGGAAAAATGAGAGCAGAAAACAGAACAAACATCTGAGGGGGAACAGCAAGACAGGGGATCACTCAACAGACTACAACTTGGACCAGAATATTCCAGAGGACAGAGCTAAGTTAGGGAGGTCCAAGAAAGGAGAGCTACCAAAGCAGGGGACTGAACCTGGGAAGTCCTGATCTCGCCAGTGTCAGGGATCTTCCAGCTGAGATGCAGTGCCATTGTTCGGGGTAGTCATCTGGTTAGGGGTTATGTTTTGTCAGATGCAGCACAAAACCCAGAAAAAGTGGTTTAGCCAAATAAGGGTCTTTTTTTGTATAAAGCATGTAATCTAGGGGTGGCCACCCCAAGGCTAGCAGAGCTTCTTTAAGGACTTCATCAAAGGCCCAGGCTTCTTGTGCTACCATCATTAGTGTGACTTTCATCATCAGGGATGTAAGTCAGCTGTTCTGCCTTTAGGCTCATGCATTCTCATTCAGTAGAGAAATACCAATGGGAGGGAGAGAAGAAGGGGGGACAAAGAAGGGGAAGTGACATTTCCTTAGAAATCCACAGCCAAATCCATCTTGGATCTAACTGAGTAGAATTATGTCATGTTAGCAATTCTAGCTGCAGATAAAGGTGAGGGATTTGTTTTGTGGTCTAGGAATGTTGCTGTCTTACCCTTCCCCCAGCAATGATTCAATTCTGTTAGTAGGCATGAAGAAAGGATGGGTAGGTAAACAGGTATTGTCTTCCACATGTAAGAGGGACTAATCTCATGTGAGGAACCTGTACTGAATAGGTTGAGAGCACCTGCTAGTGGAAGAAGTGGGTGTGGCCCTTACCATTTTACACCCAGGTACACTGAGGTTCAAGGGGTAAGGAAATGGCATTGCTAAGACAAGCTCTAGGCAGTTTGCCTCTAAAGCCAGATTTCTCCCTTGCATCCATGATGTTCTCCAAGGGTAAGTGAACGTTTGTCAGTTTCCTTTTCTCAAATTTTTACTGCAGGCCCATCTGGCCAAAATTTCCTTTCTTTTTCAGAAGAAGAGATCAAAACATCCATTTGTCTATGGCTCACAGAGAAAAGTGGAAGGCAAAAGTTTGGGAAAAATGAAACTCCCCTTAATTATCTCAGAACTTAGATTTTAGAGAAAAAAAGATGCAAGAAAGTTCACTGTTTTGTCTTCTCTGTGGAGGCTTGAGGAAGCAGAAGGCCTGGTTCAGATTTTTTTCTGGGAAGTTCAGCACCATCCTCTAGGCAGCATACTGCATTTCTCAACATGATCCATGGTCCATGAACCATGCAGACCAGGATACCTGATTTATAAATTGCAGATGCTGCCGGCGCCGCGGCTCACTAGGCTAATCCTCCGCCTTGCGGCGCCGGCACACCGGGTTCTAGTCCCGGTCGGGGCACCGATCCTGTCCCGGTTGCCCCTCTTCCAGGCCAGCTCTCTGCTGTGGCCAGGGAGTGCAGTGGAGGATGGCCCAAGTGCTTGGGTCCTGCACCCCATGGGAGACCAGGAGAAGCACCTGGCTCCTGCCATCGGAACAGCGCGGTGCGCCGGCCGCAGCGCGCTACCGCGGCGGCCATTGGAGGGTGAACCAACGGCAAAAGGAAGACCTTTCTCTCTGTCTCTCTCTCTCTCACTGTCCACTCTGCCTGTCAAAAAAAAAAAAATTGCAGATGCTAGACAAACACTTCTGCAGAAGGTCAGAACCTCTGGAGATGGGACCTGGGAGTGGGAATTGTCATCTCTCCAGGGAAATTATGCATAATACAATTTGGGATCCACTGATATTAAATATTAAAATAGCATTTATTGAACAACTAATTTGGCAAGTGCTGGCTCAGACACAGATTCATATTGTTTTATTCCAATACCCTTACAAGATCAAGTGGCTTCTTACTTTACTCTGAAGGAGTTGAGGCTCAGAGAGTTGAATATCTTGTCAAACTCAACTGGCTCTTAAATGGCATGCCTGGGATTCCTTCCAGGAACTCATTCCAGCCATTTGCCTTCCTCAGCACCAGCCTCAGGATGATGGGCATAGTCTGTGCCATTTTTCTCAAATCTCATGAGAGAGCCCACTTAAGTGGCATTTCTGCATCCATAATAGAGTTGAGTTTGTCGTTAGAAAGATACAGAGGCAAACCCAATGGTGGAGTGAACTGAAGGAAAAGATTCTCAGGTGCAAAGAGCTCTCAGATTTTTCCATATTGTTATTTTAAAGATTTATTTATTTGAGAGGTAGAATTATAGATGGGGCAGAGAGGGAGAGAGAGAGAGAAGCAGAGAGGTCTTCCATCTGTTGGTTCACTCCCCAAATGGCCACAATGGCTAGAGCTGGGACAATCTACATCAGGATCTAGAAGCTTCTTTTGGGTCTCCCACATGGGTGCAGGGGCCCAAGGACTTGGGCCATCTTCTGCTTTCTCAGGCCATAGTAGAGAGCTGGATTGGAAGTGGAGCAGCCGGGACTTGATCTGGCATTGATATGGGATGCTGGCTCCACAGGTGGGAGCTAAACCTATTATGCTACAGAGCTGGTCCCCTATTTTTCCATATGCTAAATTTGGGATCATAGCAGGGTCTGTTAACCTTGGTGCTATTGATATTTGGGGCTGAATAACTTTGTTGTGGGGCCTGTATTGTATATTATGAGATATTTAAAACCATTCTCAGCCTCTGCCTTCCCCATCAAGTGTGACAATCATAGGTGTCTGTAGAAATGGACAGATGACTGCCAGGGGCAAAATTGCCCCTGGTAGTGATCCTTTGGGTTGCAGTATGGACCTAGTAAAATGCCATCCTGGCTGAAAGAGAATCCTGCCTGTGCCGAGAGCCAGGACCCAAGGTGTTGGGAGACCTGGAGGGGACTGGCCAGTGAGCACTTACTTGCATTTGGTCTTTGCTTTTCTGGGAGTCCTTTAAAAAAAAAAAAAAAGCAAATGGAATCATTTCATCTGAGTTGGGAAAGCCGTAAATAATTAAGCTAATTTGTTTGTAAATGTCGTTCATCAAAGGAGCCTCTAGGAATCTAGGTCCCATAATTTGAAAGTGGTGTAGTCGATTGCAAGAGAGAACCCTCATCAGTGTTGTGTGCGGGTGGTGGGGCTGTGGCAGAACTGATTTTATTATTCATCCTTGACATCTGGAAGTTGAACTTGGCTATTACACTTCGGTTCTATTGAGGACTAGGGGACACTTTGTTGTCCCATGTTCCTAAGGCCATGATGAACTATTTAAACACTGTGGACGTTATTGGAATCCACGGCTAACATCAACTTGGGTGAGCAACACTGCCTACAAAGGAGTCCCTATTTCTCACATAGTCCCTCTGGCCAAACCAAGTCACATCTTTCAGTTTTATTCCTTTTTACATTTACTTCTTTTACGTAATTATTTTTACCCCTTTGGTCCTTGGCCTCCTGCCCTCTTGGTTCCTGTTATTTTCTGAGTTTACTTTCCCTGTTTCTCATTAGGAATTCTGTGTAGTTCTGGGGTTCCTAACCATCCATTGGCGGAATCCTGGGTGGTCCATGGAAGGTCTTCCCTGGGGTCTGTGTAGCCCATGAAATCACGTGCAGTATTTTTGTGGAGGGACCTGTTTTTCTCCGCATGGTGGGCCCTTGATCTAAGTATTAAGAGCCACTCACTGTCAGGCATTTTTTTTAGACCTTCGGTACTGAAGGGGAAGGATGTATGTGGGAGTGTCTGCTGTTCAGCAGACCCTTTACCCCCTTTCCCTGTTTAACCCATACAGCACATGGATAAAGGAGCCATTGTTTTAAAGAATAGCTTGAGGATGTGAAGATACTAGGTAATTGCCAAGGTGACTGGACTTTCAGAGTGGTTCAATGATCAGAATTGAAGTGCTTCTCTTTAAGAATGACTCAAAAGTGTATTTCCTGGATGTGAAGAATATTGGACAACTGATAATCAGGCTATGTCCTTGATTTCTCTACAACAGATGGCAAGCAAGAGCCCCATTGACTGTTGTCAAATTCTTGACATGATGATGAGAGCAACAAGGATACTCTGTCTGCATTGAATTAGATAGCCTGCCCTGTAAACACAGCCCATACCTTCTGACTACTATGCTAATACAAAGTGCTGTGCTAACACAAAAGGTTATGACAGATACTGGATGAATTTATAATTCAGTTTCATCAATTTGCTGAAAATCCAGTTTATCATTTTAAATTTATTACAAAATATCTTAAGAAAACTCTTAAATATTTATTGTCAATTAACTATCCAATAGAAATCAGTAGCAGGTTTTAAAAAAGTGAGCCTTAAAGAGCCTCAGGTGATTACTGATGTCATAAACAAGAGCGTCAATTGTTAACAACAGGAGTCACTGTGCACTTAATCCCCATGTAGGTTCTGTGTCCTTAATGTGTTGTACTATGAGAATTAATGGCAAAACTGGTATTCAAACAATATTTTATACTTTGGGTACAAACTGTTGAAATTTTTACTTAGTATATACTAAGTTGATCTTCTGTATATAAAGATAATTAAAAAGAAATCCTAATGAAGAATGGGATGGGTGAGGGAGTAAGAGATGGGGATTGTTTTTGGGTGGGAGAGTGGTTATGGGGGGAAAAAGTGCTATAATCCAAAAGTTGTATTTTCAAAATTTATATTTATTAAATAAAAGTTTTCTAAAAAAAAATAAAAAAGTAAGCCTTAAAATTTCACTAAATGGGCCAGTGCCATGGCTCACTAGGCTAATCCTCCACCTATGGTGCTGTTACCCCAGGTTCTTGTCCTGGTTGGGGCACTGGATTCTTTCCCGGTTGCTCCTCTTCCAGTGCAGCTCTCTGCTGTGGCCCGGGAAGGCAGTGGAGGATGGCCCAAGTGCTTGGGCCCTGCACCTGCATGGGAGACCAGGAGGAGGTACCTGGTTCCTGGCTTCGGATTGGTGCAACGCACTGGCTGTAGCAGCCATTTGGGGGTGAACCAACGGAAGGAAGACCTTTCTCTCAGTCTCTCTCTCTCACTGTCTAACTCTCCCTGTAAAAAAAAAATTTTAATTTCACTAAATGGTCCTATTTATATTGCTCACTCTTGTCTGTCAAAAGCAGCAGTTTATTGGAATTTGGTTATTTCTTAAATCTAATTGTTTTTGGAAAAGAAAAAGATGATCCACCATAACTGTTTTCCATTTTGAGAAATTTCTTCCAGTCTTTTTTGTTCCCCCTTATTCACTTAATATTATATCTCAAAATATTCCCACATGTTACTGTATTCTTCATACATTTCTGTAGTCACCAAATTGTTATTTTAATAACTGCATACTACTCATGATGTTAATTTACAGAGATACTTCTTTGTTGCAGGATATATTAGTTGTCTGAAACTTGTTAGCATTTTAAATGATGTTGAAAGAGCCTTCCTTGTGAATATAGCTTTTTTTCTTTTTATGGAATTACTTTATTCCAGGACAGTTGATTGGCAAATATATCCGGAATCATGACTTATGAACTTTTACCAGATTTTTAATATGTGGTCCTTCTAATAATCATAAAAAGGTTTAGAATTTGGCATGAACTTTGGTCCAACAATTCAACTTCTAAGGATTAGTGGACAAGTAATAATTTGCATGTGTGTTGAGACTAAGCAGCAATGACCATGAACCTCACATTTGTGTTTGCTCTGTTTATTCTGTGACTACAATGGGAACCATATAAAAGTCAGGTCCCAACAGATTGATGAAATAAGTATTAATGGAGTAGTGAAATCAGATATGCATCTCCTGGCTAAAATTATCTTGTGTATAAATAGTAGTAACAGTATAATAACAGCAAAGAATATTTATTCAGCACCCAGTATGTAACAGGAATTGTGGTAGGCTCTTCATATCCTGTGCACATGATCACATTCAACACAGCCCTGAAAGGATCTTCCATTTGTTCATCAGATAAACATTAAATATCTTTTATGTATCCAGAATTGTGCCAGAGGCTGACAGTAGAATGCAGGACACCATACAATGTTACAGTCATGCCTTTAAGGAGTTTGTAGGCCTGGGGCTGGTGGACACTGACTGTATCCCTGGAGAGGAAGAGAGGGCAGGAGGAAGAGAAGGGCCAGATACAGGAGTCTGTTCTGCCACCTTCATTACTCCTTACCCCAACTACTTGCTATGCTTGTAGGAGAAAGTGAGCATTTCTTGCAGTTGTGAAAGGCTAAGAAGGGTCTCTTATACGGTGTTGGTGAGAGAAGTATTGTTTAGTTGTTGGTGCTGGGCTAGTCCTCACTTTTCTAAGGCAAACAACGGGATTACTTTAAAGTTATGATAACTGAATTAATTCATTGGAGGCACATAATGCAATACTGCCTCAACTTCAGGTATCGTTATTTCCATCACCCACCATACAGGTGACACTATGGTTGGAATCTGAAAGTTCTTTTTCCAGAATAACAAGTATCACTGTTGACTTTATTATGTCTTGTTGACAATTATGTTTTCTGTTGAAGGCAGAGCCAGCACAAAACAATTGTTGAGGATATCTGTCTATAGATATTTATATCATGACTATGATAGTAAAAGGATAGCTAAAACCCTGGACACCAGATTCCACATAATAATTTTAATTTTTTACCTTTAGCAAGTGACAAGTCAACAGTTAAACAGTTGGGACTTTCTACTGTTTATTTGAGAGCTGGTTGTTAAACCCATACCGGCCCACCATTGTCAATGTGCATCAGTTCTTGCAAGACCAAACTTTACTATTATTCAGAAGCTCATTGGAGACCCCTTCCTTGCCATGACCAACACATTCAACTCCTCATCAGTCAGAAACAGGAATCTTGCTTAGATCAATACTATATATTTATAATAAGTGGTTGATTTCTGGGTGCAGAGGTTTAAAAATTTTTAATTTTTCATTATGTAAAAAATGCAAATCATTGTTTAGGCAAGTAGTGTTGAAATTGTTACTTTTGTCTTCTATAGCATGCTTCATGTGATGAAGGATGGGGTTGATTAGGAAATATCTAAATAGCTTTTTACCTTTTATTGAGGGACAGAGGGAGAGCGAGGGGGAGGGAGGGAGAGAGAGAGGGAGAGAGGGAGAGAGAGAGAGAGATGCCATCTGCTGCTTACCACCTCAAATGCCCACTCAGCTTGGACTGGGCCAGGCTAAACCCAAGAGTCCAGAAGTTGATCTGGGTCTCCCAGGTGGTTGTCAGAGACCCAAGTATTTGAGCCGTCACCTCCTGCTTCCCTATGTATTATCAGGAGGCTGGAAGCAGAGCCAGGACTTTAATCTAGGTCCATCCTCTAAATTATTTTTTTAAAAATTTAATTTCATTTGTAAGGAGGTGGTTTGGTCAGGTTCATTCTCTCGTGATTTATTTTGGACTGAGTTATTTCTGGCTGGTGTTTCAGAATCATTTGCAACCAGTTTCGCACCAGGCCAGCTGCAGGGACTTGAGTAGCTCGGCTTCCTGGCATTCTGCAGTTGTGTGGTTCAACTTCAGTGACTCCTGCAGATCTGGAGTCCAAATTCCAGGTTCCTAGGAAAGGACCAGAGTTCACTGGGCTGGGCTTCAGAAGATGGAGCTGCCTGGTCCTGGTGCTGGTTGACTTTGAGCAATGTCTGTGTTCAGGACTTGCACCTACATGTCAGGAGATGCTGAGATGTTTAATGTCCAGCCTTTAGTTCCATAAAGTTCTTCTATATTATGGTGAAAAATAATGACTTGAACGAGAATATTTAGTCAAGACCATGGGTATTGCATTAAGAATGTCTATTATAAAGATATTTGAAAATGAATCTTGATGTGAATGGAATGGAAGAGGGAGCAGGAGATGGGGGGGGTGTGAGTGGGAGGGAAATTATTGGGGGGGGAGCCATTGTAACCCATAAACTGTACTTTGGAAATTTATATTTACTAAATAAAAAAAAAGAATGTCTATGACATTACAGCCAAATATAGATACAATTAGAATAAATTTCTAATCTTTAAAAGAGAAAGAAAGGAATTAACATAGGTCATTTGGGAATACATCTGGTTAAAATTTTAGTTAGTATAGTTCTAAAAAGAATTCCTTGGACTTAAACAGGAACTGTTCTTTTTGACAGTCTCTGGTGTGGTTTAAACATTAACACGTGTATCTCAATGTTGTTCAAATGAGAAAAGGGGCTTAGATAATTTTTTACCCCACTGAAAATGGACAAACTGTGATAGAAACTGTTGACAATAATTTCCAGGCACACAACAGTTTACAATGAGGTCTGCACTAGGAATTTCCCCAAGAGGCGACTGGAGTACAGGAGAGAGAGCATAGAATCTGTACCAAGATTTCACGTGTGAGTTACTTCTACCATGCTTAAACTAATATTTCCACTGTATTAACTAGCTATGTGGTCTTGGGCCATTTAAAACTCTATGAGCCTCAATTTCCTAGTCATAATGCAGAGTAAATACTATTGGATATAAAAATACTATTTGACACAGAAAAAAGTTACATAGTATATGTGAGTATCCTTGCAAACGATTTTACATAAATGTAAAATATTAATACTGGCACTTAAGTTTTTGGTTACATGTTGTCTTCTTTGTGTTTATCTAACCTCTTACACATGTCTAGCGTTCACTCAATACTTCAATTCTTATTGTATCTACTATGTGGCAGGTATTGTGCCAAGTTACAGGGATAGCAAGATCTATCTAAAGTGATCCCCACAATTTAAGTAGCTAAATATAAAGCTGTTATTTAATCTGGGTTGTTATCATCAGTGCTTGTCGGAGAAAGCCAAGTTGAAGAGCTACTCATCAAAGGTCCAGTGATACCAGGTTTGCACCTGGTCTTCATGTTCAGTGGGCTGTGGATGATGCAGTCCTTATAGAGAGAAGTTTCACAAACAGTGGGCTCAGAAGATATCATCTCCTGGAGAACTTCTGGAGGAGGGTGCTTTGCCACGTTAAGTTTGGGTAACCACATCTTCACTCCTGATTCTGTATCTTCTAAGTGATATACTTTTGATTTTAGCGTATCAGAAAACAGAATCCATTAACAATTTGTGTCATCGAGGAATCTGTCCCTGGATGAAACCAAAAGTCAAAACTAAATATTAATTCACAGGAAGCAGGTCTGAAATATGCTGTATAAGGGATTGAAAGCACTGATTCCAAAGAGCCCATACCAAAGCTGTTCCCTCTCTGGAATGTGGCCATGCTTAATTTTGCAACTAAAACACAGCCCATTGATTTGCAAATAATGACATGAACCACGAAGTCTTATCATTTGCAGGAAAATGTTGGATTTTGTGAAGATAGATTCATTTCCAAGAGAATCCTATGATTGACAATCAGAGCAAATGCATTTCCACCAACAGCTAGGCTTGCACTAGTGTTGTACCATTCACCACTAGGATTGATGACATGAGAAACATTCAAGAACCACAGATAACAAAGCCGGATAGGTTAGAAGTGTTGACAACAATAGGATGTAGTGTATCTTGAAGTAAGTGTCTATCCTTTGGGATAGGAGAAATGCAAACTCTCTCAAAAATGCAATCACTAAAAAAAGTGTGAATTTGACCCAGAGAGGTTGATAATGGCATAAACAAGTTGTTCAATCCTATTTGCTTTTATGACTTAATATAATGAATGGAAGTGGACACTGTGATAGCCTGATAGACCACCCCCGATAGAACTCCCCTTAGAGTGTCACTGACTTTACCTTCTGTCTGCTTGGAACACTATAGAGTACCACACAAAGGGTGAGTGAAAACAGAGGAGTTTGTTCTCTCACAGTTCTGAAGGGTAGAAGTCCAAAGCCATGCTGTTGGGCGGGCCCAGGTCCCTAGAGAGAAGCCTTCCCTGCTGTTTCCAGCTCTGCTGGCTCAGGTGTCCCTGGCTTGTGGCAGTGTAGTTGCAGTTTCTGGCCCCATGGTCACATGGTCTTCTCCCTTGGTTTCTCTGTGTCCATGTCCCCATTTTCCTCCTCCGACAGAGACAACAGTCATGTGGGATTAAGGCCACACTAATGCAGTATAGTCTTTTTAACTCGATTACATTTGCAGAGACTCTGTTTGCAGATCAAGTTACATTCACAGGTACCAGGGCTCAGGACTTGAAAACATCTTTTCAACTGAAAAGTCAACTCAATCCAAAACATAATGGTAATTTATTTTCCTGATTATTCGTGTTAATATATGCCTTTGTTACTTTCAATAATATGTCAATAAAATTTGGTCTTGTAATCGTATTCTCCTTATTGAGTGCATAGTTAAGGGAGAAGGCAGTGGGCTTTAAAAAACAGCTCAAAATGTAATGATCTTAATTGAACTCACTTGTACTCAAAGACTACAAACAAAATATTTTCTATCCTAAGAACCAAGTACATGGAAGGGTTTTGAAAAGTTCAGGGAAAAACTATGTATGGATTTCAGGGTTATTTTTAATATGTATTTTACTTGAAAGTCAGAATTACAAAGACAAAGGAAGAGATACAGGGAAAGAGAGATAGAAGGAAAGAGGGAGAGAGAAATGGAGGGAGGGAGGGAGAGGGAGATAGAAACAGAGGTTCCACCTGCTGGTTTACTCCCCAAACGGACACAACAGCTGGACCAGGACAAAGCCAGAAGCCTGTAACACCATCGAGGTCTCCTACGTGAGTGGCAAGAGCCCAGATACTTAGCCATCTTCCACTGCTTTCCCAGGTACATTATTAGGGATATGGATTGGAAGTGGAGCAGCCAGGAATTGAACCAATGCTCATATAAGATGATGGTGTTGCAGGTGGTGGCTTAACCTGCTGTGCCATGATGCTAGCCCTGAGAATTTTTCCCAGTAAATAAAGTTGTACTAACTTGCTCTAATATGTCTGAGCAGGATTTAATTTGAGAAATAAGAAGGATAAGACATCCCTTTGAAAAGAGCCCCTATCACATAAACATGAATTCTGCTAAAATTGAAGGAGGAAAACATCAAATTTATGGAAAAGCTTGGGTAAAACAATGGGTAAAATCACTGATGCTTTATAAAACATTTATGGGGACAATGCTTCCAGAAATCACAGCTTGCAAATGGCTAGTTCATTTTTAGAAAGAACGAGATGATAGTGAAGATGCACCGTGCAGTGGCAGATACCTATATCAATTTTGCCAGGACAAAAGTTATTCGTATCCCTGTCCTAATTGAAGAGGACCCACAATTAGCAGCTAATAGTGTCTACATCCTAATTGGCTCTGCGTACACAATGCTAATGGGAAAATTAAAATGGAGCAAACTTTGCACTTGATGGGTGCCCTGATTAGCTGTAGACAAGAGCAGAGGTTTCACTGGGGCATTTATCCCAGGAATTGGAATAGCAGAGGAAACACAGCTTTACTAGGATCCTGAAGGCAAAGCACAAACAAAGCAATGAGTAACTGAGAAGTAGAAGCGGCTCCATCAGGGCAGAAGTGACCTTGTCAAAAGTGAAGGACACAGCACAAAGTATTTGGGATGCTCAAGACATTTTGCCTGTTGACTTTTTTTGGAAGGCCAAAGGGCAATAAGCTGCCTTTAGGAGAATGTACAAAATATGTCAACACATGCTCAATCGGACTTGCCCCAAATGGTGGAGTTAGAAATGTGCCAGGGGATTCCAATACAATCCCATCAAGGTGGCATGTACAAATGCCATCTCACTAGTCCAAGTGATCAATTTCAGTTCACAATTGATCACACTGATAGGTCTAAGAGTCAAAGGGATCACACAAACAAGACTAGTGTCTGCTAATACTAACTGATAGAATCAAAAAGGGAGAGAATGATCCAACATGGGAAGCAGGATACACAGCAGACTCAGAATAGCAAATGTCCTAAATAGCACTCTGGCCTCAAAATCAGCCTTTAAGGCATTCGGATCTGGCTGAAGAGCCCATGAGAGTATTTTAGGCATGGAAAGCCAAGTCACTCTGGGGAAAAAAAAAAAGAAGACCTAAATGAAAGATCTCTGCGAGTGAGATCCCAGTGGAAAGAACGGGGCCATCAAAGAAGGAGGTACCCTTCTCTGAAGGGAGGAGAGAACTTCCACTTTGACTATGACCCTGTCTGAACAAGATCGAAGTCGGCAAACTCAAAAGGCTTCCATAGCCTTGGCAATTCATGACTAGAGCCTAGGGAGATTACTGACGCCATTTACGAGAGTGTCAAATTGTTAAATCAACAATAGGAGTCACTGTGTACGTACTTCTCATGTGGGATCTGTCCTTAATGTGTTGTCCAATGTGAAGTAATGCTATAACTAGTACTGAAACAGTATTTTATACTTTGTGTT
The DNA here is from genome assembly GCF_033115175.1 of Lepus europaeus. Taxonomy (NCBI): domain Eukaryota; kingdom Metazoa; phylum Chordata; class Mammalia; order Lagomorpha; family Leporidae; genus Lepus; species Lepus europaeus. The sequence continues at coordinate 21,269,095 of NC_084846.1, read as the reverse complement.
TCTGTGTGGGTGCAAACTGATGAAATCCTTACTTAATATATACTAAATTGATTTTCTGTATATAAAGATAATTGAAAATGAATCTTGATGTGAATGGAATGGGAGAGGGAGTGGGAGATGGGAGGGGTGCGAGTGGGAGGGAAATTATGGGGGGGGGGAACCATTGTAATCCATAAACTGTACTTTGGAAATTTATATTTACTAAATAAAAAAAAAATGTCAACAAAGTTTTAGTAGAAAAATGCCCAGGCAAGTGCCATTCTCTACAAGGACTATGTCCCTGTTCATTCTTCTCATCAAACAAGGGCAAGTTTGGAAGAGCTCAACAGGAAATCACTAGACACCCACCTTACAGTTCTGATTTGGCTCTTTCTGATCTCTGTTTCCTAATTTCCAAAAAAAAGTCTTGTGGGGTCAGTGTTGTGTAACAGGTAAAGCTGTAGGCTGTGATGCCGGCATCCCATATGGGCACTGATTCCTGGCTGCTCCACTTTCAATCCAGTTTCCTGCTAATGGCCTGGGAAAAGCAGCAGAAGATGGCCCACGTGTTTGGGCCCCTGCCACTCATGTGGGAGTCCTGGATGAATCTCTTAGCTCCTAACTTTGGCCTGGCTCAGCCCTGACTCTCGTGGCCAACTGGGGAGTGAACCAGCAGATGGAAGATCTCTCTCTCTCTCTCTCTCTCTCTCTCTCTCTCTCCCCCTCCCTCCCTCTCTCCCTCCTCCTCCCTCCCTCCCTCCTTCTCTCTGTAACTCTGTTTCAAATAAATAAATCTTTAAAAATATCTTTAAAGGGCATCTATTTTTCTTTATTTAATCATGTAAAAAAGACAACATCAACATGGTAAAATTCATAGGACCCTTAGTTCTTTAAGAATTAACTAAATGGCTGGTGTCACTTACAAAAGTATATAAACCTTGGAGGAGATTATATTGAGAAATAAAAGGCAAAAAGTACAAAGTTCCATTTTTTTCCATGAATGTTTCGAAATCTCCTTGTGTCTTGAGCCATCTGCAATTTTGCATCTCACTTAAGAGCATGCACCCACAAATTTTTTTTAAAAAAGATCTGTGATGAATGTAAATGCCCTTATTGTAGCTGAATGTATAAGGCACATTCTGGAGCTATTTCGTAGTGTGGTACTTTGAACTGTGGCATACAAAAACAAGTGTCAAGGCCAGTGGGCTACAGCCCTCCCCCACGGTGGCATTTGATGCTGTGCAGGAAGTGCTAAATCTACCCCCAGATCAGTGACAACAGGGGATCCTGCTCCTAGGATTAAGGAGCCCTTTGCATCTTTCCCTCCTCTCAGACAATGTTCCAACTGTGTCCCCAAGAGCCCTGCCTTGTGACACTGAAGCCTGCGACATCTGGCTTCTTGCACTGCTGTGTGACCTTGTTTCCTTTTTGCTTTTTTCCCTCCCCAAAAAGTGGCCATGAGGAATCTGTTAAGGGGGGTGGGGTGGGTGCGGAATAACATAAACCATTGCAAATGGCAGTCAATTAATGGACAAGACGAGCTGATCTGGAAACCAAGGGGAATAACATAGTGTGTTCAATAACGTCTTCTATTTATAAAAAAATAGAGCTCTGTGCTGCTTTTGTATCATGTTTCATATTTTATTTGCTTTTTAGGGTCTATGGTCATATTCCCTGTGTTTTGATGAAAATGAAAATAATAAAAAATAAAATTTCATAAAACTGAATAGGAAGCCTAAATGAAGAACTTCTTAGTCTAAAATCTCCCAGATAGATGCAGTGAAATGCACTGAACTGTAAAACTTGGAGCTAAGTAGAAGTTATTGTCAGGTCATGGTTCTGTTATGATTTACAGTGGTCATTAATAGTGACAGAAAAGGCAAGGGAGCTTGATCTTTTAATGTGCCTTATGGTTGTTAATATAATTTAGAATAAACTCTGATGTAGATAGAATATGTGGTTTTAGATGAGGAGCTGACAACACAAATTGACAACTTTGGATTGTAATTCAGTGTGAATTTTTTTTAATCAAGAGAAGGGATATTCTGACAGGAATAACTGGCTCACAGTATATGAATACTTAGTTTGAGCCCCATTTTCATACCTTAAGCATGAGAGAATGAAAAACATATGAATTCCATCTTCCTCCAAGTATCCAACTCAGAAAATAAGGAGAATGTGTGCTTGACAAAATGGCTTAGTGCATTTCAAGTTTCTAATACAATTTCCTGATTTGGACCCTCCAAATGGATTTCATGCTTCTATTTCTGGAGTTTGTTTCTTTGTCATTTTATATAGCATAAAAATCATGGTTATTTTAGAAGCATTACAAATATTTTATGATCCTTAAATATACCCAAGTGTCTCCTTTAATTTAATGTTGTATGCTGCGCATGACTTAACTAAAAGGAATGGAAAAAGCTTATTCAAAATGGTAGGGACATGGGGTATTTAGACGTCTCAATTTAATACTTCCTCATCTTTATCAAAGTCTAATTGTCCTAGATAAATTTATTGACAGCTCATAGCTGATAATTTTATTCCAATTTTGGGTACTTTTTTCAGGTTACATGTGCACTTGGAACCCATTTTTGCTTATGACTTTCTTTGGTTTTCTGCTTTCAAAAGCATTCTAAATTCTATCGCTGAACCCCTTCCTAAAATAGGTCCTCCTTTTTTAATTTGATAGAGAGAGATGCTGTCTGCTCCCACTGCCTCAATGCCTGCAATGTTCAGGGCTGGAGCCAGACCCAGGAACTCAGTGCAGGTCTCCTATATGAGTAGCAGTCCCACTATCTGAGCCAGGGTCTGCATTTGCAGGAATGGAGTCAGGAGTTGGATCCAAAAAAATGAGCCTGGGCCCTCTGATGAAAGACATGGCCATCCTTACTCTTAGGCTGAATACCAACTCACAGTAAAGTTTTTGTAAAACTATTTAGTTGATCATTTAAAGACAGTAACAAAATTGTATTCCACTATGCAAGAGTTTAAGATTTGCTAAGACTCTGGGTTCATGGCTGAGTTCAAGCCTATTCGTCCACAGTCTTGGAAGCTATGAAGCAATCTGAAAAATAGTATCACTTCTTTAGCTGTTCATGCAAACTGTGCGTTTGCAGTCCCTGACAATGATAGGATGCAGTTGAGCACAGTATTGTGTTTCAAGACAACAAACACTCAATCCGTGTGTTCTGCACCTTAGCAAGCTTCTTGGGCCACATTACAGAGGTCAATCTGGAATCTGAGCCTCCAGGACAGTGGCGCTACAGCCTCTTTTGAATGCTTGATTGTGGAGAAGCAGGAATTCTTTTTCTGACAGGGGTTGAGGGAGCTTAGTTATTAAGGTCAAAGGCCACGTAGAAATTTCTGGAAGTGTCTGCTCACATCAGTGTGTAGTGGTTGGACCACACTGTCTCTCTCAAAGCCACAGATTTCAAAGCAAACAGGAAAAGCAGACACATGTACTACATTTCATGTTACTGTTAAGTCCTAAGGGAAGGAGAATGTATTCCCATGTCCAAAAGGCAGAGATGGCTGGGAAAGGTTTAAATGTCATTAGGCAGATAGCCCAACCCTTACACAAGCTGATTTTCTTAAGAAATCAATGCAATGTAGACCTGCCAGGCAGTGTTCTTCTAGTCTTGAGATAAGAATTCAAGTTACCAGAATGGTTTTCTAAGTAGAAAATACAGAAAAAATAACTCTGATCTTCTCTTGTAAGTTGCCTTAATTTCTGAGGAAATGCCATTCTAAATTTTCCTTTGCAGAATCTTCAGTATTTTGATAATGAACACACAGACATCAAAGAAATCAGAAATATTCAATTGGAGATTGAAAGACAAGAGGGGATAGCATTTATTAAATGTCAAGCTTGTCACTAATTATTCTTCACACTGTTTGTAGGTGGTAAATAGTCTGATTTTTTTTTTTTTTTGGACAGGCAGAGTGGATAGTGAGAGAGAGAGACAGAGAGAAAGGTCTTCCTTTTTGCCGTTGGTTCACCCTCCAATGGCCGCTGCAGCCAGTGCATCTCGCTGATCCGAAGCCAGGAGCCAGGTGCTTCTCCTGGTCTGCCATGTGGGTGCAGGGCCCAAGCTCTTGGGCCATCCTCCACTGCCTTCCCGGGCCATAGCAGAGAGCTGCCCTGGAAGAGGGGCAACCGGGATAGAATCCGGTGCCCCAACCGGGACTAGAACCCGGTGTGCTGGCACCGCAAGGCGGAGGATTAGCCTGTTAAGCCACAGCACTGGCCTAAATAGTCTGATTTTTAACCCGAATGGTATGAGTTCAAGTCCTGGGTTCAGTTTCACCAAAAGCCTCCTGAATGCTCTAAGTGTAAGCATCAAGTCTAGCCTTACAAAAAAATTTTCCAAAATCTTTACTTTAACTCAGATCATATAGTTTCCCCAGGTAGGAAATATGGATAAGAATAAAAACACTTTCCTGGTGATATTGTTGGGAGAGTCAAGTTTAGAATGCTTATGGAAGAGTTTACTAAATTTTTGAAAGACAATGTTATTTTCATCTTATTGCTTATGAAAGATTAGGTCAATAATTACTTAAATGTGATCAGTTTTTGAACATCATGCCCTACATGAAATTTGTACTGTACTGGCTAAGGTAATAAATACTGTACACTTAAATTTCATAAGAACTAATTGAATATATCTTTTAGCCAAGTCATTTTGAACTCATTTAAAAATAGTGAGCAGATAAATATTTCATGTTTTATCCATCCTCACATCTTTTGTAAATACAGAACTTTAAGGAGTTCAAGTTTTGGCTGAAAATCAGGAGTTTTGTTTGTTCATTATTATTATAATTTTTTTTTACCTTAGACATCAACTAGGCATGCTTCAAGGTGCTGAGAAAAGCAGTCGCTCAACAGAACCCCAAATGGCAGGAGAGTACAGGGTTTTGAGAGCATAAAAGAACAGAGGAGGCGTGAGTGTTGGGGTGCAGCAGGTTAAAATGTGACTTGGGAGGCCTACATCCCATAGCAGAGTGCTTGAGTTAAAGTTGTGCCTCTGCTTCTGATCCAGCCTGTGCTGATTGGCACTCTGAGAAACAGGTGGTGGCTCAAATACTTGGGCCACTGCTACTCATGTGGGAGACTCTCATGGAGGTTCTTGGCACCTGGCTCCCACCTGGCCCTCTCTAGCCATTGCAGGCAGTTGGGGAGTGAACCAGTGGATGAAAAATTCTCTGTCTCTCCCTCTGTGTCATGCTTCCTTCCCAATATATAATAATCAAGTTTAAATGGAGGAGAGGGGGTGGCCCACATGGAATATCTCAAGTGTTTTCTACTAGCAAGGCAGTTTTTGTTTTTAATCAATAGTAACTGTTCATATTTAGTGTGATATTTTGATGTATGTATACTTGTCCACTGTGTAATAGTCAAATCAAGGTATTTAGCATATCCATCACCTCATATATTTGTCAGTTTTTGTGATGAGAACATTAAAACTCCTCTCCTCTCAATATTTTGGAGTATTCACTAAAATATTGTTAGCCATAGCCACCTTGTGTCTCCCTAACTGTAGCTTTGGACCCATGCACCAGCCTTCCTCTCCCCTCCCCCACTGTTCTCTGGTAACCATCATTCTGCTCTCAATTTCTATTGGACCAGCTTCCTTAGAGGGTCATGGAGCTTTTTCTTTTTTCTGTCTGGCTTATTTCATTTAATGCCATGTGCTCCAGGTTCATCCAGACTTGCAAATGACAGGATGTCATCCCTTTTGCTTTTTTTTTTAAATAAAGATATACTTATTTATTTGAAAGATAGAATGACAGAGACAGAGAGGGAGCGATCGTCCATCTGCTGATTCAGTCCCCAGATGCCTGTAATGGCTAGGGCTGAACCAGGTGAAGACAGGAGCTAGGAAATCCATCCAGGTCTCCCCCTTGGATGCCAGGGGCCCAAACACTTGGGACATCTTCAGCTGCATTTCCAGGCACATTAGCAGAGAGCTGATAGGAAGTGGAGCATCTGGGACTCAAATATGGGATGACAACATCCCAAATATGGGATGACACTCAAACATGGGATGACTCCTATATGGGATGCTGGTGTCACATGTGGTGGCTTGACATGCAGTGTCACAATGCCGGCCATGGATTCCAACTTTGTGTGTTTGTATATGGCCAAGAAGATTCTGTATATGTACCATATTTTCTTTCTTTCTTCATCCATTGCTTGGCACACAGGTTGACTCCAGGTGTTTGCTACTGTGAGTAGTGCTTCAGTAAACTTGGGAGTGAAGGCTTAGGTCCTGTGCCTTGTAAAGATCACATGAGAGGCAGACCAAAGAGCACCCTCCCATCCACTGTTTCGTTGCCTGAATGCTTAGCTAGGAACTGAATCCAGATCTCCCACATAGGTGTCAGGGATCCAACTACTTTATCACCTGCTGTCTCCCAGGGGACACATGAGCAAGAAGCTGAAATCTGGGATGGAGCTGGTACTCGAACCAAGAACTTGGTATGGGACATGGATATCCTGACTGGCGACTTAATTCCTGTGCCAAACAGCTGCCCCTGTGCCTTTGGTGAGGAGGGCATCCAGGCTTTCTCCTGGACCTCCCTCTCCAGGGTTTTGTATGCTGCTTTATGCTGCCCTTGCTCTCCTCCTGCCTGGTGTACTCACTGCACTTAGTTCACACAATGGCCCCCTCAGTATAGGTTAGCCCACCCCTCGCTTCCACCCACTGCGGCTGTTGATTCATCAGATTCAGTCCCTTGGTGGGTGGAGACAAACTCCATTCACTTTTCATGACCACATTTCTCCAAGGAGAAATTGCATAGTAGGACTGGCCATTAGTTGCACTGGCCTGCCCTTGTCACAAGAACTACTGGAAAGGAAAGCTGAAAGGGTTATTATGGGATGGCAGTGGCAGGGGGTGGGCACTCCACTGTACCTGGTCCCACTGCTTTCTCTGATCTACAAGTCTCTTGTGAAAGACTTCATCATTTCTGTCTTTATGGTCAGATGTTTTTGCTTCATGTTCTCTTGTTCTGTTCTTAAGGTTCTTTGAAGTGTCTTTCTCCTGTCATATCCTGTTGCTCAGATAGATGAAACCCTGTTCATAGTTAGTAGGCATTTAAGAGGGGACTTCAAAAACTTCATGGGAAATGGAAATGAACCATAATTTGATTTTGATGCATCAACTTTTGAAATCCGTGCATAGTTTTCATAAGAAGTATTTTCCATGGACTTTTTGAAGACCCTTCGTATTCTGCATTATATTCAGTAACAGATTTAACAAGAACTTTTTGTATACAACAGGGGCTCACATTCAGGATGTTAGAATGTGAATATTGAATCTGAATTCATACCCAAGTGCGAGCAAAGCTGCCACAGTGCACAGAGGAGGATCATGAACTTGAGTGACAGCAGCAAAGGACTCCAGGCCATAGTGGAACCAAAGTGTTAACACATTTCTCAGTGTATGGAAAGTTCTAAAATCACAATCCAACAACTCACTGTAAATTGTAATCTCTTTACATATAGCTTAAATATATGGTACAGTGTGAGTACCCATGTTCCATAAAATGCTACCATTTTAATACTTCACAGAGTCAAATTTACAAGTCCATTTAGATATTCTTTTTTTTTCTTTCAGCAAAAATCTGCTTAGAGTGGAAAAAACATCATGTCAGTGTTGCTGTAGCAAGGCTTACTTTGCTTAGGGTATTTCACCTGACCACCGAGTAGGATAAAATGTAAGTATCACTGAAAATAGATTTTACAGTCATGTGCCACATAATGCCTTTTCAGTCAACAGTGGACACCACATACAATGATGGCCCCATAAGACTGGAATGGATCTGAAACATTGCTACCACCTAGTGACATCATAGCTATAGTCATGTCAAAGTGCAGTGTGTGTTACCCATGCTGATGTAAGCAAACCCACTGTACTGTCATTGTAAAAAGTACATCACATAGAATTATGCACAGTATGCAGTACTTGATAACAATGAGGATGTTCCTAGTAGATGTATTTACTTTTTTTAAATTTTATTTGTTATGCAAGTTTCATGTATTTCATATATACAAATTTAGGAACATAGTGGGACCTGCCCTCCCTTCCACCCATATTGCAACCCTTCCCTACCCTCCCTCTTGGATTCCCATTCTTAATTTTTACGATGCTCTATTATCAGTATACTTAGTGATCATATAGTTGAACCTACTCTAAGTAAAGGAGTTCAGCCAATAGTATGAAGAGAAAGAAAAGAAAAGAAATGGAAGAGACAGGGCTGTAAACAATCATCCATTCTCCAAATGGCTATTTTGTTCAAATTTATTACATTTTAGGTATTCTGTTATTTGCATCGAATCAGGGAAAACATATGTTCACTAAGTATAAAGGTTTCCAGGTGTGACCATCTTGTTGCAAGGCAGGATTTTTTTTTTTACAGTTGAGTAGTAATCCATAGTGTGTATATACCATAATTTCTTTATCCAGTTAATAGTTGATGTGGGTTGATTCCATATCTTAGCTGTTGTGAATTGCACTGCAATGAACATGGGGCACACTTAACTCTTTCATATACTTGGTTTGTGTAAATTCCAAGGAGTGGGGTGGCTGGATCATATATTAGGTCTATATTCAGATTTCTGAGCTATCTCCATACTGTATTCTACAGTGGTTGTACCAGTTTATATTCCCATCAGCTGTTGGTTAGGGTACATTTTCTCTGGACCCGTGCCAGCATTTGTTGTTTGTTGATTTCTGTAGGCAAGCTGTTCTGACTGGAGTGAGGAGAAACCTCATTGTGGCTTTGATTTGCATTTCCCTGATGGCTAGTGATCCTGGGCATTTTTGCAAGTGTTGTTTGGCCATTTGGATTTCCTCTCTTGAAAAATGCCTGTTTAACTCCTTTGCCCATTTCTTTATTGGATTGTTTTGTTGTTGTTAATTTTTTGAAGCTCTTTATATGTTCTGGATGTTAATGCTTTATCAGTTGAGCAGTTTGCAAATGTTTTCTCCTATTCTGTTTGTTGCTTCTTCATTTTGCTAAGTGTTTCTTTTGCAGTGCAGAAGCTTCTTAGCTCAATGTAATCCCATTTGTTAATTTTGGCTTTGATTGCCTGTGCTTCTGGGTTTTTTTCCAAGAAGTCTGCCTATGCCAGTGTCTTGTGGAGTTCCATGTTCTCTAATAATTTGAATATATCAGGTTATAGATTTAGGTCTTTGATCCATTTTGAGTGGATTTTTGTGCAAGAGGTAAGAGGTAAGGTAGGGGTCTAATTTCATATTTCTGCACATGGAGATTCAGTTTTTCTAGTACCATTTGTTAAAGAGACTCTCCCTGCTCCGTGGATGGGTTTTAACTCCTTTATCAAATAAAAGTTGGCTGTAGATGCACGGAGTGATTTTTGGAGTTTCTATTCTGTTCCATTTGTCTACAGTCTGTTGTGCCAGTACCAGGCTATTTTGATTGTAACTGCCCTGTAGTAAGTCTTGAAATCAGGTATTGTGATGCCTCCAGCTTTGTTTTTATTGTATAATATTGTTTTAACTAGTCAGGGTCTCTTGTGTTTCCATATGAATTTCAGCATAGTTTTCTCTAGATCTGCAAAGAATATTATTTGTATTTTGATTGGTATTGCATTGAATCTGTAAATTGATTTTAGTATGGACATTTTGATGATCTTGATTCTTCCAATCCATGAATATGGAAGATTTTTCTATTTTTAATGTCATCTTCTATAGTATTTTGTAATTTTCATCATAGAGATATTTGACAATCTTGGTTAAATTTATTACAAGGCATTTTATTCTTTTTGGAACTATTGTAAATGGTGCTGATCTTAGAAGTTCTTTCAACTTTTTTTTTAAAGATTAATTAACTTGTTTGAAAGGCAGAGTTAGAGGCAGAAGCAGAGAGAGAGGTCTTCTATGACTGGTTCACTCTCCAGAAGGCCCACAATGGCTGGAAATGCATTGATCTGAAGCCAGGAGCTTTCTCTGGGTATCCCAGAGGATGCAGGGGCTCAGGGATTTGGGCCATCTTCTACTGCCTTCCCAGGCCATAGCAGAGAGCTGGATTGGAAGTGGGACTTGAACTGGTGCCCATATGGGATGCCAACACTGCAGGTGTCAGCTTTACCCACTATGCTACAACACCAGCCCCTACAAGTTCTTTCTCAACAATGAGAAAGTGTACAAAGCCTTTTGATTTTTCTGTGTTGATTTTATATCCTGCAACTTGACTACACTCTTTTATGTGTTCCAATAGTCTTTCAGTGCAGTCTTTTGCATCCTCTTTATATAGGATCATGTCTGCAAATAAAGATAGTTTCACTTCTTCTTTACTAATTTATATCCCTTTGATTCCTTTTTCTTGCTTAATGGGTGTAGCTAAAACTTCCAGTATTATATTAAATAGCAATGGTAAGAGTGGGCATCCTTGTGTGGTTCCAGATTTTAGGGTGAATACTGTCAGCTTTTCCCATTATAATAGGATGCTGGCCATGGGTTTGCCATAAATTGCCTTGATTGTATTAAGTAATATTCCTTCTATATCCATTTTGCTTAAGGTTTTCATCATAAAAGAATGTTGCATTTTATCAAATGCTTTCTCTGCCTCTACTGAGATAATCATATGGTTTTTGTTCTTTAGTTTGTTACTGTGGTGTATCACATTGATTGATTTGTGAATGTTGAACCATCTCTGCATACTGGGGATAAATCCTACTTGTTCAGGGTGACTGATCTTTCTGATGTGTTACTGGATTTGATTAGCTAATATTTTATTGAGGATTTTTGCACCTATGTTCATCAGGGATATTGGTATATAGTTCTCTTTCTATTGTATCTTTTGCAGGTTTACGTATTAAGAAGTTATAGGCTTTGTAGAAAGAGTTTAGGAGGATTCCCTCCTTATAGACTGTTTTGAATAGCTTGAGAAGAACTGGAATTAGTTCTCCTTTAAATGTCTAGCAGAATTCAGCAGTGAAGCTGTCCAGTCCTGTGGTTTGTTTTGTTGGGAGAGTCCTTGTTACTGATTCAGTATCCATCTTGGTTATTGGTCTGTTTAGGTTTTCTGTATCTTTGTGACTCAATTTTGGTAGATTGTATGTTGCTAATAATCTATCCATTAATTCTAGGTTTCCTAATTTGCTGGCATATAGCTCTTTGTAGTAATTTCTGATGATTCTTTTTATTTCTTTGGTATATGTTGTTACATTTCCTTTTTCATCTCTGATTTTATTGATTTGGGTCTTCCCCCCCCCCTTTTTTGGTTAGTTGGGCCAATGGTGTGTCAATTTTGTTTATTTTTTTAAAAAAATAGCTTTTCATTTCTCTGATTTTTTGTATTTTTTTGGTTTCAATTTTATAAATTTCTTCTCTAACTTGAATTATTTCTTTCCTCCTATTAGTTTTGGGTTTGGATTGTTGTTGATATTCTAGGCTCTTGAGATGCATAAATGATCTCATTTACTTGGTACTTTTCCAGTTTCTTCATGTAGACACTGATTGCTATAAACTCCCCTCTTAATGCTGCTTTTGTTTGCTGATTTCATTTCCTTTGGGTAAATTCATAGGAATAGGATGGCTGAGTCATATGGTAGGTCTACATTCAATTTCTGAGGTATTTCTATACTGTCTTAAATGGTGGTTTTACCAGTTTACATTCCCTCCAACAGTGGATTAGGGTATATTTTCTCCCACATCCTTGCCAGCATTTGCTGTTTGTTGATTTCTGTATGAAAGCCATTCTAACTGGGGTGAGGTGAAACCCCATTGTGGTTTGGGTTTGCATTTCCCTGACGGCTGATGATCCTGAACATTTTTTCATGTGTCTGTTGGGCATTTGTTTTTCCTCTTTTGAAAAATGTCTTTTTAAGTCCTTTGCCCATTTTGTAACTGGGATGTTTGTTTTGTTGTTGTGAAGTTACTTTATCTTTTTATATATTCTGGTTATTAATCCTTTATCAGTTGCATAGCTTGCAAATAATTTCTTCCATTCTTTCAGTTGCCTCTTCACTTCCTTGAGTGTTTCTTTTGCAGTACAGAAGCTTCTCAATTTGATGTAATCCATTGTCTGGATCTGGATCTCAGTGGGAATGCTTCCAACTTTTTCCCATTCAATAAGATGCTGGCTGTGGGCTTGTCGTAATTGCCTTGCGTTGAGGAATGTTCCTTCTATACCCAATTTGCTTAGAGTTTTTATCGTGAAAAGGTGTTATACTTTATCTAACGCTTTCTCTGCATCTATTGATATAATCATATGTTTGTTGTTCTTCATATTGTTAATGTGGGGTATCATATTGATTGATTTGAAAATATTGAACCATCCCTGCATACCAGGGATAAATCCCACTTGGTCCAGTTGAATGATCTTTCTGATGTGTTGTTGGACTCAATTGGCTAAAGTTCTGTTGAGGATTTTTGCATCTATGTTCATCAGGGAAATTGATCAACAGTTCTCTTTCTGGTGAGTCTTTTTCAGGTTTAGGAATTAAGGTGATGCTAGCTTTATAGAAATTATCTGGGAGGATTCCTCCCTTTCAGTTGAGTTGTTTTGAATAACTTGAGAAGTATTGGAGTAGTTAGTTCTTCTTTAAATGTCTGAAAGAATTCAGCAGTGAATCCATCCAGTCCTGGACTTTTCTTTATTGGAAATTTCTGTCTTGGTAATAGGTCCGTTTAGGTTTTCTATGTCTTCATTGTTCAATTTAGGTAGGTTATATGTGTCCAGGAAAATCTATCCATTTCTTCTTGGTTTCCTGGTTTGTTGGCATACAGCTCTTTGTAGAAATTTCTGATGATTCCTTTTATTTCTGTGGTGTCAGTTGTTACATTTCCTTTTTCATCTCTGATTTTATTGATTTGGGTCTTCTCTCTCTTTTTTTTTGGTTGGGCCAATGGTTTGTCAATTTTATTTTTTTCCAAAAAAACAGCTCTTTGTTTTGCTGATATTTTGTAATTTTTTTGGATTCAATTTTGCTGATTTCTTCTCTAATTATTTCTTTTCTCCTACTAGTTTTGGGTTTGGTTTACTGTTGTTTTTCTAGATCCTTGAGATGCATTGATAGCTAATTTATTTGGTGCCTTTGCATTTCTTGTTGTAGACACCTATTGCTATAAACTTTCTTCTTAACACCACTTTTGCTGTATCCCATGTTTTGATAGGTTATATTGTAGTCTTCATTTGTTTCTAGAAATTTTTTGATTTCTCTTTTGAATTCTTTTATAATCCACCATTCATTCAGGAGCCTGTTATTCAGTCTCCATATGTTTGCATATGTTCTAGAGATTCATGAGTTGCTGATTTCCATCTTCACACCAATATGGTCTGAGGAGATGTATGGTATGATTTTAAGTTTTTTTAATTTGCTGAGACTTGCTTTATAGCCTAGCATGTGGTCAATTCTAGAGAAAGTTCCATGCACTGCTGAAAAGAATGTGTATTCTGTAACTATAGGATGAAAAGTTTTGTAGATGTCTATTAGGTCCATTTGATTTATAGTGTCGATTAACTCTGCTGTTACCTTGCTGATTTTCTGTCTAGTTGATCTGTCCATTATGAAAGTGGAGTATTGAAACCCCCCATTATTATTGTATTAGAGACCATGTCTCCCTTTAGATCTGTTAACATTTCTTTTATATAGCCAGATGCCCTGTAATTAGGTGCATATATGTTTAGAATATTTAAATCTTCCTGTTGAATTGATCCCTTAATCATTATGTACTGCCCTTCTTTGTCTCTTTTAACAGTTTTTGTGTTCTGTTTTGTCTGATATTAGGATGGATACACCAGCTCTGTTTTGGTTTTTGTTAGCATAGAATATCTTTTTCCATCCTTTAACTAAGTCTGCATGCAACTTTGTTTGTAAGATGTGTTTCTTGTAGGCAGCAAATAGATGGGTTTTGTTTTTTGATCCATTCAGCCAGTCTGTGTCTTTTAACTGGAGAGTTGAGGCTATTTACATTCAAGGTGACTATTGATAAGTAATGACTTTGCCCTGCCATTTTTCCATAAACATTCCTATTTTTTGCTTTAGATTTCTTCTGTACTTTTACTTTTTACCTTCTTTCATAGTGATGACCATGTTTCTGTGTGCAGCATATTGTTAAGCATCTTTTGTAGGGCTGGACAGGTGAGGACAAATTCTTTCAATTCAATTTCTGTTTGTTATGGAAGGTCTTTTATTTCACCTCCATTCATAACTGAGAGCTTTGCAGGGTTAGTATTCTGGGTTGACAGGTTTTTTTTCCTCTTAAGACTTTGAATATCTCTCCCCTTTCTCTCCTAGCCTGTGGGGTTTCTGATGAGAAGTCTGCTATGAGTCTAATTAGAGATCCTCTGGAAATCTGGTGTTTCTCTTGTGCTTAGAATCTTTTATTTATTTCTGTGGAGAATCTGATCACAATGTGTTGTGGTGAAGATCTTTTCTGGTCATGTCTATTGGAAGTTCTATGTACTTACTTCCTGTACTTGGATATCCTTTTCTTTCTTCAAATTTAGGGAAAATTTGTTATTATTTCACTAAAAAGGCCTTCTAATCCTTTCACTATTTCCTTGCCTTCAGGAACTCCTAGAACCCATATGTTGGGTCTTTTGATAATCTGTAGATTCCCAACAGAGTTTTTAGTTTCCTAATTTCTTTTTCTTGTGTCTGGTCTGACTGTATAATTTCCTGTGTTTTGTCTTCTAAGACGGATACTCTTTCTTCTGCTTCACCGATTCTGTTGTTAAGGCTTTCCACTGCATTTTTTATTTCTTCTATTAAAATCTTCATTCCCAAGATTTCAGTCATTTATGGTTTTCATTAGTTTTTGCATTTGTTTCTGATTACTTCTAAGTAATCCTATGATCAATTTTTTTGAATTCCATTTCTGGCATTTCTTCAATCTCATCATCTTCACAATCTAGTATTGAAGTGTTGTGTTCTTTTGGGAGCATCATGTTATCTTCCTTATTCTTGATTCTTGAATTGGTGTGTTTCTTTTTGGCATTTGTAGAGATACTCGTTGGTTTCTTTGTTTTCTTGCTGTGGTGGCTTTTATGTTTGTACTATGTGTGGATTAGTGGAGTGTCTACTTTTAGGGTATACCTGGAGGCATGTGGTGGGTGTGGCCAAGGAGCTCTGCTCAGTGTCCCAGTGTGAAAGGCATACCTGAGGTGACACACCCAGATTTGGCATGCTAAATCTTTTTTTTTTTTAATCAGAGGGGAGATTTGTTCTTGTCTTTTGGCATAGACTCAGCTGAGCTCCTCAAAGTAGATGAGTGTCTCAGTGCTAGCCCCAGTGGGTATATTATTCCTCCCCTCTTCCACAAGGACCACACAAAGGATGTGTGCAGTCCTCTGTGTAAGCTCAGATTCCCCAGCAATGCCCCTTACCAGGTAACCAGGGAGCCGATCGTTTGGAGTCTCCCACTGTGCTGCCTAAACTCCCAGCCACACCCTGAGTCCTCCCATGCAGTTTCAGTGTTTTCATAGTCCTGGCATATAAGCATCCCACAGTCACAAGCACCCAGAACCCTGTTCTGCCCACCAGACTCAGGAGTCTCTGCTTGGCTGGTTACTGGGTGTAGACACGAGCTGGTGCAGCTGTTACATATGTCCAAAAATGGTGCCTGCTCTCTATCAGCTTGTTATAGGACACAGTTGCAGGGTGATCAGGGAGAGAGAAAATGTTCCCCCTTACTTTATCTTTTCTCCTGTAGTTTGGGAGGTACACTATCCCCCACAGAACTCTAAGTCTGATTCCCTCTTGACTCTTGTGCAGCTTTTTGCCAGTGGCTTGGGCTGCTACAATCTGGTCTTACCTCACCCTCCAATGCTGGTGTGGAGGCTCTCGGTTGCTGGGATCCTGAGTTGTGCATGTCCTCACCCTCCATGTAGGTCCAATGTGTCCCTCTGATTTGCGTAGAGTTTGCTCTTCTGTTTTTTCCCTAACTCTTATC
The DNA here is from genome assembly GCF_033115175.1 of Lepus europaeus. NCBI lineage: Eukaryota > Metazoa > Chordata > Mammalia > Lagomorpha > Leporidae > Lepus > Lepus europaeus. The sequence continues at coordinate 21,253,190 of NC_084846.1, read as the reverse complement.
TGATACTGCACTCTTTCCACTTTTTAAAAACTAACTTCTCCTGGACTAGAGCAGCAAACTCCCTCCCTATTCTGCCATAGTAATCCCCATCATCTAGTTTGACTCTTTTTGCTGGAGAATTCAAGGTGGTTATTGATAAAGTCATGATTTAGCCCTGACATTTTTCTATAAAAATTCCTATTGTTCACTTTGGATTTATTTTATTTTGTATTTCCACTGGTGGTTTTTCTGCCTTCTCATTCTTTCCTAATGATGGCTATTTTTCTGTGTTTCTAAGTGTAGCACATCCTTAAGCATCCTCTCTAAGGCTGCATGAGTGGTGACAAATTCTTTCAATTTCTGTTTTTTATGGAAGGTCTTTATTTCACCTTCATTCATAAATACAAGCCTTGTGGGGTATAGTATTCTGGGTTGACAGTTTTTTTTCTTCTAATACTTGGAATATATCTTGTCATTCCCTTCTAATCTGTAAGGTTTCTGATGAGAAGTCAGCTGTGAGTCTAATTGGCAATCCTCTGAAAATAATCTGGCATTTTTGTGATGTCTATTTTAGAATCTTTGTTTTACTGTGCAAAGTTCGGCTACAATGTGTGGTGGTGAAGATCTTTTCTGGTCATGTCTGTTAGGAGTTCTCTGTGCTTCATTTACTTGAACACCCCTTTCTTTCTCCAAAATTGGGGAAGCTTTCTATAATTATTTTAAATGGCCTTTTAATTCATTCTTTCTACTCCTTCAGATCCATATGTTGGATCATTCGATAGTATCCTATAGATTTCCCAACCCTGTTTTTAAGTTTTCTATTTTCTTCTTGGTGTGTGTGTGTGTTTTATCTGATTGTAAGAATTCCAAAGATTTGTTTTCTAGTTTGGATATTCTTTCTTTTGCCTCATCGACTCTGCCATTAAGGCTTCCCACCACAGTTTTATTTGATCAATAGAATTTTTCATTTTGATTTCTCTTGATATTCTCAATTTCCTGTGAAAAATTTTCATTCATGCCATGTATGTTTTTAGTTCGTGCATTTGCATCTGATGATTAATTTTCTAAATTCCATTTCTGGCATATCCTTAATCTCTTCATCTTCACATTTTTAGTATTGAAATGTTGTATTCCTCTCGGGGAGGGGGGAGAGTCATGGTGACTTCCTTATTTTTGTTGTGGAATTTTGGCTCTTAATGTTTAGCATTTGTGGAGTCAATTTTTTATTTTTTTCTTCAGTTGGTTTTTATCTTTGGGGCTATGCTTTGTGGCTTAGTGGAATGTCTACCCTTTCAGTGAATACCAGGAGGCGTATGGTAGGTATGGCCAGGGGCCTCTGATCAGTGCTCTGGGGGGCTGGCCAAGTTTCCAGGGTAACACCTGAGTGTGATAGAACTCCAAACTCAGTTATGCCCTACAAGTTTTCATGTAGCCACCAAGGTTCCAAGATCTCAGCACAAAAGGCTCCCACAGACACCAAGACCAGAGGATGCTGTTGGCACGAGTGACCCTCTGTCTCGTATCTGCCAACCCACCTTCCTGCCAAGCTCTGAGGCAGTGGGGGCTGTGGACCATTCCCTTGCTCATAGCTTTGGATCATGCACTCACAGTAGAGTCACAGACCTAATATGTGTCTGTTGCTGCTGCCAGCACTTCCTTCCGGTGTCCTGTCTCAGTGAGCTGTTATGTGCATGCCTGAAGGCTTCCATAGTCATGGTCCTGTTTTAAAATGGCCCTGCCCTCTCTCAGCCAGATTGTGAGTTCTAATTTGGAGAGATTGGTTTGAACCTCTACTTCTACTAGGACCACCAGCAAGTGCCAGCTCCTTGGGCTCCAGCCCAGACCCATGCCATGCTCGCTCTCTGGCTCTGTCTCCATGGATGGTACAGACCAACCTCCCCCGTCTCAAAAATGCAGCTGGCTATGGCTCTCTGTAGCTGTGGTTCTCTAGGTGCACAGCAGCACTCACCACTCAGGTTCAAGTCATTTCCCCTCTTCCTGTGGGCTTCCTGGGTGATTTTCTCTCCATTTCACCACCACATGTGTACCTCCTACACTATTCTCCACACTGTTTCTTCCTAGCCCTGTGGAGCTTCCCACTCCCTAATCATTTTTCCCACATTCCCATTCTTAGGCAAGACAGGACTGTATTGAAATGTGCAGATGACTATAATGTATGGAAATAACCTTAAGAGATTAAGGGACACTAGGACATTTTAGGGGAAGCTGCTAAACTTTGCAGTTGATGTCACTGTGCAAAACTATTGGGAGTCATTATCGGAGAGAAGCTGTTGCTAAAGTGCAGGACAGTTCTCATGACTTAAAAAGCACAGGAATTGATTGGAGACTCTACTAGAGTAGAATACCTGATTGGACCTGTCTTCAGATTTGTTTTATTTTCCTTGAATTCTGTAATAAGGTATATCAGAAGAGATATCATAAAGTTTTGGTGGTGTTATTAGTGGCCACTAAATGTAAGAGTAAATAAAAAAAATTTCATTCTCCATGGGTAAATCAAAATTGACACTGGTCTGAAAAAAACATGCAAAAGGGAACAGTAGAGGTAAGGATTTACAGTAGAGGTAAGGATTTACAAAGGGGCAGAACCAGGGCAAGCCAATTAATACATAGGTCTGATGAACTGGAGCCACACCCAGTGTTTTGAGTCAACTATAATGTCATGTCTGTGTTAGATCACATACAAACCCTTGTACCACTCCACTTTCCCCATGCCAGCAGCATGAGGCTCCACCCCCTGGCTCCAAGATGACTTTACAAGATACACAGTACGATTGTCTCATTGCTAAACTGTGTGACTCTAGTAAAACATCCATTACATTTCTGTCTTCTAAGCAGATCCTGGGGAAACAGTTAAAATTAGCCCAGAAGCCTTGGGGTGCTGACCACCAGATAGTTCATCTTGAATGCAGCATTTAACCCATAGACCTCTATTTCTTCTGTAAGAAAAATGGTGCCATGTAGGTGCTAATATTCATCCAAGCTGTGCTGTGGTTCACATCATAAGAAAAAAGGGCACACTCTCCTTATGAAATTAATAGCATTCATAGTGTTTGCTAGTGGATTAAAATATATGTACATTGAATCTAGGAAATATAGCTTAAGTGCCTAAAGATTTTAATATTCTGTGCTTTATTATACCATATTATAATTATGCTTTTATTTTTTTCTCCAGATCAAGTGACCTTAACCTATGATTTCTGGTTAGGAAACTTGTATTTGAGATGTTACTCTTTCTTAACCTATTAGCTTTCTATGACTGTGAATCATGTCTGATCATGCAGTGGACAAAAGGCATGGATAGGTAGCTTTCCATCAGAAAAATGCACAGCTAGATTGACAAATTTATTAAATATAGAAAATTTTTTAAAATTAAACTTTTAGTTTATTATATATGAATCCACATGCAAGCATAAGAAATGATATAGATACCGTACATATTTTTTTGAAAAAAGTTATTTATTTGAAAGGTAGATTTACAGAGAGGCAGAGAGTGCTGGTTTACTCACTAGATGGCCTTGATGGCTAGAGCTGAGCCAGTCAGAAGCCAGGAGCTTTTTCTAGGTCTCCCATGTGGGTACAGGGTCCCAGGGACTTGGGCACTTTCCCAGGCAACAGCAGAAAGCTGGATCTGAAGAGGAGCAGCCGGGCCTTGAACCAGCGCCCATATGGGATGCTGGCCAGTGTGACTGCTGGGATAGGGAGAGGAGGGTGAACAGGGAGATCAGATGTGTCTGCCTCAAAGAGGACTTTGAATATGAAACATGAAGGGTGGATATTACATGGAAAGCCATTTCAGGATCTCATTTTCAAAATTTGTGTTCATTTTTTGTTTGAAAGAGACACAGATAGACATTTCATCTACTGTTCATTCCCCCAAATGCCTGTAACAGCCAGGGCTGAGCTAGGTCAAAGTCAGGAACCTACAAATCAACCAACACCTCCCATGTGTGTGGCAGGAACACAAGTACTTGAGCTGCCTCCCAAGGTGTGCACGAGCAGGAAGTTTGTTCAGAGAAGTATAGCCAAGACTTGAACTGGAGCATTCCGATAGGGATGGAGGTGACCCTAGTGGTGACTTAACAGCTAAACCAAACAGCACCTCCCATTTCAGTATTTAGGAGAATGAAATTACTTATTAAAAAAGCAATCTGGCTAGTGAGTGGAGACAGAGGGATAAATCAAATACCGTCCAGTTCTACAGGGCATACAAAGGGGTGACCACTGGACTGGACAACATAAAAATGATGTAACATTGCCTAGAGTCACTTCAGGAGCATAGTGGCAAAGGGAAGTTCCAAGAGGAGTTGATGGGGAAGGAAGTAGAATCCATGAAAACATAATTTCGTGAAAGTGATTCAGTGCCTTTAAAAATACCCTACCGGCTGGTGCCATGGCTCACTAGGCTAATCCTCTGCCGGGGTGCTGGCACCCCGGGTTCTAGTCCCAGTAGGGGCACCAGATTCTGTCCCGGTTGCTCCTCTTCCAGTCCAGCTTTCTGCTGTGGCCCATGAAGGCAGTGGAGGATGGCCCAAGTGCTTGGGCCCTGCACGGGAGACCAGGAGGAGGCACTTGGCTCTTGGTTTCGGATCGGCACAGCAGCCATTTGGGGGGGTGAACCAATGGAAGGAAGACATGTCTCTCTCTCCCTGTCAAAAAAAAAAAAAAAACCCTACCAAGACCATGTCATCTTCTGCTTTTAAACACATTATGTGCAAAGCTTTCAAAGTTGGAAGGAGCTGTAGAGATGAGGCGGCCCGAGCCTTTCATTTCACAGATGGCCTGAATCGGGTCTGGAGAACTTAACTAGCTGCAGAGCCAGATGCTCAGTTCTGAATGTGCCATTCTTTTTACCATCCCATACTGCTGCTAGTAATAGCCAACACTTATTGTTCGTTAGGTGCCAGGTACTATGGCAAGAACTTTACATACGATAACTAATTCTTATAATATCATCCACCAAGAAAGTTCTATTAAAATCTCACTGAGGCTCAGGAAGTTAAAGTGTCTGATCTAACATCATCTATCTAGTAAGTTCTGCAGAGCTGGAGTTCAGAACTCAGATTCACAAAGCTGTGTTCTTAATCATTGGTTTGTTCAGCTCTGGTCGGTCCTTATGACTTACCTTAAAATGCATCTCTCCATCATTTACTGTGCTAAAATTTAAGATTCTGTCATCTGTCTGATCTCATTTAATTTCACGGTAGCCCCCTCATCGCTCCTAGTAGAAATAGTAAAAGTATTTTTAAGTTTTTAGGCATGTGGTAACAAAAGTAAAAACATATTGGCATCAGACTACTGATCATTGCAATGAACTCTATCATTGATCAGGTGAGAAACCCAACTTGTAAAGATAATAATGTAAGAAATGTGTACTTCTGTCTGAGCGTGCTCGTATCTCAACTTCCTTTCCATCAGATTTTCCAACATTTAAGTTACACAAGGAATAGTATAATTTTCTCAGGGAACTTCAGAATATCTACTACCTGGCTGTCAGCACTAGAAATTCAATATTTTTCCTAAGAGTGAAAGAAAAAAATCACCATAATTTTTAACACTTGGAAGTTTCAAATGAAAATATTACTTGTCTTAAGTTGCTTGCTTTTTTAAGATCTGAACTTCAGGATCCAACTGGATTTTCACTGAAATTCACCACCGTTCCGTCAGCAGCTGTGGGCTCCAAATGCTATTTCTGCTTTTAGCCCGTGGAAGAGCTGTGCTGAGAAACCGCAGGAGTCCATCAGACTCGCAGGGCCCGGATCCTGCCTGCTTTGGAGTTTTCCATCTTCAGATCAAAGCTCTCCATGCCCGTCAGCAACTTTTTAATGCATCTGCGCCTTGTGTGCATGACTTCCCTTTAAACACTCTCCTTGGCTGACTTCTCTGACGAAGTTGTCTGCTTGCCAGGAGAACAGCGTTAATGCAGCCGTGGCTGTGGGGCGTTTGGGTCCCTGTTTTGTTTCTCTTACCGTCCAGCTTCAGCGTGGGAGGAATCACCATTCTTTTTACTGGGCAAAGGGGTGTTAGTTTTCAACATGCACCAGCTGTGAAATTAGAGAGATAAATGAGAGCCACACTTAGGAAGAGACTTGAAGACCCAATAGAAGCAATGCATGCCATGTCCTCAAAACCTTTGTAAGTAGGTGTTTTTTTGAACTTACACTTGTTGTATGTGTGTGATGAGGTCAGAAAAACTTGGAAATGTTTTTCCTTAGCATTTAAAAAAAAGTGCCGAGTTGATTTAAATAGTCCCCATGGTCTTGTTTTAATGAAATGAAAAACAATAGAGCTCAAGAACTACAGCCCAAATTCCCAAGGGAAAAGTTTCTTCTGGAAAAAGTTAATGTTCATGAGTTATGGGAAAGTGGTAAGAGTCAACATATCACTTGCTTTGCTTGCAGTTCAATCGGGTCTTAGACTTACACTCATGCTATGGCATCCTGTGAAACTTCAGCTTAAATATCCTTTCACATTCAATATTTGGTTGACAGGTGAATTAGTTCATTTATTTATGGTTTATCTTATGTAATAATATTATGCCCATATCACAAGTAGAAATAATTACCCATGTTTCCCCAGGAATTCCCAGTATATGAGTGTTGAATTAAGCAGATCCAAGCCAGCCTCTTGTCCTTATCACGTTCCCCCTGCTGTCTCCTAGGAGGGGAGTTGGCATCTGTGAAATGATGGTCAAAGTTGGGTATCTATTGTTCATCTACATTTTAGTGGGGGAGGAGGGTTAGAATTTTATGAAGGAAGGAAGAAGTGAATGTGAGGAAGAACAGGGTGTGACTGGCAGTGTGGCACAGGGTGACGGGGTCACATACAGGCTTGTACAGAAGGAAACATGGTCTTGAATTTGTTTTCAGTCTGTCCCAACCTAGCAAGGAGAAATAGTGCACTCTGAGGACCCGTTTTCCAAATCGTGACATTCTGGTTTTGTGGATTTAGAAGAGCAAGAAGTTCAAGTCTATACAGCAAAGCTTACAGTCAGGAAGGGCTACTCAGCAACAGGTGAGAAAGAGTTGTAATAGGCAGAATGTCAGATTGGAGTGATCCCCACATTACTGCTGGTTAGCCAAAAATGTGTGTGGAGTCTCAGCAATTATTTAGGAGATCAATAGAAAGCACACTTCATTAGCCATATGGTTTGGAGCTGTGCATGTCTCTACTCAGCTTTTAGGACTATACACATACATTCATGTATTCTAACTACTTAGGATAGTGTCCACATCTTAGATATGTTTTTACTGCTCAAGCTTCACAACACTGAGATTTCCATCCTTTAAGAATGAGGAAGGATATATATTCTTGGCAACAGATGTAAGGAAAATATTAGAATAGTTCTCATGAGTCAGCACTTTAGAAATACAGTATGATTAGAGAATAGATGTATTAATATAACCAGGTTAAAATAGTTTCAATTGGAACATAGGCAGATTCACACTCAGGAGATAGCCGGCAGTGTTAGATCTGAACACATACCATGTAATATCCTCATTGAAAGAGGGCTAATGTGTATATCTTGTTAAAGATGAGTCTGGAAAATATGCTATGTTTCATCTAAAGATAATTCATAGCAGTGGAGCTGATTATTTCAAGAATGGTGGCACGTTCATGTTTAGTGATCAAGTACTATGTCATTGACTCCCAATTTAGAAATCTCAGATGCCTGCTGAAGACAGGAAAACTAGCCCCAGCAAGCTACTGAATGCAAGTGGCCTACCTCTGGAAGCCTCCTAATGAGTGAGTGATTTTTCTGTTCTCCAAAAAGTCTCTTTAGAAATGGGAGGGAAAGTCACAGTTCTGTCTGTCCCCCTCTGCCAGGGTTCCACGTGGGGCCTCAGCTGCCCACCCCTGTCAAAGGTTCTGGTTTAGAGAAAGCAGAAGACACTTGATCAGTTCAGTGGTCACGTAGGCACTTTATTTTCTCATTTTACACTATTTTTGGCATCTTACTCATTGCAATGTTCAGTCCTTCTCTCTCTTTAGAGTCCCTTTATGCAACCCAATGATGAATACCTTCTATATGGATTCAATCATGTTCACACATTTTCCCCCCTTAAGATGAAGGTGGAATGTTACAATTGAAAGCAACAGTAGGACTCATGAGAATTTGACCAAGTCCACTGTTGTCTGGAGGATTGTTTATTCAAATTGCTGTCTTTGATTAGTTCCAAAATTCATGGTGCCTTTCTCTGTTTCCCCCTCCCCCCACCTTCTTCAACAACTGTAATTAATCACAGAATTTTGGCATTAATCTCTCTACCAAGGCAATGAATACTCTTCGAATGAATGACAGTTATTTCTTTGTGTTAAGTCTCTGTGCCCCAAGGCTATTAAAGTTTCTCCACATTCTTCAAAGCTTTCTCTTTCAACTTTTGGCTAAAAACAACAAGACAGAACAAAATCCATTATCTGGATCTCTGAATTAATCTCCATTCAAATGCCTGGTTATTATAGCACTTAACCCTGTTTATCAAAGCTTTTGGAAGAGCATTTTAGAAGCTCATGCCTATGAGTTGGGTAGAAAAGACTACACAGCGATCAAAGCACTTGGACCAGGCAGCAAGATTAAAAAAAATACAGGATTGACTGTCCATTTTATTGCTCTAGGGTTCTATTTCTAGATTCTGAAGGATCAAAGGAGTTTTTCACTTTTTGGATATCCAGGACGTACTTCTTAGTGTGGTGGGGCTTATCTCACTACATGGTGAAAGACACTGGGTCTTACGACTGGGCTTTAAACTTTATGTAAACCAGGCCCTCATCCTCTTGACATAGTAACCAGCCAAAACCTCCTTTGTTGATCTTACCAGTTTTTGTCGATTGTGTTCTCTCCTCCTTCCACCTGCCCTAGTCTGTCACCCAATACCTCGCCTAGTTTTCAGAGAAATTTCAAAATAGCCCAACTGAGAGCTAATGGAAGCTCTGTACAATATGTATTGAATTACAGTGGCTGGAAGCAAACTGTCCCTAAAATGAAAATATGTGGGGAAAGACATGGTCTCATTGTCAGTCATTTCATGTGAATGGGCTTAGGTACAGCCAGACCCAATATTAAAACAACTCCATCAAATAGAGATGAGCCTCATGCAGAATTAACTTATCACAAAAATTCTTGTCTGTTGCATGTTAGAATGATTTTGGACAATTGTCCCAGTGCCTAATTGATATGACGTCTGTAAGGATTTGTCCATGTTGATCAACTGACCATATGGATTATTACTTTTTTAAAAGATTTATTTGAAAGGAAGAGTTACAACAAAAGGGAGAGAGTCCTCCATCTAGGTCTCCTATGTGGGTGGGTGGCAGGGGATCATCCGCTTTTCCTGGGCCATTTAGCAAAGAGCTCCACCAGGACTGGAGCTGCTGGACTCAAAGTGGCACCCTTACAGGCAGTTGTTTTACTTGTTATACCACAATATTGGCCCAATATTGTCATTTATGTGCTGGAAGGACACTGATGCATATAAGATTGAATACTTCCCTACACCAGCCCTCATATTAGATGTGGCCTGACCAGGTGGGCCATCTTCTGATGCCCTTCCAGAACAGAGTAACAGGCAATGACACTGAGGACATAAAGTGAGAGATTATCTCAGACATCAAAAACTTATCCGTGTTAGGGAAAATGAGTTCATTTACATTGAAGGCATCACTGCTGTTGAGATTTACTATTTTTGTGTATCATTTTCCTTGATAAATCTTCCTTGACAAAGTGACCTGTGAACTGAATTTGGAAAGGAAGGACATGAAGTATATTCCCTGTAGAAGAAATAGAAGGGGTGGGGCTGGCACCCCATGTTCGAGTCCCAGCTGCTCCACTTCCACTCCAGCTCTCTGCTACATCCTGAGAAAGCACTGGAGGATGGTGCAGCTCCGGCCTTTGCAGCCAATTGGGGAGTGGATGGAGGACCTCTCTCTGCCTCTCCATCTTTCTGTGAAATAAGCAGGTTTTTCATTTATTTATTATCTAGCTAGAACACAGAGGAAGTTGGTGGTAAAACTCCTGGGGGGGGGTCTCAAAAACCAGCCTAAGGGGCTTGCTGTTACCCACTGCAGGCAATGGGAAGCCAAGTCTGTCCTCCAGGTGAGCAGCTACTGGAGGCTTCATAGCCTGCTCCCTTTGCACCAAGTTGACCACCACCTCAAAGCACATTCAGCTGGTTTTTAAGAATGAAGTTCTCGAGTCTTGTTATTAGAAAGCTTACTTCAATAGGCCCAGACCAGCTTCTCCAAGGTCCTGTGGCTTGTGCTTCCTTCAGTGTAAAATGTTCTCAAGCAATGTGAAATACATAAAAATTATCACATTTTCTCGGATTGAGCTTTTTGCGCACATAGATTATGGTCTTTTCCATTCTGTATTAGTAGCTACTCTTTGTGCAGCTTGGTCTAATACAAATGCCATTGAATTATGTACTTTCCCAGGCAAGATTCTCAGAGGAGAGGATGAGGACAAGCAGCGTGCCCTACCTCTGCATGCTTCTTAGTGTGGTAGCCAGTCTCAACATTCCCTTCCCCACATCCAGGAATTCCTGCTCCTCTCCCACAGTTGGTCTGTATGATCAAACCCTACAGCTAAAGAGATGATACGTCACTTCTGAGTTTTGGTAGTAGAAGATTGCAACTACCCTGGGACCTCTCTCCTGGGGGAAGCCCGCTGGCCTGTCAGGACACACACCTGCAGTACTTAGAGAGGTACATGGGGCAGAGCTGTCCTGCCAACTGCTCCTGGATCCTTGGCCCAGAGTAACTAACGTGATGATGATTCTAAGCTTCTCGTGAGGAAGCAATAAATAAAACATTTAACAGGGTTAATCAGTTTGGGGTTTCAAACAGATAGCATTCAAGTTGAGACAAAGGAAGTTTCAGTCATCTTTGTCAAGTAGCCCATTTTTATGACAATTTTTTCCTTAAGGAAGATCTGTACAACAGTTCAGATTCAGTGCTTACTGATCTAGTGCATAAACATTATCTCTTAGCCAAGACTAGAAGAAGGGAGGGCCTGTGGAAGAAGAGCTAAGATTGAGACCATGCTCCGTCACTCACGCTCTGGGATGTCAGCATTGATGCTCTGCCTATCTTGAAGGTTAGGTGAGTCACTGGACTGTGCACCGAAAGTTTCTCAAGTGCAAGGGCTTTACACACAGCAGTGCTGGGTCTTTGGCCCATCAAGTCCCATTTCCTGCCTCAGCTCCAGGACAGCCCTGTGGCAAGCCAGAGGCTCCTTCCTGGGGAGATTCCCTGGCTCATTCTAGGCTTCTCAGTCAGGGTCTGACCCTCTATATTGCAACTGATATTGAGAGGAAGGCATCAGTTGGAAAACAGCATCTTTGCCTCTTCAAAGCTAGGAACATTAGGGACCTCATATTTCCTGTGGTAAGAGAGCCCCAGCTGCCTTACTGAATAGAGTTTCTAAATAAATGCATTCAACCATCCAGATCTCAGACTTTTTTTTTACTTTTGACAGGCAGAGTGGACAGTGAGAGAGAGAGAGAGAAAGGTCTTCCTTTGCCGTTGGTTCACCCTCCAATGGCCGCTGTGGCCGGCGCACCACGCTGATCCGATAGCAGGAGCCAGGTGCTTCTCCTGGTCTCCCATGGGGTGCAGGGCCCAAGCACTTGGGCCATAGCAGAGAACTGGCCTGGAAGAGGGGCAACCGGGACAGAATCCAGAGCCCCGACCAGGACTAGAACCTGGTGTGCCGGCGCCAGAAGGCGGAGGATTAGCCTGTTGAGCCACAGCGCCGGCCTCAGACCATGTTTTTAAAACGGAGATTTTTTGAGTCCAAATTTTTGTGCATATTAACTTACATGTTTTATATTCAATGCTGAATATAGCCTTTTCATACAATTCTTGTGACCCAGTAAGAGCTTGCAAATCTTTCTCAATGGCAGGAGAAAGCTTGGGTGTGGAACGGTGGACGTTCTGGCATAAACAGCCCTGAAGAAGGTTGAAAGGTAAACACTTCAGCTGGCTCAGGGAGTGAGAAGGGATAACAGCTCTCGAGGGGTGTTCTACCTAGGGGTCTTGAGCCGTCACCTGTTCATTAACAGATCTGAGACCAGCTTCCCAAGGTAACTTACCAACTTACAGGAGCTCAAGTCATTGTCTCAGTCTGCTTATGCGTGGAGGGGGGGAATACAACACCCAACCCCCCTCCGTTTATCTCAAAGTATTCCCAGCCAGCTTCCAAATCACACACTAGAGTGATCTTTACATGGGAAGATGTGCCTGGAGGACATGCCAGAACATTTCTCACAGACAGTATTCCAAAGATACGTTTTTCAAATAAAATAAAAATGCTTCTGACAAGCATTTCTACATCCTATTGCATAATAAAATGAACAACTTTTGCAGGTATTTTTTTCCCCCCTGATGAGTCATCCTATTGTTTCATAGACACAGCTGGGGAAATGCAGGTATTGGGAGAGCAGGTGGTGGCCAGAGGAACCGATACAGGGAAACTGGGCTTGGAGACAGAAGTGGGCAAGCTTGGATTTTTGCCAGTCCTGCACTGAAAGTTTCTCCTTCATAGGACAGCTTGATATGCCTACCTTCTACAGATGCACCCATGTCTCATCCGGGACCAGGAAGGCAGAGTTTCCATACAACTCTCAGGATGCTTCGTACATGCTAAGGTACCACCCCCCCTCCCCCACCTCATCAGAGAGGCTGATGGAGGAGGGACCCGATTGTGCCTGGGGACCCCATCTTTCTCCTCATAAGCAACTCTGGCTCAGTCAGGATGGGTGTTTCTCCATGGTCGCCCACACTCATGCATGGATGTAAGTTCACTCTTTTAAACAAATCTGGTTCTCACCTTTGCACCTTTTGTAAGGCTCTCTTTGAATCCTTATTTCTGTCAAGAGCAAGAACCTAGAGTAAAGATTAGGATCCCTATGCCCCTATCAGTACCACCTGTGCCTAGAGGGGTGAAACTTTCAACTCTATTCTCCCCCTCACCTCTGTAAAGGGGAGGAACTAGATTGATCCAATCACCAGTGATAAATAAAAAAGTGACTTTGACAGGTAGCATTACAGACAGAGAAAGGTTTTCCTTCAGTTGGTTCACTCCCCAAATGGCTGCCACGGCCAGCACCGAAGCCAGGTGCTTCCTCCTGGTCTCCCATGTGGGTGCAGGGGCCCAAGCATTTGGGCCATCCTCCACTGCCCTCCCAGGCCACAGCAGAGAGCTGGCCTGGAAGAGGGGCAACTGGGGCTAAAACCCAGCACCCATATGGGATGCCAGCACCGCAGGTGGAGGATTAACCAAGTGAGCCACAGCATCGGCCCCTGAAGTCACTCTTAAATAAAACTTTGAATCATGGGGCTTGGACAGCCTCCAGGCCACTTCCCCTATGCTTGTTTTCCAAAGTAACCATTCCTTAGTTACATCCTTCCTGATAAATGAGTTCACACCAGTGCGTGCTTCCCCCAGTTCTCTGAGCCATTACTGCAAATTCTCGAACTAGAGGAGGGGGTTATGAGAACCATCAACTTAATCAGGCTGAAGCATGGGGGACCCACGTTCTGGACTGGCATCTCCAGCCGGGGAGACGATGCTAACTTCAGGTGGATAGTGCCAGAAGGGAATTGAGTTGTAGGATGCTCAGTTGGTAAGTGTTGAGAAGTGAATGGCATAGGGAATAACCCCACAGATTTGCTATGGGAAATGAAGCGCAGCTTCGAGTAAGACCAAATATTACAGGGCCTTTTTGCGAAGGCTTCTCTGTCAGTTCCCATCTCTTGGTTGTGGTTGCCTCTCTGGGAAGCAGACATCAGATGGTGACTTTCTCATGGGCTCCTGTTGGAGACAGTCCTCCTGGATGGGTCATCAGAGAGATGGAGGGCCTGCAGCAGGAGCCTGCCCATTGCACAGCTACAGAGGTGGAAGATCCGCTCTGCCAAACCTCAACCCCCTTCTGGGCTCCTCGTGACCCCCACCCCCAGGGCAGTCCTTCAGAGTGGGTTATCGACAACTGAACATCCGCCTAAACGTTTGTTCTGATGGTCTTGGAAAACCCATGCTTCCTGAAGTCCAGCTGCAGCGGCAATGAAAACTCTCCCCAGCCGCCTCCCTCCCTCAAGTGCAGGCTGTCCAGTCTATGCAAGCACAGTTCTGGGGCAAAAAGGAAGCTTCCATTCAGTATAGGTATATGTCAGTGAGTTACCTGTTAAGGCAGTTCCCAAGACGGAGGGTGAACTGAATGAATACTGGCTGGGTGAACAAAGGTTGAGCTTTGTTCAACTCCTATTAGACCAAAAGACATTTCTCCAGTGGGAGCCTAAGAGCTTTCATTCCATCTTGCCCTGTTTTCCTTGGGGAACATCTGTTCCCCAACCCATTTATATGGCACATCACATACAGTGGGACTGTAATTAAGTCGCTGCAGCCTTCCCCTCGCTTGGCCAACCAGCATCATTTTCATGATCCCTTCTTAAGCCTTGGTTTCCAGCCCTTTAATCATCTCTGCTCTCTTCTGGATCCAAATGTCCCACTTACTTTTAAACTGTAGAGATGCAAATGGAAATCTATCATAATGACACTGTAAAAGTTTGGCAAATTTCAGAGGAAACCAACATCTGCTTGGTCCTTTCTCATTAAGGGATTCTAAGGAAAAGCCATAAAATTTATTTTGTAATTAATTCAACAACTTCCCTTCTAGCCTAAGTCTTGCTAATTATATACATACAATTTCTATGCAAAAATGAGTTTAGGAATGGAGGGTTTGCAACATGCTTTTACATGCATTTTAAGGATCTAGATGCAGGATGCTAGTCTGTACGGTTTTTTTATTTTTACTTTTGCTTATTAACTCAACAGCCTTGCTTTTCAGCAAGTTATTTTTCAGCTTAAAAATATTTTTGTTGGGGCTGGCGTTGTGGCATAACAGGTTAAGCTGCCACCTGTGACACAAGCATCCCATATGTGCACTGGTTTGAGTCCTGGCTGCTCCACTTCTGAGCCAGCTCCCTGCTAATGTGCCTGGGAAAGCAGAAGATGGCCCAAGTCCTTGGGCCCATGCACCCATGTGGGAGACCTGGATGAAACTCCTGGCTTTGGCCTGGCCCAGCCCTGGCTATTATGGCCATTTAGAGAGTGAACCAATGGATAGAAGATCTCCTCCTCTCCCTAGCTCTCTAACTCCACCTTTCAAATACATAAATAAATCTTTAAAAAAAAATTGTCTTGGTATAGAATGTACTAAATAGGAACAAAAATAATAATAGTACCTATCTTTCACATGTATAAGTTAACTTCTTCCTTATTCCCATCACCAAATGAGCCCCAGACTGTTCATCTCCATTTTTCAGATGAAGAAAATGAGGGTGACAGAGGCTGAAGATTTGCCCACACATAGCCCCCAGTGAGGGCAGAGCTGAGATTCAAGCGCTGGAAGCCTAGGCCTAGCACTGCATTCTAGGATCAGGACATCATGCCATACATTTAGAAGCATGAGGGTGCACCAGCCCTACTGTATATGTCTTTAAATTGAAATTTTTTTTATAAATGCATAGAATTTTCTTTGTATCTAAAGACTTTTCTCCTGCAAGTGAAGCATCTTGTATCTGAAATGGTTGGGACCACAAATGTTTGGGATTTCAGGATTTTTCAGGTATTGGAAAATTTGTGTATTGAGTTTTCTTGGGGCTAGAACTCAAGTCTAAATGCATAATTTGCCTGTGCTTTATACACACCTTATACCCACAGTCTGAAGGTAATTTGTTGTAATGTTTTAAATAGCTTCATGCATGAATCAAAGTTGCATGGTGTGATTCCACTTGTAGCATCATGCGGGCACTCAAGAAGCTTCAGATTTTAAAGCGTTTTGGAGGCTGGATGTAGAAAGTAGGAATGCTCACCTGATAGTTATTCTTGCCTTCTGATGCTGGCTTGGCTAAGAGACTCATACTTGATGCTTTACTGGTATTGTCTCTGTGCTCCCTAGTATCAGGTGTGTTTCACTCACTTTTTGCCCTGAGAATGAGTATGAGTGAATTGAACTTCTGTTGGATCAACTATTGGGTTCATCTGATCATCATGGATTGCAAATATAACCAACAGGTTCTATCACGGCTGCGATGCACAACTTGGGCTACCTCAAAATACAAAAGAACGCATGATGCTATTGTTCTGAGTCTAGTTCTTTTCAGAGTCAGGGTTCCGGAACAGATGACACTGTTACCATCCAGGTCCCCCTTGAGACCTCTGCAGGAGCACTCTCTGAACCATCACCAGACATCCCCGTTACCTTGCCCAAGCTTTTGCTATTTGGACTGTTCAAGTGTTTTACTTCAACTTCAAGGAAAATACTTGTAACTACCTTGCTGGGGAAAATAATCATTTCCTGATTATTTTATCAGATTAATTGAACATATTAACAACTGCTTAACAAAGTCAAGCCTGTGGGTTCTTCTTAGGTCTATGTAAGAACACCCATGAGCCTATCCCCCAAGAATGTACTTGTGCTTAGCATCTGAGGACAGGACGGGAAAATAGCACTTAGATTCCTACATGGGCATCTCAAGGGCATTTTAGAAGATCCTCTTAAACCATTTCCTAATGTTACAGGATATTCTCTGAAACAATGATTCCTCTTTTAAAGATATGATATGTACGTGGGTATATAGTGGGAGCTGCACAGATCAGGAAATACTCCAGCTACCCCCGTCTCCTAGCACGCAGCAATTTGTCAAGGAGTCACAGTGAAACATGAACAATGTTTATCTCTCGGGAAATGGGATGGAGATGAAGACTGTGTCTTTTCATTTTATCCATTTCCTGCAATTTAAAAAATTCTGCACTTCCTTACAGGTAGTCATCCAAACAGTGAAATCGCAAGCCATTTTTCCCCCTGTGTTAAACAGAAATAGTATTTTGAACTGCAAAGTGCTTTTAAAATTTGAATTAAAATTCAGATAGTTGGTTAGCTTGACTGAAAGAAAATTGCCTATCTTCATTTTTGTTTCAAATTTTAGCACTGAAAACATTCTTATTTTCAGATAAGGAAATGAATGATTTATCTAAGTTCACACAGCTGGTTAGTGGCTAAACCTAGAACTATGAATTCAGATCTCCTAACTCTAGCCAGAACTTTTCCTAGGAAGACACTTTCTCCAAATAATTTTAATTTTCGACTGTAAAAACTGAAGTTTTCAATTGTACCAGGAAGCTAAACTTTGGGACAAATATAAATACATCTAAAACATATGACTCACAGGTCCTGTGAAATACAAGCATGTGCAGTAAAACACTAAGTGCTGGAAATACACTAGTTCAAAAATGAAACGGTGCTCAGCTGGGGTAAAAATGAATTCTAAGGGATAGAGAGTTTTAGATGAGAATAATGATCTCATCTCTTGGAGCCATTCTTTGGTTGGAAATCTAATGACATATTTTTCTAATTACACCTTATAAAAACTAATCCCTTTGGGGTCAGCATTTGTAGGGCAGTAGGTTAAGTATGCTACTGCCTATGATACTGGCATCCCATATCAGAGCACTGGTTCAAGTCCCGGCTCCTCCACTTCTGATCCAGCTCCCATCAGAAGATGGTCTAAGTGCTTGGGTACTTGCACCCATGTGGGAGACCTGGATGAAGCTCCTGACTTTGGCCAGCCCTAGCCATTATAGCCACTTGAGGAGTGAATGCATGGATGAAAGAACTCTTATCTCTTTCAAAATAATTAAATATTTTTTAAAGGAAGAGCAAGCAAGTCAGTGAGTACTTCCATCTACTGGTTCACTCCCCAGATGGCTACAACAGCCAGCACTCAGCTAGGCTGAAGCTAGGAGCTTCACCTAGGTCTCCTACATGGGTGGCTGGGGTCCAAACACTTGGTTCATTTTCCATGGCTTTCCCAGGCCATTAACTGGGAGCTGGATCAGAAGCGGAGCAGCTGGGACTCAAACTGGAGCCAGTGTGAGGTGCTGGCATTGCGGGCTGGCTTTATTAGCTTGCAACACCACAATGCCAAGTATATATGTGTGTATATATATATATATATATACATACTGTAATCCTAAATACTCCTCTACTAGCCCTCCTTATTTAAATAGATGTGTGCACTTGTAAAGCCTGATGCACTGTTATGTTTCATTCAAAGATTTAACAGTCATGAAAATAATTATTTAACAAAATGAACACTCAGCTAGACGGAAGTAAGAGGAAAATTAGGTTTCATTGATGCTGACGGTGAGTTCAAAGGCAAGCTTATTAAAAATGTACCTTGGGAGCCTGTAAAGCCACTGTTTTCCCCTACTGGAATCATAGTCTCATTCCTCTGGAGAGGCCGATTCCTGTTCACCAAAAGGTTCAGCTTAGTTAACACTGGGAACCAGTGACACAAGGAGAGAGTTTCCTCGTTGCCAAACACACAGGGGCTCTCTATGGGGCCTGCTGGCTTCCGCCAAGGAGGGAACATCAGACAGGAGGTAGCAACAGTGATTCAGCACTGCTTCAGGCTCGGTTAAATCAGTGACCATCACAGCGCTTCCCTCTCCACTCAGAACCTTTCAAGTAAGCTTGGAAAAGGCTTACTTCTATTCCTTTCCAATCTGCTGTATGTGAGCTGCAAGAAAACATTAAGAAAAAAAAATGATGCTGAATTTCAGGTCAAATTCCTGGAGATAAAAAGAGAAATTGCTACTTTGTTTGTGGCTGCCTATACGCTGAATTTGATAAAATTCATTGATAAAATTAATTATTATTTCACCATAACCCTCTTCCTGGCAAACATGGTCATTGCCAGTAATCCTCATTTGCATTATTTTCCCTTAAAGTGCCCTAGTAGGATGATAGACAATGGTTTTACTTTTTCTTATGTGGAAAATGTTTTTGGAAAATCAAGTAACTAGCCCACAACAGTCACTGGGTCAAGTATGAGGCTTGAGAAGAGAATGGATAAAGTGAGGCAGGTGCCAAATCCAGGGAACCTGAGAAGTTTTGGCACAGGAGGCGGCGGCAAACCCAGGAAAAAGGCTGACTCACCAGGAAGTGGAATTAGCACAAAAGGTCAACTTTCTCTCTGAGATACAGGGAAACTCACAAGACATGTCCTTGATATTTTTTTTTAAAGTCTAAATTTTTGAACAAACACATGCCATGCCCAGAATTTGACTTTTCTAGAAAAACTTTGAAGAAAGACTTCAGGGAGAGCTGTTTCAAAACTGATCATATACCTGAATAGAAAGAACTTCCAGGGCCGGCGCTGGCACCGTGGCTCAACAGGCTAATCCTCTGCCTTGCGGCGCCGGCACACCAGGTTCTAGTCCCGGACAGGGCACTGGATTCTGTCCCAGTTGCCCCTCTTCCAGGCCAGCTCTCTGCTGCGGCCAGGGAGTGCAGTGGAGGATGGCCCAAGTGCTTGGGCCCTGCACCCCATGGGAGACCAGGAGAAGCACCTGGCTCCTGCCTTCGGATCCGCGCGGTGCGCCAGCCGCGGCGGCCATTGGAGGGTGAACCAACGGCAAAAGGAAGACCTTTCTGTCTCTCTCTCTCACTGTCCACTCTGTCAAAAATTAAAAAAAAAAAAACTTCCAGGCAAAATAAGGATATATCTAGATGCCTTTTCCACATCTGGGTGCCATGAGGAGTAAAGAGAAAATTATGTTAGGAGTGTTCATTTCAAAACCAAACAAGAAAACAAGACAAGGAAGAGCTAAAGAACTCATTAAAAGAGTCACAGAAAATTAATTTTAGCAGCAAAATAGCATTCCACTATCATTCTGGAAGCAGCTCTTCCTACCTAGCATTGCTACCACAGGGTCAACTCAATCAAACAGAAAGTTGAAACCAAAGACATGGGAAGGAGAGACGAGCTAAACAGAAAAACCTTCCAGAACACATAGGCAGACCACTGCCACTCACCTCTTCAAGCAGTCTGTTCAGACCTTTTCCCTCCCAAGTATCAGAGACTGTGAAAAAACTGGGAACACAACGTTTCTCATTCTAGGAGGTGAAAAGTTTAAATTACAAGAAGATGGGAAGGAGGAAATGGCAAAAGGGAGGAAAACCGTGGTTTGGTTCGGGCCAGTCAAACTTGGTAGGTATTTCTCAATTTAGGAAAATGCAGGGAAGATCAAAGGACTGATGGGCATTGTCATAAAACTGCCATGAACTTAAGTTCCCAAAGAGGAACTTTATTAAAGATTGTGCAGACTAAGCGAACCACTACCCAGAGTGGACTTCCGTTCTTTACATGTTAACGCAGCATTTATGCACTAGGCTCTCGGTAATGCATGTGGCATACCAGAGGGCACTGGGCAGTCACAGGACCATTCTGAGCAGGCCAATGTCAAGTAGGCCGTGAACCATCTCTAGGATACTAGAACTGCTACCATTTACTGAATGCTTCCCCTGTTCTGGGCAGTATTCAAGGCCACTTATGTTAGCTTCCACTGAATTCTTCCATCACCTCTGTGAAGTAATGCATCCTTGATTTGGTGATGAGAAAATTGAGGTTTACAAGCCAGCAACCGAGGAGTCCAGGCTTAGACCAAAGTGTCTCTGGTTCGGAGTCCATGCATGTACTCCTGCCAGACTGCGTCACTGCCACCTTACTCTAGCAGCTGTCTATAACCCGATGAGGGACAGGATGTCTTCTGATGACAAGAAAAGCACAGAACTCTCGGACATAGAGGGTTAAGTCAGAGGACTTAAGATCCTAACAGAGAAAACCCAAAGTGTGTGGCATAAGCACCTACCCCAACACTTGGCATATCATTGGTGTTCGATGTATGCTCATGTTGATGGAAAATGAAGACAAAGAAGGCAGGCTTAGGTTGGACAGATGGATAAATTATTGGCCAAGGAAAAAGATTTTCCCTTCTGTTTTGAATAAAGCTTATGGAAGTCTGAGTGGAAACCTAAATTTCAAAGAAATGGAAAGAAGCAAACCCAGCTGGTCCTGCCAGAGCTTGAGTTCCTACAGGAATGGAAGAGGAACATCCCACTGAGGTTCGAGGCCTGCAGACATGGTCTCTCAAACAGAATGCATCCTTACCCCTTTACTCAAACTCAAGATGGCAAGGCATCTAAAGACGTGGGATGGAAACAGCCCTCACAATTGCCTCTGTGGCTGTTTACTTCTGTTAGACTCTGAGGATGTCTCTGTGTGAAGATGCTTGCCAGGACTGGTTCGGGGGGTGGGGTGGGGAGTACGTGATTGGCGCCTTGTCTTTCCCCAAGCTTATTGCAGATCATAATACCCTATTTATTCAGCAACAGTGCAATCTGAGTCTCCAGCATCATTGTGTAATAAAGTTTCTTTTGTTTTCACCATGTGTCTATCAAAAGGATTTCAGGGCACTGATGATGCCCTTGGACATTTTTTTGAAAGAAAAGGGGAACATTTGAAACTATGGAAAATCTTAAATTATTTAGAAGCTTTCATCAGAGAGATCATCAAGTAATAAAGCTCTGATTGAGCTTCTGTTAAATTACAAAGCTAGGGAAAGAGGTGGCCAAGCGTGAAACCCTAATCACGTTCAATAGAAGGCCACATAAAAAGTTGCATTTTTAAACCACATTTCTTAGATGATCTTAAAATGTCAGCACCATGAAGAAGCCTGTTTTATAAAAGTTACACCTAGAAAATTAGGCAAGTTCCTTCAATTCACACTTCAAATATTTCTAGGAAAAAGCTTTTTGGTCCCTTTAAGTATTGGCAGAAAAATCCTATTTTTCACAGTATATAAGTATTTCATGATTTCTTGTTAATGTGACAAATAGTGCATTACTTTCACCTAGATAACCGTAAAATGAAATTTGCAAACTACAGAGCAGTATAAGGAAAGAGGAGACATCTCCACCTACAGATAAAATTGTATGGGGGACTTCAAAATGTTCACAGAAGGGGGAAGGCATTGGGACGCCTGCATCCATATCAGAATGGTGCCTCAGGTTACAGCTGCTCCACCTTGGCTCAGTTTCCTGTAAACGCACCTACAGGGCAGTGGCTGATGGCCCTGTACTTACATTCCTGCCACTCTCACAGGAGACCTAGATGGAATTCTGGGCTCCTGGCTCCATAGTCGCTCAGCCCTGGCTGTTGCAGGCAGGGGAGTGAAACAGCAGATGAAAGATACCTGTTGCTCTCATTATGCTTTTAAAATAGATGAAAATAAACATTTTTAAAAAGTTGTGCAGGGAAACTGGCGCTGTAGCACAGCAGGTAAAGCCGCCGCCTGCAGTGCTGGCATCCCATATGAGCGCCAGTTCAAGTCCTGGCTACTCCACTTCCTACCCAGCTCTCTGCTATGGCCTGGGAAAGCAGTAGAAGATGGCACAAGTCCTTGGGCCCCTGCACCCACATGGGAAACCTGGAAGAAGCTCCTGGCTTCAGATCAGCACAGCTCTGGCTGTTGCGGCCAACTGAGGAATGAACCAGTGGATGGAAGACCTCTCTCTCTCTCTCCGCTTCTCCTCTCTCTGTGTAACTCTGATTTACAAACAAACAAACAAATCTTTAAAAAAAAAAAAAAAAAAGTTGTGCAGGAGCGGGCACTTAGCCCAGTGGTTAAGATGTCTGCATCCCATATCAGAAAGCCTTTTGTATCCAGCTCCAGCTCCTAACTCCAGCATTCCTGCTGATGTAAACCCAGGGAGGTAGTAGGTAAAGGCCCAAGTAGTTGGGTCCCTGCCACCCACATGGGAGACATGGATGACTTCCTGGCTGGCAGCTTTGGCCTGGCCCAGCTTGAGCTAGTGTCAGTATTTGGAGAGTGAAATATGAGAGAGAGATTTCTCTGTGTCTCTCTCAAAACAAAATAAGTTTAAAAGAAATGAATTGAAAGTAGTTTATTTTGATGCAAAGAACTGAAATCCATGAGACAGGTGCTAAGCTACCAGAGCACCTATTTTTTAGGCAGCCAAAATCAACACATGTGTTCTTGTTACTCCTTGGTACTCACTGCCTCTATGAGATGCACGGTCTAGGAAACCCATGGCAATAGTTCTCCAATCTCAAACTTGTACTTCCCCCTAAAAATGAAAGAACAGACACTCTGCACCCTACAAAGTCAGAGCCCCAGGTGTAGTGAATCAGGTGCAATCAAACTTTGTCATTATAGAGGCTATTTAAAAAAAAAAAAAAAACTGCCCAAAGTTAATCTCCATGGTTTTGCATTTTTGATGCCACTGTGACTTAAGCACAACCTCTGCCCTCCTAATTTGGCCCTGGCTCTTAGATTCTTGGCTTCATTTTTTTGTTCTAAGGGAGATGCCCCATGAAATTGTAGCCATACTTAAATCTAAGGATGCTTGGGGAATTTTGGTTGGCATTTCTTTTTCTAGAAAGAGACAAGTGATTATGTCTCATACTGAAATAAGTTCCTGTGTATCTTTTCTCTTAAAGATTCCTTACCTAACTCAAGTATTGTTACATGGTCTCATCTTCAATGATTATTTAGACATATTAGTTTTACTGGTTCCTTGATCAACATTATTTGTTTCCATATCATTCTTAGATTCATGTTTCACTTACTGGAGTATGTTCTCAAGTGATTATTTGCCCATCTGAAAAACTGGGGTTGTATTCGACAAAAACTAGCCACTGTCTTTCAGGTAGTGTTTTATGAAATATACTTTGGAAAACAATATTATAAGCTTGCTAAATTTATGTTGAGTGAAAGTATTGAAATTTTTTAAACCAGATCTGCTTTCAAGATCAAACTTGCCTTTTTTTTTTTTTAAAGAGCTCCCTAAGTATTGGTGTGAAATGGTCCCCACATAAAGAATGACCAGGAATATAGTTATTTTATTATACATTTCAGCCAGATTTTCTTCCCTGTCTTATTGTATTACCAAATTGGAGACACAGAAAATTATATACATTTACTTAAGTTGTCAAAAATACAAACTTGTCAAACCAGGTGGGAGAAGTTAAGCTGTAGGCTTGTGAAGGAACCCTTCTACCCTATTCCCCTCACTCCCCTCATAGTAGGTCAATTGAATACTTGTGTTTATAGGACACGAAGACACATATCCTAGGCTTTTGTGTCAGCACTGTCATTGAGGTCTGTATGTCCAAATTTACTTTTGCTATCAATTTATAGAAAGTAAGGAGATGAGATTGGGATAAGAGCCAATACCAAGGTACAGAATGAATCCAGAATCCCAGGCCAGAATTAACAGTAGCATTTGAAGTAAAACTTCCTAAATAAAGTTATTTTCATCTGTAAGTGCTGGTTTCCACCCCACTTCCCCTACCTGCCAAGTTATTTGAACTCAGAATTTATTGTCAGGGCAACCAACCTATAGAGTGAAGGCATTGAGGAAACCATAAACATAATGTACTCTACTCTGGAAATGACAGAGTTAAATGTGAAAGACCAATCTCTTGTGGATTGGCTTCCTTAGATTTTGCTGGGTTTGGAAAATACGACAACCTTCACCTTCACATCCTGGAGTAGCCCTGCCACTCCCTCTGGAATTCCCACTATGAACCTTAACAAGATTTGCTTTGGGACTTTACAGTGAATGTATGGGGACTGTACAAACAGCTTCTAAGCCTTTTGAAGTTCATTAAGAGGAAGGAGTGGGGAGCTGCTTCCTGGAGGAGTATGGGGCACTGGGGAGCATTAAGGAAAGAAACAATGGCCGAGGAAATGTCCCATTTTCTGCACTCATTAGTTTCCAGGGATAATGAATTTCACAAGTTTGAGGGTCTTGAATGGACTTGTTACAGGTTCCAGTCCTGTTCCCACCACTGTCTTGGGGACCACACAGAAGTCCTCTATAGGAATTCACATTTGACAAAAGAGCCAGCATCATACCTGCCTGCCCTAGTCACCGAATGCAGACAGAAGATTGTGATTCCTGAAAATATGAAAAGCTTTTTGGAGCTTCTATAGTTAACAGATCTACTAAAAAGCAAATAAAGTCATTTTTTTCACTTTCCAATTCCCCAGATTAATTTTCTCATTCTCTAGGAAAGAGAACACCAGAAAAAATGGACAGTAATTGTCCTCCATAATTACATCAATCAGAGATAAACTCTGTGAAGCTTTTAATACATGTCCTTACAACCACCTAGATATGGATGATGTTGTTTTACTTTCAAAGTAAGAATCAGAAAATTTATAAGTTACAGCAAATGAGATTGATTTGTTTTTCACTTGGCAAAGTTATTAAAATAGAAGGCTACTATGGATTTTACTTCCCATGAAATTTTCTGGTTTTGCTAAACTACTCTAATTTTCTTTATCTGACCTTAAATCACAGTAATGGTTTTTAAATGGATTTGGTGTGGCTCACACACTTCACATGTACTACTGAACATCTATCATCAAAATTCTTGGAATGTCTCAAAGTTTCAGCTACAGCAATCATAATACTGTGACAGTGTCTTCCTTAGATATTCACATACAAACTGTTCAACAGACAAGGCTCCACTTGGTGTAATCCACACAATCTTTCTGCACCAGGACTTTCAATACTGGCTATAGTTGAATCAAATAATAAACTAGCAATTATCTAGTACCTATAAATTTCTAAGGAACTGTGTCATCAACAAGAGGTACAATTCCTCGTCCACAGAACTAAAAAGGGATGACTAGAGAGGCTCCTTAAAACAATTATTATACACACAGTCTTTATTGAGAGACCCACTTATCAAGCCATTTTGGAAACAGTTATTTTATTTAAATTTAAAATGTTCTCAGACCTGGCTCATTTGTTCCCCAGGCCCCATGTGCCTCTGCCATTAATTCTGACAAAAAAGAAAAAAGGCACAGACATAATGGCATCCAACTATAACTAAAGCCCAAGAAATCTTCCTAATGACTGAAAGCACATCTTGGGGAGAAAGACTCTTAACAATACAGGCACCATTTCAAAGCAACAGACAAACTGACCACCAGATATGCAAGTATATTGGGGACATTGGTAGTATGAAAAGGAAAAATGATTTTTAAAAAAAGATAAACTATATAGAAACAATGATATTACCATATGTAATACCATGGTATTACAAATACCACATGTTCTCCCTGATCTGTGGAAACTGAGTATCCAAAAGGTAATCTATAGAAGTAAAATTGATTCTTTGAGATGCGATGGCTTTGAACAGCTCTTGTCTTGACTTTTGAGGAACTTTTTTAAATTATTATTTGTTCAACTCCTTATTTAGTGTAGGGTTACTTTATGTACATAAAGTTAATCAAAAATAGATCTTAGAAAAAACAAGAATGGGAGTAGGAGAGGGAGGAGGAAGATGGGTAGAGTGTGAGTGGAGGGAGTGCAGTGTGGGAAGAATCACTATGTTTCTAAATTTGCATATAGGAAATTCTTTGTTTGCATACCTTAAATGAAAGGTTTCTAGGTAAAAAAAAAAAAAGTTAGAGTTTAACAAAATTAGGAAAACACATGACATGAATGAGAAATCCAGCAGAGAGAAACAAACTCAATAAATCAATGGTCTGTCTCAACAACAGACTAAATCAAGCAGAAGAAAGAATATCTGAACTTAAAGACATGTTTGACGAAAAATCCTCAGACATTAAAAAAAAACAAAAATTGAAAACAATGAAGACAGCCAATGAGACTTTTGGGGCATCATTAAAAAAGGAAAGGAAAAAGCATAAAGACCTATTCAATGAAATAATAGTTGAAAACTCCCTTAACCATGGGAATCATGTGGACATATACAGGAGGCCCATAGGACCCCACATAGAAATGACAGAAAATATCTTCACTGTAACCTATGGTACTCAAACTGCTACAACTAGAAAAAATTCTTGAAAAACCAAGAGGAAAGCACAATGTCACATTTAAGGAAACTCCAATTACACTAATAGATTTTTCGGCATAAAGCTTAAGGCCCAGGAGAGAATGGAATGATATATTCCAATTTCTAGAAGAAAACAATTGCAAACCAAGAAGATTATACTCAGCAAAGCTGTTTTTCATAACTCATGGAGAAATAGATATTCCAAGACAAGGAAAACCTTAAAAAGATATAGACTGGCAGAACAGATTTAACAAAGATCCAATTGTACATTATCTACACAGAATTCATTTCACCAACAATGACACATGTAGACTGAAAGTCAGAGGATGGGAAGAAATATTCCATACAAAAAATTGTACACAAGTATCTATAGACAAAATTGATTTTAAGACAAAAACTATAAAGAGACAAAGAAGGTCACTATTTTGAGAAAGGGATAAATTCTACATGAAGATAGAATGATAGTATGTGTATATGTACCCAATACTAGAGCACCCCATTTTTATAAAACATTGTTAGATCTAAAGGGAGAGAGAGGCTCCAGAATAATAGTGGGAAAACTCAACACCATACTTCCATCAATGGACAGGTTATCCAGAAAAAATAATCAATAAAGACTCAGAGCTATACAATTGACCACATGGATCCAACAGTCATTTACAGAACATTTCATTCAACCACTCCAGGACACATTCCTCTCATCAACACATAGAAAATTCTCCATGGTAGACCATACCTTAGGCCACAAGATGAGTCTCAAAACTCTGAAAATAGAAATCAGTTATCTTTTTGTACCACATTAGACTTAAACTAGAAACCAATGAAATACATTTTGAAAATGATACAAATACATGGATGACATGCTTCTGAATGAATAGTGGGTCACTGAGAAAAATCAGGGAAATTTAAATTTTCTTGTCACAAAAAAAATGGAAGGATATAAAAATTTGTGGAATAAGGGAAAAGTGGCACAAAAAAATAAGACGACTTCAAATAAACCTAGTAATACATCTCAAGGAACTAGAAAGGCAAGAATAAATCATATGCAAAATTAGCAGGAGGAATGAAAGATTAAAACAAAAACAAATGAAATAAAGAAAAACAATGATACAAAGAGTTGGTTTTTTGAAAAGACATAAAATTGATAATTCTCTAGCTAGACTAACCAAGAGGAAAAAAAAAAAAGATAAAACTGGAACTGAAAAAGGACACATAAAACTAATACCACAAAAATAAAGAGTCATTAGAAACTTACGAACAACTACATCCCAACAAACTGAAAATCTGGGAGTAAATTCCGAGATACATATAACCAACCACAATTGAAAAATAAAGATGTAGTAAATCTGAAAAGACTAACAATGAGTAATGAGGTGGAGTCAATAATAAATCTCCCAACAAAGAACAGCTCAGGTTCAGATGGCTACACTGCTAAGTCCTATTAAAATCTGAAGGAGGAACTGACACCAATTCTTTTCAAACTCTTCCAACCTTACCCTATAAGGGCAGCATTACCTTGATATCAAAACTAGACAAGTATATATAAAACTACAGACCATTCCCCCTGATAAACATAGAAACAAAAGTTCCTAAGACCGGCAAATCGAGTCCAATAACCACAAAGATTGTTCAGGTGGCAGACATTTGGTCAAGTAGTTAAGGTGTCTGTTGGGATGCCTGAATCCCAAATTGGAGTGGTTGGGTTCAAGTCATGGCTTCACTCCCTATTTCTGCTAACACACACTGAGAGATGCAGCAGATAATGGCTCACGTTCTTGGGTCCCTTCTACGCATATGGGAGATCTGGATTGCTTTCCTGGCTCCCGGCTCCAGACCAGTGTATCCCTAACTATTTGAGGCATTTGGGGAGTGAACAAGTGGGTAGGAGCTCTGTCCTTCTGTCAGTCATCTCTCAAATAAATAAAATAATAAATATCATTCCTTATGATTAAGATTTATCCCAGTGATATAAGGATGAGTCAACATATCCAAATCAACCAATATATCACATAATGAATAAAAACCATGTGATCATCTCAGTAGATGCAGAAATGCATTTAATAAAATCAACATCCATTCACGATTAAAAGATTGAACAAATTAGGTATAGAAGGATCATATCTCAACATATAAAGGTCATATATGACAAACGCACAGGCAACGTCATTCTGAATGGGGAAAAGCTAAAAGTACTTTCTGTAAAATCTGAACAAGAAAATGATAGTTTCTTCCTCCACCCTTATTCACTGAGGGACTAGAAGTCTTAGCTAGACCCAATTATTCCTATTCCCAGATAATCTGATTTGTAAAATATACAAAAACTCGAAGAGTCCCCCAGAGACTATTAGAACAGTTGCAGGACACAAAATCAACATGTGAAAAAGAATGATTTACTTGAAAGACTGAGTGACAGAGAGAGGGAGAGACAGAAGAGAGACTGATCAACTGGTTCACTCCCCAAATACCTGCAACAGTCAACACTGGGCCAGGTTGAAAACAGGGACCAAGAACTCCATCTAGGTCTCCCATATGGGTGGCAGGAACCCAAGCACTTGGGGCCATCATCTGCTGCCTCCCAAGCACATTAGCAGAAACCTGGATTAGAAATGGAGGTGGGATTTTAATCCTAGGCACTCTGATTATGGGTTGTGAGCATTCTGAGTGGTAGACCCACCACGCCACAACTCCTGCCCCCAGTATTTTTATAGAATATGTCACTCACTGAGAAAGAAGTCAAGAAGTAGTCCCATTCCTAATAGCTAGCAAAAATATCTAGGAATAAATTTCATCACAGTAGTGAAAGACCCCTATAATGGAAATATTAAAACACTGAGGAAAGCAAATGAAAACATGGAGTTGCTTCCCACGTTTGTGGATTGGAGGATTCTTATTGCTAAAATATGCACACAACCCCAATGCAATTTACATATTCATTGTAATTCTCATCAAAATACTCATGACATTCTTCATAGAAGAAAAAAAATCCTAAAATTTATATAGAAACACAAAAGCCCCTCCAAATAGCTAAATCAATCTTGAGCCAAAAAAAAAAAAAGAATTTGAGTCATCACAGTATCTGATTTCAAGACCTACTACAGAGCTATTGTAAACAAAACAACATGGTAGTAGCATAAAAACTGACACATGGGGAAGTGGAACAGTACAGAGAGCCAAGCAATAAATCCATGCCTTTGTAGTGAACTGTTTCTTGAAAAAGAAGACCACAAACACACACTGGAGAAAGAACAGCCTCTTCAATAAACGGTGCTGGATAAACTGGACAGCCACACGCACAAGACAGGAACCGTGACCACCAGCACTCTAATCCTACGCATGAAGACGACAAATACTGCATGTTCTGTCTCGAATGTGAAAGCTAAGACAAACAGTCTGTGAGAATTAGAATGGTGATTACTAAAGCCTGGGAAGGGTAGCACGGAGACAGATACAGGGAGCTTGGATAATCAGTACCAAAACCATTAGATGGAGTAAGTTCTAGCTTTCCACAGCGGCACAGAAGAGTGACTGTAGTTCACAATAGCCTAGCAGACAGTCTAGGAATAAACAGCAAAGGGAAGCTTGAGGTTCCTGGGGGGATGGGCTGCCCATGTATTAGGATTCACTCAACTTCCCCTCATTGCTGGACAGAGAGAATTTCCATGAATCACAGGAAGCCTTTCAAGAACAAGGCCAAACACAACTGAGCAGGACCAGGGAACACTAAGTTACTACAGGACCCCCTCTGAGCACCTTTCTGTCTCGCAGTTCTCTGCAAGAGGCTTGCTGTCCCAGAACAGCTGTCTTCCATATAAGAGGTTGACAAAGAGATTTGGGGGTTGCCCACCACGTGCAATCACACTCCAGTTCATCTGAACATCTGACAGCAGGGCAAGGAAGGACTCCTTTGTTGAGGTTAATTTCTTCTGAGAGGATTCATTCTGAGAGGAGGAGCGTGGCGGGGGCAAGAGGCGCAGAGTCACCACACAGACCCCGGGAGTCAGGTGAAAGCAGGCCAGAGGCGAGCAGCCCACAGACTCGTTTATTTCAGTTGGTACAACAGCTTATATAGCCAAGGCAGCCAATCTGGTCAAGGGGCGGTCTATGCCCTAACCAATCACAGCCTGTTGCCAGGCAGGCTCCGAAGCCATCCAATCACAGCCTGTTGCCAGGCAGGCTCCACTGCCAGGTGGGTTTCAAAGCCATTCCTGAGTAACTGATGTTCACTTGCCAGCGGCCATCTTGGCACGGCCTTCTCATTCCACCACATTTCCCCCTTTTCATTTATTTTTGAGCAACGGGAGGCATGATTCTTGGCCATACCATTGTTGACCCCGTTTCCATGTGGTTTCCGTATGCAGCTGTGCCTGTCTTAGGTTGTCCCCCAGGGGATCTTACCCGTCATTGACTAACCAGCGCTCAAAATGGGAGACCACAGGAGTGCTTGCTCAGATAGGGGTAGGAATGAGGAACAATGGTAATCAGGAATGGCATGACCGCACACAGGCTGTGGGCCATTTGAGTGGCTGACCAGAGCTAGTGGGGTATAAAACAGTAATGGATGTGGCTATGGGCAGTTTCTCAGGGTAGGATGATAGGGCAGGTGCGTCTGCTAACAAGGCAGACTCTCAGTCTTGTTCAGCTGGTTCTAGTTGGC
Organism: Lepus europaeus; assembly: GCF_033115175.1. Lineage (NCBI taxonomy): Eukaryota > Metazoa > Chordata > Mammalia > Lagomorpha > Leporidae > Lepus > Lepus europaeus. The sequence continues at coordinate 21,221,800 of NC_084846.1, read as the reverse complement.
TGTCAGTTGCAGGCTTGATGTTTCTGGCTGGTACCCAAATGGGCTGTCCCACATTCTCTGGAAAGACAAGCATATCCTCGACCCTTGGTTAGCAGAAGCCTTTTTACAGGCATTGGAATCCTGAATTTTGCGTATAATTCGACATTAACAGCAAACATGTGGGTGGCATGGGGTCTAGCAGCTGCCCTGAGAGCATGGGGTGCCTGAGTACTGCCACAAATGGGGGATCCTCACTGGGTGCAGATGGGATGACCTCGCATGAGTTATTGTCTTGAGGTCCTCTAAGTTCATCCCACGGGTATGTGGGGGGTGGCTGACAAGGCATTGCTACCTTGCTGCATTGTTTGCTGCATTGCTTTTTTTTCCACTATCAGAGCTCTCTCTCCCTAAGTCATCAACTATTGTCTATGAGACAGGGACCTGGAGTGTCAGGCTCTGATCACTGACAGATTCACTATGTTTGGTAATCTGCATGCGCTTCTGAGAGGGGGGTATCTTTCCCATGTTTGAGCACTTAAGAGTGGTGCACCACACCAACTCTAGCCAAAGAAAAGACATGCACAGCACTGCTGCCATAACAAAACAAATTCCTAGCACCTCAGCGGCTGATGGCATTCTGCAGGGGTTTCCCTAAGTTAGACAAACAGACAGTGGTGTATCAGATCGCAAATATGTCCTGTGCTTAGTGGGGGACTTCCTTGATTTGTTAGGTCAAGGCTGTATGCTCACACGGTGTCTCCGGAGTGTCACCTCTCTCGAGTGAGGGAAGATGACTTGGTTCTGAATTCTGGGATGATCAGTACCTTATGTGAATTTGCTGGGTGAACCGAAAGTAAAAGGAGGAGCCGAGAAGCGGCATACGCTTCTGGGTGGTGTGTGCCTCACCTGGGGTTACTTAGACCAAGGACAACGACAAGGAAAGGGGCGTAGGAGGGGGTTCTGTGCTCACCCTCACAGAACTGAACAGCACACAAAACACCAAGGGGCCTACTTGCCAAAATCAAGGGGGGACCTCACCAAGTCCAACACACTGTCTCTCTCAGTCACGTTGGTGCCAGATGTTGAGGTTGGTTTCTTCTGAGAGGATTCATTCTGAGAGGAGGAGCGTGGTGGGGGCAAGAGGCGCAGAGTCACCACACAGACCCCGGGAGTCAGGTGAAAGCAGGCCAGAGGCAAGCAGCCCGCAGACTCATTTATTTCAGTTGGTACAACAGCTTATATAGCCAAGGCAGCCAATCTGGTCAAGGGGCGGTCTATGCCCTAACCAATCACAGCCTGTTGCCAGGCAGGCTCCGAAGCCATCCAATTACAGCCTGTTGCCAGGCAGGCTCCATTGCCAGGTGGGTTTCAAAGCCATTCCTGAGTAACTGATGCTCGCTTGCCAGCGGCCATCTTGGCATGGCCTTCTCATTCCAACATACTCCTTCCACCCTAGCTCCTCACCAGGGACCCCTCTCTTAGGGAGTATATTCCTTTAAAAAAAATTCAGCATCATGTCCTACCAAGTCCACATAAATGTAATCAGCACCAATCTTGTATCCTGCTGGTGAAATAGCACAGCCGCACAAGAGCATCATCATGAAATCAGCAAACCGGGCCTCCTTGAAAAGTCAAAGGCAAAAGCCTTGAGAGTCACTAAGGCAGATGGGAAGGCAGATGGGAAGGCAGCTGGAAGAATCAGCCACACAAAGCGGTTGGGGTTCAAGGAGGATGAAACACAGCATCGGGCATTGCACATTTACACAAAGGCAAGGGCTGTAACCTTTGTCAGGCTTTGCACTGAGCTGAATTCATGACTTACCACAAAGAGATACTTGCTGGGAACTGGCCACACCAAGTGTCAAGACCAGTTCTAAGGGTGTTTTCTGATCCCTGGCCCAGTTTTAGATGCTCAGAGGATTTCTAAACAGCCTGTGGCAGGTGGTCCTTCATCTAAATGTGATTCTTGGATGGCTTGAATGACTACTTCGCTAGAGTAACAGAAGAGGAGGAATTCTTATTACAAAAAAGGTACCAGTGCTTGCAACAGTGGCATCCCATATCAGAGTACTGGTTCAAATCCCGGCTGTTCCACTTCCATTTCCGCTCCCTGCTAATGCAGTGGATGATGACTCAAGTGCTTGGGTCCCTGCCACCCATGTGGGAGACCTGGATGAAGCTTGTAACTTAGTATGGCCCAGCCTCAACCATTGTGGCCATTTGAGGAGTGAACCAATGGATCAAAGATCAATAAATCAATCAATCTCTCTCACACATGCACACTCTGCCTTTCAAATAAAATAAATATTTTAACAAAATAGGCAATGAGGTGAATAGACCTTCAACAAATTTTATCATTGGAGTAAAAGCACCATGGGGTGAATCAGGCCTGAATCATTACAATGCAGGTGTGTGGATACTCAAAACTCAAAAGCGAATGACAGTAGACCACCTGAAAGATGTTCTTGAGGTCATGACCTTGGATCCAGCAGCTCTATCATCGGTTCCCAAAAAGCCAGTCTTGACAACTCAGTGATCCCATTTTGCCAGGGTTCATTAGACCACAAAATTATTGCCTCTTTAATTTTGGGCATGTTAGAATGTTTCAGAAGTTGTGGTCAAAGTATGCACATACACACACACACACACAGCACCAGGAGTCTCATTTCTAATGATTCCTATGGTTCTCAGAGTCAGCCTTTCCCAATTTCTCATAAAGTCCAGAAATTTTCTACAATCATCCAATGACTGCCAAGGCCCTTGCTGGCTATACAGTGTAGTCCATAACAATTTTTCCCCAAAATGTAGATGCACCTGAGAATTGGGGGTGAGGGGTGAGGAGCATTTAAAGTTACAAACTGTTAGGTCCCATTTGAAATGAATTAGGTCAAGAATTCGGGTGCTGGATAGAGACAAGGGCATTGAGAATTTTAAGAGCTCTGGAGCTGCTTCTAACATGCGAAGCTGAGGTCCATTGCTTAGACACACAACAAGCGTGAGATCAGATCTGGCTCTAAACTACTGCTGATGACTTGTAGAACAAGTCGTGACAGCAGGCAAATGGCTTCATTTATCTGGATTTAGACTTCCTCTATCAATCTGAAAGACTGATAATGATGACCCCTTTCTCATGTGTTTGTCATTAGCTTAAATTTAGAAAATAGATGTCATTCACCAGACAGTGGTTATACAATTTGTAGCCACAACAGCCTTTTCAGGGAATGGCAACGTGGGCGTGCTATTTTTCCCTGTCATCCTGCATTAGGGTTTTGTAGTCAAGTCGGCCTCCCAGAAACCACTAAATTCTATGTATTTCTAAATATATCTCAGTTCTGCAGAGGGCAGAAGCCCATTTGGCAACCTTTGACTTCTAAAATCTGGCCACTCCCCCTTCATCCAATCTGAACCAGTCAGGATGCTCTCCTCCAGGGGTTCTGGGACTTAACTGGTCCCAGCACAGTCCACAGTCCTGCTCACTTCTTTATTTAGTTGCTTGTGGTTCATACATCAGTTATCATTTTACCATCAGTGCTGTTGAAAATTGCAGCTCTAAGTGACCTTCCAAAATAACCAGATAGACTGAGTCATATGTGGATACATGGACCCTTAGCTCTGGTTCTGTGAATGACTCGAATTTCTTAAGTATTGGATTTACTTGTTATATTGCATCTCCAGGGCTTAATTTTTCACCCGTTTGGAATCACTTTTGTTGTGCTACTCAAAATGTCAGGTGAGCTTTATACTCTGAAGTACTTCCACAATTTAGATTGGATATTCATTGCCCTTTTTGTTGTGTTGACATCTGCAATGACAGTGCAAAAGCCATAGGAAGTAAACTGTAGATGCCTTAATACGAATCAAAGTGATAGTTTCACTCTACTCTTTGCCATCACCTACTCATTGTAAAAAAAAAAAAAAAAAAAAAACACTTAAGAATTCTGAAAATTAAATTTATACCAGAATGTCCTTGAGGAAACAGTAAGAATTACTATGGGTGTTTCTAATGTTCTGTGACACAGTGGATGTAAACCTGCAGTGCGTTAGACAGGATGACTGTCCCAGGGACATGCACTTGAGCTGTGACCAAGCTGTGAGCTGAATTGTCACTTTCTCAGCACAGGGGAAACCAGTGTTACTTGAACACAGTTTTTAATTTGAAAAGGTGACTGGCAAAAAAGCAATGGCTCTTGTCACCTGATCACTGACTTTTTTGACAAGTGCCTTTGTTGTCACACAAAATCTGAACAGGACTCATCATTGTCAGCTGTTTCCTAATACTTAAGAATTTTCTAATGCAGCAAATTTTGATATTATTGGATATAATTCTTTTACTATTATGGGATGGGATGGGTCAGCATTTAGGAGAGCTGCATAATTTACTGAGCCAGTATTTTCTAATGCTCAGGGCAATGCCAGTACAAAGCCATTCAATGATAAAAGTCCACTCAATGTGGAGGGGAGATCAACAGCTTCATCATGATACAGATGAAGAGTTCACTAATACTGCTTCATATTCCACACTGCACTGACTTAAGAAAATATTCTCTTAATATTATTACTAGTAGCTTTTTAAGAAGCTATTAAGGGGTCAGCACTGTGTGGAGTGGGCTAAGCCTCTGCCTGCAGCGCTGGCAAGCCATATTGGCACCAGTTCAAGTCCCGGCTGCTCCTCTTCCAATCCAGCTCTCTGCTGTGTCCTGGGATAGCAGTGAAAGATGACCCAAGTCCGTGGGCCCCTGCACCCACATGGGAGACTCAGAAGAAACTCCTAGCTCCTGGCTTCGGATCGGCATAGCTCCGGCCGTTGTGGCTATCTGGGGAGTGAACCAGTGGATGGAAGACCTCTCTCTCTCTC